>NC_142772.1:10544174-10867511 GCF_988280905.1 Pimephales promelas | reverse complement strand
GAGTCCCAATCTATCTTCACCATTCCACAAAGAGTACTGAGATTAACAGCCAGTATGGTATATAGTATATATTAAAAAAAATTTGTTCCGCAAATAATGGAAAAAAAAAAAAAAATCTGAAAAGTTTCTTCTTTTTGTGTTCATTGTTATAAACCAACCATCTTGGATATTTTCACATTTATTGCCAATGACACACAGGTAATACACTAAAATGGGAAAGACCAATTGATTATTTATTCTTTAGCATGTATTAAAACTGATCTGAAACAATCGTACTCAGAATTAGTGTTGTCAAAAAACTCGGTACTTCGGTACCAAGTCGGTACTAAAAAAAAAAAAATGTTACGGTACCAGCTTTTCTAGGTACCGAGTACCAGGTTAATCCAGTTCTGTTCTAGACGCGATGTCTGAAACGTGCACAGTTGCGTCCTCTTTATAACGCTGATATGGCTCTCTCTCTCTGAATCCACTTGTTGAAACGAAAGGAGGAAAGAGCCACAAATGGAAATATTTTGGATTAGGCTAATGTCACGTTGCCATAAGAGGCCGATTACATGCAAATTCGCAATTTCAAATATAGGCGTGATTCAAGCGCGCTCATAATAAAAACTCGTTGGCGTTGCATAGCAACGACAGACGCCGCGTGAGAGCAAGCGCTTTGGAAAGAATAAGCACGCGCAAAAATATAATTAAAAAACACGCGCGACATGTGAACGGCCTCTAAAGTGCTTTCGGGGTAGTTTTACGAGTACATGAGCACAGTAGTATCCACCCGACACCAGAGTACTACTGGTATTAGTATTGTCATTTAATGTCAGTGTCAGTTCTAGACGTATTCTTGCCTTTATAACTCAACAGGTTTAAAAAGCCTTTTTAAAATTAAATATGAATGCAGTTTTAGATTAAATAAAAAGGACAGTCAAGTCAAATAAAACATGTTTTATGGTAATGCTACAAAGGTACAATTCATCAACATTACTTAGTTATCAACACATTGAGTGAAAAATATATTTTTACAACATTAATTAATGTTTGAAAATGTTATTTATTACAAACACCTGATTGTTCATGTTTGTTCACTTCATTCATTGTGCATTAAATAAATAATGGATTAAAACTTTACAAACAACTTTAAAAATGTGTTAGTGTATACTATTGTTTATTTTAGGTCATTTTATCTAATCTTTTTCTAAAGTGTTTATAATACAAATGTACAGTTTCCATACTTGTAACCGTGATAAACACTTAAATATATGTAAATTTAAACTAAGCTTTGGTACCGAAATTGGTACCGAGAACCGTGAATTTTAACTGGTATTGGTACCGAATACTGAAATTTTGGTACCGTGACAACACTACTCAGAATCCAGCTTGAATTCAATATTCAAAAAAAATTAAAATAAATAAATTAAAAACATACCATGACAGCAACTGGTCAGATTAAATGACCTGTCAAACACCTCAATATAAGTTTTATGTCGGAAAAAGCACAGCTTCATTTGGTCTTATTACCATTACCAAGAACTCAGACAAAAGAAAGACAACTTTTTTTTTAATTAATAAATATTTTCCTTGTGTATCAGTTTTGTGAAGTTGATGATCTGAGAAACTGAGAATTTCTAAAGGTATAAGCTACTTGCAAACGTTCAGAAACAAGTACCAAATGTTTGCACTTTGCAGTCTTTCCAAAGACAAAACTCACAAATTTCACCTTCCAGTGCAGCATTTGGATGTTTCAGCACGTGGAGACACAGACTCCATTCTGTAATTCATCCCACATCCAGGTCTTCACGAAAAAGCAACAAAACTCCCAATGAAGCGGCAAACACCCACGCCCCACATCGCTTTATATTCCCTACCTGTAGCCCGCGTCTCCTCAGAATGCTGGACTCATCCATGCCAGAGAAGAGGAGCGCACACTCTCTCATTCGCTCTCTCGCTGCGTTCGTGCGCGTCTCGCCGCTACTTAGCCATACTGCACCGCACTGCCTCCTCTAGCGCTCCCGCACACTCCATCTAATCCAAGCAGCTGCTAAAGACTTACATCAGAACTTATCTGATTGGAGGGGGGCCGGTCAGCTGACATGTCGCTGTTTCACTCTCTTTGAACTTCAGGACAATGTGTGAGCATGTACGTGTTTGAAGAGGAGAGAAGATGTGAGCGTGTGAAAGAGAGAGATTGTGAACGAGTGTTTGATTAGAAAGAGCAAGAGAGATAGGGAGGGGCGAGACAGGAGTGGAGAAATGGGGGGGGGGAGAAGGCAGGCAGATAAAATTCAGTGTAAAATCCCACGAGGGCAGCCGATTCATCCCCTCACCCCCCAAACAGCCACGTTCAGTGGTGGCCAGGGTGACTGCTTGCGGGAAAGAAAAGGCAGGAAATCCTGTCGTGCATTGTTTTGCCAGCGCTAAACAATGCAGCTGGCATCCTGTGTGTGCGGCCGCCCTCGGTCAATGGTGTTGGCGAGTTAATGTTGAGTGGTATTGAGCTCCTATTTGTCTTTCAACTGGAGCTGCAGATAAGGAGTCTGGAATGAAGGTCAGGGGACTAGGCGGTCATGGCCAGGCTGAATTGGGCAGTAATAAAATGGAAGGACCGCACAATGAGACCATGGAGTACACAGGGCATCATGTAAAGTCATTATTGTGATGAGCCACAGTGGACAGCAATAAGGAATGAGATTTCCTTCCCTTCCAACATATACAAGTTTGTACAAACCTAAAACCTTCTCAAAACGTAGCAGATTTTTGTTAATCCACTTTTAAAGCACCACTTCTACAACCATCCTCATGCAAACAATGTCTGGTCAGTCCTCCGCGAGTTACGCTGATTTGTTTTTCAGTGTCTTGACTTACGTTGGGCTTCAGAGTCAAAAAAACGACCTAACATATTGCCACATCTGCCACATCCGGCCGGTGACTTGAAAAAAATGTGCCTGCCATAAATATTTTACCAGCCATGAAACTGTCTATGCATTATTTAATAAAAAAAAAAAAAAAAAAAAAACACTACTACTAACACCACCACCTGGTCATTCACCATTGTGTTCATTTGAATTAATTAAAATTGGCTTAATTAAAAAAAAAAAAAAAAAAAATTTTACATCTTGTCACAACTTGATTTAATGGAGAAGGAGAATGAGAAAAGAAGAAGGAGAAAAAGAGAAGGAGGAGAAGAACCCCCCCCCCCCCTCAACATTTTGAATAATTGCAGGTTTGAGCTACTTAGAAAATGTAGCATTTGCTATTTGTTTATAATACTCTATAATTTCAAATAATATTCCTATACCTTCCAGTCTACTACCTAGATCAGCCAAAAGACTGTTTGCGCTTTTCCTGTGAGTCTATAATAAGCTAATGGTACTAAAATATTATTTAAAAGCCAGGGTAATAAGTGTAAACAAACAAATGAGTGGTTAAAATGGTTGGAGAAACGGAGTGGAAAAGTCAACAAGTTCTTACCCTGCTTGAAAATGTAGCTAAAACCGCTTAACATGTTATCTAGATTTACATTACTTCTAGTTGGTACAAGTTGGTCAATATCTGATCCTAGTCTGAGCAGTTCCATGCTAAAATGTCAAGTTCCAATCTGATTGCCATTACACAACTTCTAAGACCCCGTTTACACCTGGTATTAAAATGCGATCTGTATCCAGATAAGTTATCCAGATAATAAAAAACGCATGTTAATGCAAGGTGTAAACGCGTTGTGATCGGATCGTGATCGGATCTGCCTGACCACATCTGGAGGTAGTCTGGCTCGCATTGTGTCCGGATCTTTACTAGGTGTAAACGCAATCTGGTTGTTGAAACCACATATGTATATTTTACTCCTCCCAAAAATGCTAAAAAATAAACGAGTGAGAGCGTGTTATATAGGCTATATAGTCAGATGCGACACGCGACACGCATCACCGCAGATGAGCAGCTGAGCGTCTATTCAACGTGCAAACATCGCAAATAAAAGTGAAAGTAAGTCACAGACGCAGTTAACACATCTTCAAGTAAAGAAACGAAATTATCTTACCAGGCCTGTTGCCACTCTCTCTTATTGATGTCTCTGATTTGGAAATTAGCTGATGATCAATAAAATGCCGCTCAGATCTGTTGCTTTTGGTGGCGTGCAATCCATTAAATCTGCATATAACGCAGGAGGTGAAGATCAGATTTATATCCGTTTTGCAAAAACACATTTATGTGGCCAGGTGTAAATGGAATCAGTACTTATTATCCGGATAACTTATCTGGATACAGATCGCATTTTAATACCAGGTGTAAATGGGGTCTAAGAGTCAGTTCGTATAGAAATTCAGTTGTTGAAAATTACAAATGTTGCATTGTACTCAATTTAGTTTGCGGTTTTCAGTAGCAAGTAAGCCACATGTCATTGAGCAGAATTGTTTTGCACTTTGGGTTTAGCTTTGGTTATTTTAGCCATGGAACAAATGCACAAACTAAGCAAACTAAGTGGAAAAGATTTCATGCTAACAGTCAAAAGTCCAGCTATACAAAACTTATTCAAAATGGTCTGGGATGATCAGCAAGACTATCATTTGATAAGGCTAATGTCCATCCAGTTCACCATTTTGGCCAGGCAACAACCCAGCTACAATGTTATATTAACCAAGGAATGCTAGTCTTATTTCCCTGAAAGATGCCCTCCAAAAACTAATTATCCCCAGAACCAGCTACATATCAGGAGTCAATATAGTGTGATTTCACGAGCAGCTTTAGGCGAATTCTTTAAACCATTTTAACGAATTCCATTCACCCATCTTTTTCTCCTGAAGCATTTTACAGCGGTGCAGTCAAATTAACATGTAGAGATGAAACTTTAAGCGATGGCCATCGTGCCAATCCCAATCGTCAATTTCACAGTATGCTGTTTGTTTGTTTTTTCTTGCTCGCCCTCTCTCACACATTCTCTCACCTTCCCACACACACACACACACACACTCTCTCGCTTTAACACACTCACAAAACCTCAGTCTTTCTCTCTCGTTCATTTCAATTCACCATGACTGCCATGTGAATATTAAGTGGGTTCCCCCCAGTTCTCCTCGTTTCTCCAGCAAAGCTTAAATGATGCCAGTTACGGAACAGCACAGAAGATTGACAGTTACCTGCAGAATATGTACAAAAACTAATTCTGGAAGGTCAAACAAGTAAAAATGTAATAAACTCTTCTCCGTCATCATATCTGCCACAGTTTGCCTACAGGAGACCAGGGTTCATTTGGTGAAAGGATGAAAAAACTAAATCTGACACTGGCATTTTAAAACACTTGGATTTAAATATGTCTCTTCTCTGTAAAGGGACAATTGTTAAAGATTGCCCAAGGAGAATGTGTCCCGATTCAGCAAGTACCATGAGCAGTAGGAGAAGGGAACAATAACATTCCCTTTAAAGTTAAAGCAAAAGACGACCAGAGCCTCCTGTTAAGTACTGTACTACTTTCCTCATTCGGGTTTTGGGAACGCTCCCTGTGGCGGCGTATGAATGCAAACACTGAACTTCCTCAAGTGTATTCAAGGAAATGGTTTGACAACAAAGCTTTTCAACATGCAGAAATTGAAAACATAATTGACTGGAAACAGCATCAATGACAAAAGTGAAAACTCACACCATCACCCTTATTGCTTGAAGAACTGCTGGAAACACATGCAATAGGCTATATGCACGCATACATTTCGCATTTGACGCAAGGATGCTCGTCCATTTCCGGTTGTGGAGATTAAAGCGGAGGAACACCGAGGAAAACGGGATTATGGCAGAGTCTTCAAAATTTACTGTCCTCCCGTCTTTGAAACGAAATGTACATACGTTTAGATGTAATTGTGTATATAGTTATAGTATATAGTCTGGTTTCCGTTCTCTTCACAGCACAGAAACGGCACTCCTTAAAATCACTAATGACCTTCTTCTGGCTGCTGATTCTGGTTTATTATCTATTCTTCTTCTGCTTGATTTGAGCGCAGCATTCGATACAATCTCACACACTATCCTATTAGACAGACTTTCCTCTATCGGTATTACTAACACACCTCTTAACTGGTTTTATTCCTATCTCTCTGGCCGCACTCGGTTTATTCAGTTAAAATCATTCACTTCTCATTCAGTTTCTGTCACCACAGGAGTGCCCCAGGGCTCTGTCCTGGGACCCCTGCTTTTTATTATTTATCTTCTTCCTCTTGGTGACATTTTCCGTAAATATCAGATTCAGTTCCATTGCTACGCAGATGACACCCAGCTCTATCTTTCAACAAAACCTAACTCAATACTTCCACCATCTTCCCTTACTAACTGTCTCCTTGAAATAAAATCCTGGTTCACTTCAAACTTCCTTAAATTAAATAGCAACAAAACAGAATTGCTTCTTATTGGCACAAGATCAACATTAAACAAACTCCATAATCTTTCAATTCCCATTGATAGTTCCTACATCTCCCCCTCCCCTCAGGTTAAGAGTCTGGGTGTCATCTTAGATAGCACCCTCTCGTTTACGTCTCATGTTAATAATGTTACCCGGTCTGCTTATTATCATCTTCGAAATATCAACCGTCTGCGCCCTTTCCTTATGCCTCATTCCACTGCCATTCTTGTTTATAGTCTAGTCACTTCTCGTTTAGATTACTGTAATTCCCTCTTGTTTGGCCTCCCGCATAAAACACTTCGTAAACTACAAATGGTCCAAAATTCAGCTGCTCGTATTATCACCCGTACCCCCGCTATTCATCACATCACTCCTATCTTACAACAACTCCATTGGCTACCCATCATTTATCGTATCAACTATAAAATACTTCTCCTAACTTTCAAAGTCATTCATGATCTTCCCCCTTCCTATCTTTCTGATCTTCTCCATATATCCACATCTGCTCGCACTCTTAGATCCTCCTCCTCCATCCATCTCACTGTTCCCCGTGTCCGCCTTGTTACTATGGGTAGCAGAGCTTTTAGCTGCTCTGCTCCCCAACTCTGGAACTCGCTTCCACCGGACCTCCGTAATATTGATTCCCCCTCACATTTTAAATCAAAACTTAAAACCCATCTTTTTAGAATAGCTTACTCCCTCTGACTATGTTGTATTTTAATTGTATTGTAATTTTTATTGTTTTGTTTTGTATAATGTACGGTGACCTTGAGTGTCAAGAAAGGCGCCTAGAAATAAAATGTATAATAATAATAATAATAATAATAGTTATGTTTTTCATATAATTTTAAAAAGAAGCATAAACACAACGAGGAGTGTCTGTTTTATCTGTTGTTGTGACTAAAGTTTCTTTAGTATAACCATGGAGTATAAAATTCAATATACATTCTCGGTATTGCATTGGACTCTACGAAGGGACAGACATCGTTAAGGTTTCATTTAAAAAATAAATAAATAAAAGAAAAGGTCTTTATTTGTTTTCCAAAGATGAACAAAACTCTGGTTTTGGACACTTTTCATTGTTTGTGTAAACTATCCATTTGAGTTAACTTGGAAAACACTAAAAATACAATGTTCCAATACAATACACACTAAAACTGTTTTTGTTCCCTCAAATCCCTGGTATATAATGTAACTGTGACAATTCTGTGAACAAAATCCATCCTTCTCTAATAAAAGCCAATAAGCAGCCATTAAACTAAATTAAAGCAAGCAACTCCCTTTTAAGGTGAAAGGGAATGCTAACAGAGAACCTTTCTCCGGGTGTAAAATCTCATTAAAACTCTAAAGATTTGTTATAAGGTCTAGTAAAGATAGAGGAGGTTAGGATTATGGTTGTGGATTCGGGTTATAATTTTTTGATAGGAAGTTCCAGAACCAACAAAGGATGTTTTTTTTTTTACGTAAATCACATTGTGTATGCGCATCCTGTCTAATATTGATGAGGATTGGGGATAAGGAAAATGGGCAGCATTGAGGTCATTGCAGGTGAGGTAGGGGGCTTTGGCCAACGGTCATGACAGGATGTGAGAGACCTCTTTGTTCTCAGTGGGTGGGAGACTTGAGAGGCTTCCATATGGAAGATGGGCATGTGAAAGAGAGTCTAAAGGAAATGGAGAGATGGAGAAAGAGATGTAGAGTGGAAAGGGGCTTCAGAGGTGAGGGCAGAGGGCCTGTGGTGAAGGTTGATTGAGTGACCTGTGAGGTCGAGCTCCGTTCTAGCCCATCTGAGTCTGTCAGGGACGTAAGGATATGAGCCATTGGCCTACAGAGACCAAATACACAGAGAACGCTGCTTCACAGACCTGAAACCATTCCAGTCACAGTCTGTCCCACCAGGCCTGATAACAGCACGGTTTTACTGACACATCAAACAGCAAGGGCAAACCTGACGGCCACTACAGTGCAGCTGCAGTATAAGTATATCATAGGAGAGCAAAAAGTGATGTCATGCAATAGAATCTTAGTCTCAAATATGTAATATTATTGTATTAAAACAATAACCCTTAACATTATTGTATTAAAACAACAACAACCCAAATTTTGGGCTTTTGATTTAGCAATATAAAATAAGCAACTCCGCTTTCGTTAAAATTCAGCTTTCTGGCAAAAATAAATATAGAGAGTTGAATATAAACTATATCTATATAGTTGTTTGCCTTAAAGGAATAGTTCACTTTGAAATTAATTAATGATATGTTTTAGCTTACCTCAAGGGCATCCAAGATGTAGGTGTCTTTGTTTTCACAGTATTTTCAATTTTGACATTTTTCAGTCAAACCGTTGTTGTCTATCAGTCATACACTGGAGGCTAAGGGGGTCCACCAAAAAGCATGCACAGAGAAGTCAAAATTAAACATGATTTAATGACTCGTTAATGTAAGTACACATTGATGGCCTAAGACACGAAACGAGCTGTTTGTGTAAGAAAACGAACAGTATTTATATCGTTTTTACCTCATGTAATCACAGAGACATCCAAGTGATCTGAATCAGTTGTGCAATGTCCAACTGAACCGAACTGAATCAGTTCAATGTTATGACCGGAAGTGATCGCTTGCGTGTGACGTCACTCAATATTTACACGGAGATTTCGGAAGTTTTACCTTTTACTAAACTATTTAGATATACCGAAATCATCTTCCATTGCGGTTTCCCGTATATCTAAATATGTTTAGTGAAAGGTAAAACTTCCGAAATCTCTGTATGAACAAAGAGTGACGATCACTTCCGCCGCATGCGCAGACCGAAGCGCCCATGCTGTCAGATCATTTTGTCATGGCTATGATTACAAGAGGTAAAACGATATAAATACTGTTCATTTTCTCACACAAACCGCTCGTTTCGTGTCTTAGGCCATCAATGTGTACTTACATTTACGAGTCATTAAATCATGTTTAATTTTGACTTCTCTGTGCATGCTTTTTGGTGGACCCTCTTAGCCTCCAGTGTATGACTGATAGACAACAACGGTTTGACTGAAAAATGTCAAAATTGAAAATACTGTGGAAACAAAAACACCTACATCTTGGATGCCCTTGAGGTAAGCTAAAACATATCAAAAATGAATTTCAAAGTGAACTATCCCTTTAACTACAGTATATATGTGTACCTGAGTAAAACATTTGTATTGCACTTGTTCCAATTATATCTCACCATCTTGTAACACTTTGAAGGTTGTAAAATGACAAACTATGTCATATTTCACCTGATGGTTAATGCAGTGATATTTCAACAGAAAACCATTTCAAAATGGAACGGACCAGTGAGTCAAGGGTTCAACATCCCAAGTGCTCCCACTTCATCAGAAAGACAGTTCCCATTTAACTGCCGTGTCCCACCGACTGTACACACTGACATGCAGCATGTCTGTAATTCAATTCGGGTTTACTAAACGAGGCTTTCACCTCTCATAACCCTCCTGAGATGATTTTGAAGGTCAAGGGAAACAGATCTATGTAACAGCAACATGCGACAAGAAAGGACAGCAATATTCAGAAGGTTCTTTTGGGTTCTACAAGTTTCCAATGTCAAGTCTCCTCTGCTCACCAAGGCTGCATTTATTTGATAATCATTCTAATATGCTGATTTAGTGCTCAATTATTAATAATGGTTCTTATTAACGTTGAAAAAAAATGTTGCTGCCAAATATCATTGTGGAAAATGTGATAAATATTTGTATAATTATTTGATGAATAGAAAGTTCAATGAACAGAATTTATTCAAAAATCAGTAACACATAAAATAAATTATTTGTATTTATTATGGCTGTTAAGCAATTAACATTTTTAATCAAATTAATTACACTATGTGCCGATTAATCTATTTTCTCAGGCAAATGAATCGTACAAAAAAAATAGAAATTACCCCCAAAAGATCATTCAAAGTCATGATTGTGTTAAATGAGAAAAGCCTTAAGTAGACGTTACAAAAAGTAGCTTTAGAAAAATCTTTTTTTTTTTTAATTCATTGTTTTAATTTATTGTTTTAAAGAATGTATTAAGCTCCATCTTAATTTGTTTTAGATATATTTACAGACCAAACCAGTTTGGTTACCAACATTCTTCAAAATGTACTTTATGTTATTCAAAAAAAAAAAAAAAAAAAAAAACTATGGACTTTCAGTTTGTTTTCATTTGACAGATGTCTTCCTTGTTCAGATTCCCCCACTCATTTGTCTCCTTGATTACCATAATTATTTGTTTGTTTCAGCTTTGTTCAATCATCTTGTTTGAGTCATCCTATATAAAAGGTATCTACTGTATACTCACATTCATTCTCTGGTCTCTCTTGCGTTTACGTGTCTTACCACCATCTGTTTGTGTTTATGTGTGTTTCCACTATCTGTTTGCCTTTTGGAGTTGTAATGGGCTCTATGCACGGCGGTATTTCCGGTGAAGGTGTAAGGATGCTCGATAACTTCCGCCGATCGTAGAGTCCAATGCAATACCGAGAATTTATATTGAATTTTAAACTCCATGGTTATAGTAAAGAAACGTTAGTCACAAAAACAGACAAAACAGACACCCCTCGTTGTGTTTATGCTTCTTTTTAAAATTATATTAAATAAACATAACTATATATAAAATTACATCTAAACGTGTAAAAGTTTCGTTTCGAAGACGGGAGGACAGTAAATTTTGAAGACTCTGCCATAATCCCGTTTTCCTCGGTTGCAATTTCCTCGGTTCCAAACTGACGAGCATCCTTGCGTCAAATGCAGAACTTATGCGTGCATATAGCCCATTAAACTCATGTTGGAGTCTTTATCTGTCTGTCTGCAACCCCTTTTTACACATGCAGTTTTGAAATTACAGGATGAGTAAATGTAAATAAACATTTTTTTTTTTCGGTCGAGGGGGGGGGGGGGGGGCAAACTATACACAAAACATATGAAATTATTATTATTTTTTTTAATTAGTGTTACTCTAAACCTGCCAGTAGGTGGCGGTAAATGAATGGACCATTGAATCATCTACCAATTAAGGGTACATTTACACGACAACGATATGCTTAAAATGGAGACGTTTTTCATACAGACGACACCATTGTCAAAACAATCCTCATTCACACGGATCATTCACAGCGAAAACAATTAAAAATGCTCTATTCTGCTGCCAAGCCATTAGAAGGCGATATACACATTATAGACTGAACACGTAGTACACATGTGAAAGATGTCTTTGTCTTCAGACATTCGATTTCAGTTGTTTACACAGAGACCATTTTCAAATACTCGGACAATGAATTTTCTGGGGATAGGCAAGGCCACGAAGGATCCATCTGTTGTATCCTTCATTACCTTGGATGCAAGGATGCATTTTGCACTATTCAGAACAAAAACAACAATCGTGTGAAATTGCAGTTGTTACCCCGTGTGAATTGCTTAAAGGGACACTCCACCCTCCATTGTTGGAAACCCAGTTATAATATTGAATGGTCATGTAACACACTCATTTTCCCCTCAGACGAGAGAAATCTGCTATTTACCTTTTTCACTTTCTCCAACAATGATGCAAAAATCGTCTTTTTACGTCATTGTAGGAGGAAGTTAAAGGGGAGGGGGGGTTCTGTAAAGACTACAAGCACTAGTCCCCACCCTTTCAAACCTGCCCATAGGGGGTTAGACCTGATGCACTAACAGACCTATCACAAATCAAGATCAGTGCCAGTGCGTTTGATTTCACCGGTAGAATCTTTTTGAAAATAAGGACGAGGGTACTGAATAAGCAGACTGATGCATTATGGAGAATTCGGGATTACACATAGTGTCAGCCATCTTTTTTGAGAGCTAAGCTAGCAGGCTCTTGTTCTGTGGAGAAAGCCGAGTAGTAAGTTAATTTTAGGGGTAACTGTCCTCTTTTTCTCGGACATGTCCGACCGTCGATGTCCGGGACTCAGCTTTTGCTTTCTGCAGTTGCCATGCATTGTTTACATGCACAGCTTTGTTTTCAATCTAACTGAATTCATTCTAATTGGTGAATCTGAATGTAGTGTTTACATGAATGCTAAAAAAGTGATTGGTTAATGTGCGTTTTAACATCGCTAAGAAAATTCCCGCTCCTCCATGAGAGATACGAGGCCGGTGCGTCTCACAGGTGTCACTCATCGGTAATCACACCACCGGCTTCGCGTCTTCCTTCACACGGCCCTCACTCGTCCCGCTCACCCCAGTAAACATGATGAATGGCAACTGTAGAACGCAATAGCCGAATCCCAGACATTTTGGACGATCTCAAAATACATTTTCGGGCAGACTCATCAAGGAGACTCGCTAGACTAGCGGTGGCGTGGCCTCCTAGGGCAGCGAAGCAAGTGCATTCTGGGAGTTGTTGTCTTTCATCCACATAAGCCAAAAATACATTTTCTGGCTTTTCTCAGTCTAGAAAGCTTCAAATTCAAAAATAATTTCACATTTCTTCTACATAAATTACCCATTTTAAATATGCATTCATCTTTCCAGAGGAGGAATGACCCTTTAAATATCATATGAGACAAACTCATACAGGGGAATTTTTGTCTTGATATCTTGAATTTTAGGTGCATTCTATAGACTACAACACACAGCAAGTTGTTGCCCTGCATCATGCTCTTCGTCAATCAACTGTATGACATGTAAGATGACCTATGTATGGCTGGGGGTAGAGCAGGTATGTGAATTGTGTCACCTTAATTTACTTAACTAATGAATGAAATTAACAAGTTAAATCGACAGCCCTAGTATTTACTAGTATTAGCCCTAGTATTTCAATCAAGATCAATTTAATGTGTCCCATAATCAGCAAAAACGGTTTTCAACATTAATAATAATAAGAGATGTTTCTAGAGCAGCAAATCAGCATGGCTGAAAACTGGAGTAATGTCAACTGAAAACTGCAGTCAAAATTGCATTTTAAAATATATCCAATTGAAAATTATAATAATAACTTTACAAAATTACTCTTTTTGAGTCGTATCGTGATAATTCCAAATGTTTGACTGGTAGTGTATAAATAACAGAATTTCAAATAAAGTACGCACGTATGTAAGCAGCTTTTATTGGCCCAGGCCAATAATTTAAAATGATACCAGAAGCACAAATGTAAAACCTGAAAAGTCATTGTTCGAGTGACATTATTCTTCCTGCCTTGTAGTTCTGGCTCAAGAAAACAAGCTAAGACAAAAGACACTGTTATCAGTAAAGGACATCTCTGGCTAGAATAATGAAGAGGGTCTTGTGGCCTCAAAGCCTCAACATCAGGATTATGATGTCTTATCTCCATATCTGGCCACCAGGAGCTGTATTGATTTCCTGTCAAATTTAATCATGCTCAGGACAGACAATATGCCATGACAGAAGCAGGTTAAATCTTCACGCTGATCTTAGATCAGATTTTTGTCTCTCTCTTACAGTGGCTCTGGCTAAGATTAGTTTGGCTCAACGGGTCCAAAACCAGCATGAAAACACAAGCGCTTCATTGTACACCATGATGAGCTGTAATGCTTGCTGAAGGGACAAATATGGAGGAGGGGATGAACCCACATGAAGTCAGGGTCTGCAGCCTTTTTGAGGACTTAGCACAAATACTATTGCAAACAGATATGCAATTAATGGGTTAGAAAAGAATTAAACTCACACAAATGGTAAAGTGCTGGCAGCATCTCAGCAAACATCCACTAAGACCAGCTGCACTTAGATTTAAGCCAAGCAATACAATTCCAAAAGTTTAAAACATCAACAAAAGCAAAACTTAGACATTTTTAATGAACTTTTATATGACAACTGTAGACATGTCAATGCCTTTTAGCATAATAACTGTAATTTCTACAGATATGAAACACATACAGGTTTGATGTTGGTTGCAAATTACATACCATATTTTCATTTATTATTATTATTAATTTTTTTTTTAATCAAATGAAACGTGCTGTCAATTATATTCCAAATTGACCTTTAAAATACAATTACCGTCAAGCACGCAAAACCAGTTTAAGCACACCCGAGGTAATTTGTAAAACATTATTTCCCACATGCTGGGCATTTAGTTTTGCTTTAAATAAGTTCATTTCGGCTTACAATAAACTTAGCTTATAATGAATTATGCCACTATAATTTAAGTTTGTTTTACACTTATATTTTTCATTTCTACTCTGTACTGAATGTTGTTGAATTTAAAGGATTTGTTGTGGAGTGAGGGGAACTAAAATTCATATATTCATCTATATATCCATGTAGATATTTTACAGTATTTCTGAAGGCAATTATAAAATGTTTCTTACTGAATGCAACTTAGTCGGATATGACTGGTTTTCCATAAAATATTCATTTGTAAATAAATTACATACATACATACATACATATACACACGCTGCATTCATGTGCTATGGTAATTATGGTAAATACCAAAAGCCGACATCCCCTCATGTGGTATTTTCTACTGGGCAATGGACGAGTTGCCAAGATGAGATAACCTTTGACAATTTCAAAATGGCAGAGAGCACCACGAGAGTCGTGAATGGTAAAAATACTATACATGATCTAGAAAATATATTAGCATATTATTTACCTTTTGAGTTTTGATAAATCATGTTCTTGCTGTTGCAGATGACTTAAGCAATCTAAAATAGTTTTAGCCTATAACAGGTCTGGATCTCCATCTTTTTACCACATTACGACAACAAAAGCACCAGTTCACCATAAATACCAGTTCACAAGTGGAAAATATCCTATTTTCCATAGCACGTGAACGCAGCTACACACTCACCCAAAGGATTTTTAGGAACGCCTGTTCAATTTCTCATTAATGGAATTATCTAATCAACCAATCAAATGACAGTTGCTTCAGGTGTGATCCTGGTCAAGACAATCTCCTGAACTCCAAACTACAGTAAATGGCAAGGTGATTGAAGCAATGTTGAGCGTGGCATGGTTGTTGGTGCCAGACGGGACGGTCCGAGTATTTCACAATCTGCTCAGTTACTGGGATTTTCACGCACAACCATATCTAGGGTTTATAAAGAATGGGGCGAAAAGGAAAAAAAAATCCAGTAGGTGGAAGTCCTGTAGGCGAAAATCCCTTGTTGATGCTAGAGGTCAGAGGAGAATGGGCCGACTGATTCAAGCTGATAGAAGGGCTACATTGACTGAAATAACCACTCGTTACAATCGAGGTATGCAGCAAAGCATTTGTGAAGCCACAACATGCACAACCTTGAGGCGAATGGGCCAAAACAGCAGATGAGGCAAAAAGAGGCAATTGCAAGAGCTCACCAAAATTGGACAGTTGAAGACTAGAAAAATGTTGCCTGGTCTGATGAGTCATTCAGATGGTAGAGTCAGAATTTGGCGTAAACATAATGAGAACATGGATCCATCATGCCTTGTTAACACTGTGCAGGCTGTTTGTGGTGGTGTAATGGTGTGGGGGGTGTTTTCTTGGCACACTTTAGGCCCCTTAGTGCCAATTGTGCATCGTTTAAATGCCACGACCTACCTGAGCATTGTTTCTGACCATGCCCATCCCTTTAGGGCCACCATGTAGCCATTCTCTGATGGCTACTCACAGCAGGATAATGCACCATGTCACAAAGCTTGAATCATTTCAAATTGGTTTCTTGAACATGACAATGAGTTCACAATACTAAAATGGCCCCCACAGTCACCAGATCTCAACCCAATAGAGCATCTTTGGGATGTGCTGGAAATGGGAGCTTCGTGCCCTGGATGTGCATCCTACAAATCTCCATCAACTGCAAGATGCTATATATATATATATATATATATATATATATATATATATATATATATATATATATATATATATATATATAAATGTTTTTCTCCAAAACTTCTTGGCCACAACTATTGCCACCCCTAGAATCATTTTATACGATTTTATATTATACCAGTAAAATATTTCTGACGTATATTCTCATTAATATTTACCTTTTTGTAGCAGATCAGGGTGACTAGAAACATGAAATTGTCTAACTATGACTTCTTGTTTCAATATGTTTAAATATGAAGAAACAAAAAGATCAAATTCCCTTAATCATCCATCACAATGAGTAAAACCAAAGAATATAGATGTGATGTGCATAAAATGTGCATAAAAAGCAATGGCTAATTACAAATTAAGACGTTCCAATCAACTAAAGATATTACGAATCTGCCAGGAAGAGGACGTGTGTCTATATTGTCATAATGTGATTCATTTAGTATATTTTTTACATAATAATAATTATATATGTATAAATTGTGTACTGTAGTCAGTATGGTATTGTGGCAGAAAATATTTATCATTCAATAAATCTTTGCAAGAATAGATGATTATACTTTTAACTAGGGATGTCCCGATCCGATCCACGGCATCGGTATCGCGCCGATACCGGCCCAGAACGCTAGATCGGAGATCGGAGGGGATAAAAAAATATGAGCGATATCCAGTTTAGCGGCGCAGCCTGTCACGTGATGATTGTTGTGTTTAAGCACACGCGCGCAGAGAATCACTCTCGCTTTTGCGCATGGATTCTAATGTAATCGGATGATTCCACAAAAGCTGCATTTCAGTCTTTTCAGAAATTCATTGGCTATCAGAAAATAGCGTCATTTCATTCTCTATTGCAACTGGATAGATAAACTGTCACTCAAAGAGAGAGCGAAACTGGCGCGCGTAAAGTTTGAAGCGAAATTTACGCGCGTGACGCGCGTCAGAATCAAAATCCGTTGGCGGTCATTGTTTTTATGTCGACCGAGCATTCATCAAGAGAGTTACCGCTCTGTATTTACTCTGGAGAGCAGAACAGCGGCGTGGGGATCATCGTCGCCGTATATTTGTGTCCACCGGACCCTTCGGAGCCGAACCGTTTGGCGAGTTTCACCATTCGCTCGCTCCAGGAGCTGCGCTGGATGACGGCCGCTGTCAGCGGTACTTCCGCCTGTCACGCGCCCAGTTTGATGACCTGTTGTCCCGCATCTGAGCGAGGATCACCCTCGCCCGGCCCCTCATCCATCTAATCTAGCTGTCATTTATTTTTGTTTTGATAATTAATAGAGCCAGCCTTCAAAAGTTATTAACCTGTCCTGTGATTTTTTTCTCTCTCTCACGTCCAGACACGAATGTATGCACATATGTTGATATATATATATATATATATATATATATATATATATAGCGCGCTATGTATGTTATGCGCGCAGTATGTCTCGCTCTAGATTCCGGGAGATTTGAACTAATTTGCGGGCATCAGGGAGACGCTATCAATATGCGGGAGACTCCCGGAACTTCCGGGAGACTTGGGATGTCTGTCTTTACAACATAATACTATTTCTAGATATGGAATGAATAACATTCAATACAAAATGAACATGTCTCCATATAGAAATAATGTTTTAAGTGATGAAACATTTGCTTTGTTGTGCATAATCCCACCATGCATTTAGTCATATTAACAAAATAATTTATTGAAGCATCCAGACACTTCACCACGTGAGCAAGCAGCTAGGCTCCTGATTGGTTAACGCGGCGCGAATTCACGCCAAAGTTCAGATTTTTCAACATTCAACGCGAATTCGCGTCAAACGCGTGAATGCACAATGCTCAATTCGCGCCATTCGCGCCAACTTGACGCGCGAATGAGGCGTATTCGCGTCTTCCGCGCCGCGCTCCACGCCTCATTCGCGCCGCAGGAATTTTTCTTGCATTGACTTAACATTGAAATCATTCGCGCCTGACGCCCTATTCGCGTCCGGTGTGAACGTAGCATTAGTGCGTCGAAGTTGTGATAGCGCTGTCGGCTAACGCGAAATGCTACTATTTACATTCCATGGATGTTTATTCATACAATTGTTTTGGACTAAAAACTTCTTCAAATTGGATTGTATGGACGCTTTACAGTGAAACCAAACCATTTTTGTTGGAATGTGGACTAACAGATGGCTAATTGGTAAGTTTCTTCCAGTTTGTGTTGGTTTGTTTTGGCTGTTGGTGGTCTGACAAAGAGACAGATTGTGCCCGCTGTGTTGATTGTATCTTAAAATGGTTTACGTCGTTCGAATCACGAGTTTCTCAGCTTTCCAAAGATATGTATTATGTTTACTTTTGTGTTTGTTTTGTTTTGTCTTTCACAAAGTTAAACCTATAAACCACCCTGTGGGCCGTATACGGCACGTCGGACCACGAAAAAAAAAATATCGGACTAATATCGGTATCGGCAAAAGCCAAAGGTGCGGCATCGGTATCGGTATCGGAAGTGAAAAAGTGGTATCGGGACATCCCTACTTTTAACCAAACATCTCTTCATAGCTCAGACAGGACTTATCGGAACTGATAAAAATATCCTCTGGCGGGAACTTTAACTCGGATGACTGACTGTGACTCCTGCAGTGTCATAATGAATAAATAATCCCTTTGTAGTCGTCATTTGTATTCTACACTGTGCGACAACCGGATACTAATAAAAAAAAAATGCAATCGCCCTGAGCGGACCTGCTAATAAAGCACAGAGTCAATTCAAAATCTTTGTAATGAATTGCATAATTCATCAGCTTCAGATATGACACTGTATGGTCTGATGGGATGATTTGATTTATGGAGCACAAAACACCTTACTAAGAAAATTAAGAGAAAAAAAGGTGGCGGTCATATGTGAAAAGCTGTCTTAGCAGTTAAATTTCAGATTTCAGAGTTAGGGTGGAAGATGAGATATGTGTGAATAACAACTTAACTTTCAAATTAGAACGGTTCACCTTTTAGTTCATCATGCAACCTTTTTCTTTTCTGCGTTTATGTTTTCCACAAAAGGAAAAGAAGTACATGACTGGAAAAACTGGATGAGAGGGCAACTAAATCTAAACCATCTATATTAACATGACTGGTAGAAACTTGTTTCATCCCCAAAGTAGTAAACAAAAAGGTAGTCAAGTTTTTTAAGAGTTTAGAGATATCTTGGAGGAGGGTGGGTCTTTCATGCAAATAGCATCCTGCCCTCAAAAGGTGTAAACTCTGGAGACGTTGTGTCCATTGTTACCGAAAAGCTGCGTCCCGGGTTAAGTTCATACTAGATCTCAGGTTAGATGAAGCACATCTGATGAGATTCTAGATTCCTAACTAACTGCTTGACTTTAAGTTGTTATGCAGTCGCATTACTATAGGGGGCTAGAAAAAAAATACTATTGACATGATAGCAAGCATTGGAGCGGGATCATCTTAAGTTGGTATGATTCTTTAGGGTCTTTGTGTTGAGGTCGTAATATACTTTGGTAAAAATTTCTCATTTGGTTGTGTAAAACAACACCCTTTCTACCTCCACAAAAACAGCTTTGTTCACAGTGACCCGTTTCGTTCATGGCTCTATAAATGATTCACCCCACCCCTCTCTTCTGTGGGGGGTGTCGAATGGTAGAAATATGCTAATATGGGACAGTCCATCAGTGGATTTGGGTGGGGCATAAGCATTATGACATCATAGTGCTCAGAAAACGGCCTGATTATTAATGTTTAGACTATAGGATTAAAAAAAAAATAAATAATAAAAAAGGAGTGAATGGATTTTTTTTCATTATATGTTGGTTGTGTCCACACTGCAAAGACATTTATACAGTATGCAAACACCATATAAAAGTGAATGTGGCATCAGATGACCCCTTTAATATACTAGCCATAACCTCTGGTTATTGTTTGAGCTTTAATTAAATTGTTATATAATTGTTTTAAATTGTTATAACAATAGCAAGTGTGGGCAGCATTGTTAAACTGCTTTAGCCATAACCTCTGGTTATCAATCAGACTGGAGAGTTTGTGATCATAGGGCTCACATAATATGAACAGCCAGTGTGAGCCCCCTGTATGACTTTGGCACCCCAGTGAACGAGTATAATAAGAGTAACGAGTTAAATACAATAATCAAATGTATTGCTAAACTACTATATAAACGACCAATAACAAATTGCCATTTCAACCTAAATTTGAGGTCGTGATTAAATTAATTTGCCACAATGAAAAGACAGTAACACGCCGTAAACCTTCACCCGCTTATCGGAAACTGCCGTTCGACCGATTGGGCAGGCCTTACAGAACTTACACCCATAACAAAAAAGTGAGATTTAGTTAGAAAATACACAACAATGTTAGATTATTATTATGTAAAAAATTATTATTATTATTTTGCTTCATTTACATTTTTTTTAAACAAATTCATTAAAAGACGTTCTAAAATGTAGTGTGGACTATGGAGGTATTTGAAAATGATGACGCATGTTTAGTCATGTCGCGCATATTGAACCAATAGATACATGTTTATACCGGTATTGTGCCTGTTGTGTGCTATTCTAAATATGTTATTTTGGACACTCTTCAAATCGCAGTCCTGCAAAGCTGACAAAAGTAATAGCATTTGCTGTCTTGCGGCAAAAAATTTGAGCAATTGCGTTTTAGACCAAAAACATGTTGACGAACTGTGACTTCAACGCATGAATGAATGGTGGGCTTTTTTTCCGAAATAAAATTCCCCTGCCAGAAGTAATTGTGCGATAACTTTATTATTTATTTTTCGTCCATTATCTCAGTGAACTTTTGTGAGGGTTTACGCATGCGTAGTGAGGTGAATTTTGCGTTTGCAGAAGTTTCAGTGTGGATGAGAAATTTTTGGAAAACGCCTAAAACACTAGTGGATGGAGAGCGTTTTTTTAAATGAAAACGCTATTTTCAAATGTATCCGGATTAATGTAAACATAGCCTCAGCTTATAAAACAAAGTGCTTATAAATATACAGATTTATATATATATATATATATATATATATATATATATATATATATATATATATATATATATATATATATATATATATATAATAGTTCTATGTAAGAAGTCCCTGAGTGACTGATTTGAAAAGTTATCAATAAAATGAACAAAAAATCATGCATATTACATAGAAAATGTGGTAGGTCTATTATTTTGCATTTACACTCCAAGAGTTAATACACAGATCGGAATGTTTTCTTCCATCCATTGCTATGGTTATCACTGTCAATCAGATTCAATAGTGCATTTAAAAAAATATAATCAATGAAACCGTCTAAGCCGTGCAATAAATATTTTAATGGTGTTTATGTGTTTATACTTATTGGTTATAATGAAAGTAATTGTGAGTATGCGGCACTTGCACTGAACAAAAACTGATTGGCCATTGTGTTCACACGTTCAATAGATATGTCTGTGATTGGCAACAAAGCTCAAAGCTGCAAAAATGCATTGTAAACAGAAAACACTCATGGGAACATTTTATATATATATATATATATACACACACACACACACGCATACTGAAATATATATACACACACACACACACACACACACACACATACATATATATATATATATATATATATGTATGCATATTACAATCATGACAGCAGAATCTATTTGCCTGATAGTTCTTCTGCAGGATTGTCAGGTTTTAAGTGTTTCCTGTAGAGATATACACAAGGACAGCCACAATACCCCTAAACAAATATATTTCTATCAATCCATGCTTTTCTTGTATTCTTTATTGCATGTTTCTTCTTAGAGTTCCCGTGAAGAGGACTTGATAAAAAGAAGGCACAGTAAACACAAAATCCCCTTGATATAAATGTAGATTATCCACCATGATCATTGCAGAAGAAAAAAAACCCCCACATTTTATCTTACTACAACTGTTTCCAACAACACATACAGTTTACAAAATTCCTGAATATCCAAACAGACCAAAGCACAAACCCATATACCCTCCACATGAGGTTTACAAAGGGAAAACAGATAAGCTCCCTCTGTGTGTGAGAAATATCTTTCCAAGGTCACATATGAATCGACGGCCTACTCCACAGGCACTCATTTTCACTAAACGGCGTTAACATTCCTAAGGCATACTCCTTCCCTTTGTATTTTGCGGGAGGGGGAACATCCAAAAAGATAGCGCGGGAATGGCGCAGGGGAAAAGGCCATTAGCAATTCAATAGGAGTCGACGCGAAGCGGGAAGGCCCAGCCACCATTGATTTTCAGGGAGGCCGATTTAGAAGCAGGGTCATGTAAACGGCCTGATAAAGCCAAAACAGTCGAGATGATACCAAAGAGAGAGAGAGAGACACACACACAGACAATTCCATTTAACTATAGTTTGAAAAAGCAACAATACACACAAATCACAGGATAATTCTGCCATATTATTGGAAATGCACAATTATATATATATATATATATATATATATATATATATATATATTACATATTAAATGGACAATTGTTGGTTGTGATGGAAATGACCCACAACTACAGGAAAGTACTTTGTGTTAATATTATTTTTCACACAAAGAATATTTAAAGTGCTTATGCAAATCAATGACTTTAGTCAATTCATTACTTTTGGCATTTTTAGCATAATTTAGAAAGGGGCAAAACAATAAAATCTACGCAAAAAAGGCATTTAAAGTAGTAGCATAAATTATGACCGTATGGTGAAAAGTTTTCTAGACAGGTTAATAAAAATCAATCCCTGGAAGGGGTTGCAGAGACTAGTCGACTAATCAACTTTAATGCTCTGCCATGGCGCTTTAAGCTTGACGTCGACTAGAATAATTTCAAGAAATCTTTGAAGACCACTTGTACACTCAGTTTGCAACAGTTAAAATGACAAATAAATACATAGACTACTCTGAGAGATATTATATATTATATACACTCCACAAAATATGTTTGATTATACCATCTGGATGCTCAAATTTGATCGGGTGAATGCACATTTTAAATAGCTTATTGTACACGCAAGTTCATTGCCATTCTGAACTAATGTGCTGCTGCATTGTAACACACACACGCAGACTGCAGCTCACACATCACATGCAGGTCGCTTGCACAGAAACATTCAGTAGCGCAGAAATTTATTGTCAACATTGTTTTGTGATTTATCAATAAAATAGCTTAGACATTGAAAACAATCTAGCATATTCGTAGTAACTAAACCCCACAGCTTCAGATGCTGCCAGATAGAATCATATAGAACATAAATAATTGACATGCAATCAATCTCTCACTAATGCATTCAGATTCAAATAAATGTAATCTTTACTGTGCCCAAAGACAAAAGAGCTGATACAATAAGCTGATATAATAATGACCCAAAGACAAAAGAGCTGATAAAATAAGCTGTTGTGTAGGATCAATAGCACTGTGGGCAATGCTTTGTCATATGCCATAGCTGTGCACAAGGCAACCAGTGTTCGAGTCTCAGCCCGAGGTTCAGGCTTATTTGTTATTTAATGATGCCATCAGTTGTATATAAATATCGACTTCAGTCATTCAACACCTAATCCAAGGAGCACAAAACAGAGCATAGTTGTAGAAATACCCATGAACAATAGTGTTGGGTATCGAGAATCGAGTATCGATTGGAACCAAAACTAACTTTTCGTTTTTCCCGGAATCGTTCAAAAGTTAAAATTTCGATTCCTAAGCTGTGTCTGAAATCGCTCCCTATCCACTAAATAGTGCACTATATCGGGTGTCGGCCATTTTGTAGTGGTGTCCGAATTCTGAGTGAACGACATCATTCCCTACATTCATTCACTACTTTTACCCACAATCCTCTCTGAATTCGAGTGTACATTCGATGTACACTCGCTGAAGCCCTATTTCCCACAATCCAATGCGGAGAGAACTGAGCGCGCATGAAAGTTCGGCGCGAGCAAGTTTAAACCAGAGATTACATTACATCCAGTGGAGGATTTGAAAAATGTCCGTTAATCGTCGTTTTGAACATAATAACGGTCGCCGGAGGGCGCTCGACGACACGTCATCTGTGAACGTGAGAGTTAATGTACAATTTCAGTCGATGAAACTACAAAGCTGGCACGGAGGTATAATTACAAAATAAAGTCATTATGATTGTTATTGTTGTTAATATTATTTTATAAAGTAGGTAATGTAAGATAAAAGGAGTTTTATCAGTATGCGTGACGAAGCCTTTTCTGCGACAGCTCCAACTCTCCGACGCACAGTGTAAACGTCAGCATCCGAATTCACTCA
The DNA here is from genome assembly GCF_988280905.1 of Pimephales promelas. Taxonomy (NCBI): domain Eukaryota; kingdom Metazoa; phylum Chordata; class Actinopteri; order Cypriniformes; family Leuciscidae; genus Pimephales; species Pimephales promelas. The sequence goes on along the minus strand of NC_142772.1, from coordinate 10,843,033 downwards.
CTTCATCTCCTTCACTCCTTGCAGATATAGTGCACTCAAATGCCATACACTATATAGGGATTAGTGAATGAGTGAACGAGTGAGCGGTTTCAGACACAGCTCTACTTTCGATATTCACAGTCCGCCGACCGGAAGAAGAAACCGCTGAACAACACCAACGAAGAAGCATCTACCGGAAGTGTTGGCATAACCACGCGAGTCGAACAGCAGTACCTTACGTCGGCGATCCAAAGTGTCGCTTTACTTTTCTAAAAATAACGAAATCTCGGCAAAATGCAAAATTTGTGACAAAAGGAGTATTTTTACAGAAGGAGTATTTCCTTCAGAAAGGATTATTTCCTTCAGAAAGGCCGTTGGTTAGCAAGGCTAGCTAAACTTTTTTGACCCTGCCTCTTAAAAGAATCGGAATTGAGAATCGTTAGGAACCGGAATCGAAACAAGGAATCGGAATCAGATTCGTTCAAATTCAAACGATACCCAACCCTAATGAACAACCAGTCAGTAATCACACTTCAGTCTCTCAACACATAAGTACACGTCAGACAGTAGGAAACAGACATTATGAAAGTAATTGATGCAGTTCAGTAAGTAAAGTCATTTTAGCGGCTTTGCGATCCGTTAGATTGATTCAGTCTAGTCAGCCTTTTTCAATTAATTCAAGAATCATAAATTCAGGCTGCAAAGCTCACAACTTGGATTTATTTTGTGCTGTGCTATAAATGGGAGCAGTGTACTTTAGTACAGAGTTTTCTGTCCAAATAGAAGGACAAATGAAGAGTCATTCATTGAAGACATACAAGAACCAGTAATAGGAAAAAAATGTCATTAGAAGCTTTCGTTCTGCTTATATTTAGGGCTACTTATTTACAGAACTGTTTCTGTAAAAAGTTGGTCCTTGTTTTCCAACCCTAAGCAGCATAGCCAATACAGGGAACAAGCAAAATGGTTTTAACTGGTTATCTAAGCTGGTCAAAGGCTATTTACTTCAGCAGGGGAGGGAGACCGAAAGAGACACAGAAGGCTCCAATGAAAGCAGATCGGATACAGCCGCTAAGTAAATGACATTCTGTTTGTTGCAGTATTGACCCTGCTCTCTCTGGTCATTCATTTCAATCAGGCGCCCAACATGGAACCTGGACCTCTGTTTGCCACGGCTCAGGAGAAGCAAATAAGACATGGCGGGTTCTCAGGATATCTTCACAGCATCCAGCTCAGCGCAGACAAAAGTAAAGGAAAAAAACAAAACCTATTCTTGAATATATTTGGTCCAAAATAAACAATGAAGCCATATCATTTTCTTATGGTCAACTTGCTCTTAAACAATGCAAAGTCTTGCAGACAAACTATTTGTACTTATAGGTCCACAAAAATATTGTTATGAAATAATTATTTACTTGGCATTATAGACTCAAAAAATTGGTTCCGGCAAAAATTATCCTCACCTCATTTAAATATTCGTTCATTCTTTTCCACAATTGCCAGCTAATTACAGATGTAATCAATGTATTATCAATCAATATTATATAATCAAGTGTTCTGAAGAGACAAATCACTGATAAACAAATCAACAGATACAAACAAACCTTATTTGTTCTCATGCATCCATCACAGCTTTTTGGTTTCATGGATTATCAATGGACAAACATATCTTAATTTGTTTTCCAAACATAATCAGGATTTAAGGATTTGAATGACATGAGGGTGAGTAAATGATGACAGAACTTGAATTTTGGGGTACATATTCCATTTAAATTATACAAGCGGTAAAAGATATTTCTCATTTGTTCCTGCACTTATGGATTAATGATCGAACAGTATTCTAAAGTGTTACTAACAATTTTACCGACCCAGCAGGAGGACTACTTCTCCAACTTGCTGCGATCCTGAATTTCTTTATACAACTTATGCAAAGAATAACATTTACAAATTGTATAGTAAAAGTATAGAGTATTTTATGGCACTGGTTTGACAACCTCTGGTCAACACTTTCATTGTACGAAATACAGACACCTGGATATTTTGAGGAATAAGTGTTATACTGTTTAAAAAATATTAAGTTATATATGAAGCGAAGTACACCGAATTTTGAGAGAATTTTCATTTGTGTGTGAAATTTCCCTTTTTTCCAATTTTCGACTCCTCATATTTGATACTTACTTAATACAGACTATAGACAACAATATGTGATTTTTCATGGCAACCGAGGTGTGATTTCAATTCATACAAACTGGAACTACAAAGTGTCATTCATTTTGGTTGGATTCAACCCACCTCATAGAAAATCAGTCAAATCTAAGTGAACTGATTAGGTGTATAAAAATCATATTTTTCTAATAACTTCCTGGCTCTATCTTTCTTATTCTTCTTTCAATAAGACTGAACAGGTTAATCATCCTCATCAGTCAAAAGACATTATTCAAATTTCAAACTAATTTTTTTTTTTTCGAATGCAACATGCTAAAATGCAAACATCCTGCAAGTCTACTGTACTGAAACGAGAAGGTTCTTTATGACAATCGACTCCATCAGATCAGACCAAATCAATGTTATTATTTTGTGCCAATGATACAGTGGCGCTCCCTAGTGTTTGAGCAGGGAATCCACCACATGATTACAGGTTAAACTCTATTCGTTTGTGGTATACTGACCAGGCTGGCAGTGAGAGAGGGCGCAGATTTTCCTAGGGTCTGGGAGCGCATGCGCACCAAGTTGGTGGTCTCTGAGCCCGTGGCTGACCATGCCTGCTGGGTTGAAGCGTATGGCAGCAGGTACTTCCCTGGAAAAAAAAAAATAGAATAAAATAAAATAAATATATATTTGTGTGAGTAAAACACACATACACCTATACAGGGGGTGGGCAATGAAACTGAAACACCTGGGTTTAATGGCCAATACAGCATTAGTTCATCTTTGGAATGACAGATAGAGGTCCTGCACAGTGGCCAGAGGGATTTTAAAGCCATTCCTCTTCCAGAACAGTGGCCATGTCGCCATGTGATGCTGGTGAAGGATAACGTTTTCGGACTTCTGCTCCTTCAAAATACTCCAAAGTGGCTCATAAATATTTAAATCTGGTGACTGTGCAGTCCATGGGAGATGTTCAACTTCATTTTCATGTGTATCAAAACATTCTGTCACAAGTCTTACTGAGTGTGGTGCATTATGCTGATACACCTTTCAGGGTAAAATGTTTGAACCTCTAGGTGCACATGGTTCACCAGAATGGTTTGGTTGTTCTTGGCAGTGACACGTCCATCAAGAACAGTATAGACTGCCATAATATTGCAGCCCAAACCATCACAGATCCACTCCGTGCTTAGGGGCAGCAACAGTATGGGTGTTAAGGCTCTTTGGGGCTTCTCCACACCGTAACGCTACTAATTCAACCTTCACACTCTGCTCTCAATGATGGAATGTGCAATCAGTGAAGATTCTCCACCAGGCCACACATATATAGGCGTAAAACCTCCAAAAAATATATTGGCCATTGTTTCAGTTTTGTCGTCAAACCCCCGTAAATACATGCATTATATATACACACATTTATACAAACTCTAGTGATACAGAATATAAATACATACCTGCATATACAAAATTACATCTATAAAGTACAGCAGGATTCCAGGAAACATTAGTATTTAGTAGGGGTCTAACAATATACAGTGCCACAATATATCACATTACAAAAATGAAACACATATCGTGGATAGTTCCCCCAAAATAAAAATTAGTGTGAAAAAGTTTTCAGAGTTTTAGTGTCAGTGCTACATTAAACTACTATATATAATGTTGATTATAATGTATAATAATGCAATATCTGTGGGTCCTGATAATGCCAAATGTCTTATGTTACCTGACATTTAATTTAAATAGATCTAGTAGTCAGTGACAGAGTGCAAGCATATTCGTCTAAAATTATTCTGTATTTTCAGCTTCAGAATCATGAATATTTTTACAAGCACCAAGTCCAAGCCTATTCATTTAAACCCACAATATCGTTTTAAATCGACAGTACATATTTTGTTAAACTTTTACCATACGTCTTGGAGAATCGCAGTAATATCATATCATGATGTGTATTGAATCGTGACACAAGGGTATTGTTACACCCCTAGTATTTAGTGATACTGGACAAAACATGTTCTTGAAGGTAAGGTGATAAATAATAATCTAATATGTTCAGACAAGATCATAGAGGATTCTGGGAGTGTCTTACAATTTCACAGCATATGACTCAGTGACGCATCACAACGGACATGTCATAACAAACATATGCTGATCAACATGACCCACTTTACAGGATCTATAGAGACATGCCTGGTGTGGAGCAAACGTCAAAACGAACAGTGAGCTAGGCATACGATTTGTGTAAATACACTTTTTTTTTTTTTTCAGTGAAGAACGCCAAAAAAAACTTTTGGACACTTAGGGACTTGCATTCTACTGTGCAGCTTTTCCATTGTTTTTCAATGTAAACAATGCACCAGATGGACATGTTTAAAGGATTAGTTCATTTTTAAAAAAACTTTTGCTGATAATTTACTCACCCCCATGTCATCCAAGATGTCCATGTCTTTCTTTCCTCAGTCGAAAAGAAATTTAGGTTTTTGATGAAAACGTTCCAGGATTTTTCTCCATACAATGGACTTCAATGGGAACCGGATGGTTCAGGTCCAAAAGATAGTGTTAATAACTGTTTCAGATGCAGCTTCAAATGTCTTTAAACGACACCAGACGATGAATAAGGGTCTTATCATGCGAAACGATCGGTTATTTCAAAGCTTATTCCAAAAATGTAACTTTTCTAAGGACAAATGCTAGCCTTGCTCTATTCTGTGAGGCGCGTTTGTAACGTCACGTAATACGTAATTACGTTCAAAAGGTCACGGGCGACGTAGCCGGAAGTACAGAATCAAAATCGTCCGACATCGTTGTTTTACCTTTTAATTCCTTTTTTGTAAACGGCGTTTGAGTTAGTTTTCACGTTCAACCTATGCGTTCAACTTGTAACTCTGACTCTGTACTTCTGGCTACGTCGCCCGTGACCTTTTGAACGTAATTACGTACTACGTGACGTTGCAAACGCGCCTCACAGAATGGAGAAAGGCTAGCATTTGTCCTTAGAAAAGTTACATTTTTGGAATAAGCATTGAAATAACCGATCGTTTCGCATGATAAGACCCTTATTCATCGTCTGGTGTCGTTTAAAGACATTTGAAGCTGCATCTGAAACTGTTATTAACACTATCTTTTGGACCTGAACCATCCGGTTCCCATTGAAGTCCATTATATGGAAAAAAATCCTGGAACGTTTTCATCAAAAACCTACATTTCTTTTCGACTGAGGAAAGAAAGACATGGACATCTTGGATGACATGGGGGTGAGTAAATTATCAGCAAAAGTTTTTTCAAAAGTGAACTAATCCTTTATCTGTTGTGCCTGAGTCTTTTTGACATTATTCACAAAAAATGTGAAAAAAACAGGAAAGACAGTGATCTGTGTGAATGGCCTTTTAAACCACAGGTAGTTCACCCAAAATTTAACCACAAATTTTCAATTTCTTCTGTTTTTTGCAAATGAATGTCAATGGGGTCCAGTGTGTTTTTAAATCCCACCGACTTAGAAATGTATGGACAAATAGACTTCTTAAAAAATATTATTTTGTGTTCCGTAGAAGAAAGGACATTATGCAGAATCTTCATTTTTTGCTGAACTATCCCTTTAAATGTATGAACTCATTGCATTAGATAGCAAGATATCAAATCAAGGGGTATTTATTTTACAGAAATATAGCACGAGCACACTTTAAGCCAAACATTTTATGAAAATAGAGTTAAATAGTAAAACAATAGATAAACTGTACGGTTTAAAAAAAAATAGTGAGGTTTATAGTTAATATGATGAAAATCTTTGTCACACCAGCTGATCAAAAAAAAGTAATTGCAAAAATGGCTGAGAAAAGTTAGTTTTGAGAGAAACTCTACACCACTATTTATCTTATATTCATGCCTTTCACACTTATTTATCATATATTCATGCCTTTCACACTGTCACAGAACATTTCAGCACTGTGGACGGCCTCTTCACCTAAACTAATCCTTTTCCAGCCCCCCGTTGATCTGTTGATAGTTTAGATGGATAATCTAATATACCTTCATAACACTGAGCTGCCATACAAATGCAATTTATTGGTTGAGGAGTCATGTCAGACGAAATTAAATCTTTTAGAACTAACTAAATTGTATACGGTTTAATATAATAAATTTACGCTTTTGTGATCTTACATTTCAGGAATTGTTTTCATGGTGCATTAGGTGCTGCGTAAAACTGTGCCTTGTCATTTTAAATGGTTTTGTAGACTCAGAGAAGCAAATATTTGATGTGTTATTTCCAAATAACTGCTTGCATGGCAAATAATGCATTAGCAGGGAGCTTGTGTCCCTTTTGGACAAATAAATAGACAAATCAAGGTATGGCAGGAGTTTGGCCATGACATTGCAGAATTCATTTCAATTAATTTGATTTGGGAAAATATAAAAACTCATTATTACAAATATAAGATGCAATCAAATGTATTAAATGGAACTTCTCCACGTGATTAAAATGGACTTATCTGTATTCCGATCCTTATCATTTGTATTATGTGTTTGTCCATGCATATCTGTTCTGCTTTTCACTTCATGTTATGCGTGTCAAGTGTTCAAGTGTAAGTGTTTCTTGATTTCTAAGTAATTTATTTATGAATCAGCAGCTGTTTGTCCCCTCAAGATTAATACAGAACAATCTTCTCCCTGGCAACTTGCAAAACCTCATGGCAGTAAGGGCAAAATTGCCTTCAAACTACTGAACTAAATCAGATTGAAACAAACAGAAAAGATTTATATATGTTTTCAGTTTAGGAGAGGTGAGAGAGGATTTTTTTTATTTTTTATAATATGACCTTTATATGTTCTTCTCTTAGAAACACTGTTTAGCTATAGCACTGTATCCCAGACAACCCATTGCTAACCTGTATTTATGTGTTTGTGGGCTCTATATGGTCACAGAACCCGGTCAAAAAACAGGATACGTAGGAGGAAAACTGCGATTCCTGTTCACTGCGAAACAGCTTCTATATAGTCATCGTCCACATGACTGAGGAAATGCCAGCTAGACGCCCTCAGCACATTTCAGCACCGTGCCCTATATACCTGATTCAACACATCACACCTTGAGGAACAGCAAGACAAACACATGAAACAATGTAGTCAAATATGGTGGTGGTCAGAATATCACGTCTAATGAAAATAGTAATGAAGCTCTTAGAAGCCAAATCTAAAACAGAGAAATATTAAATGAAATCGCAACTTTCTGCATTATAAAGTTCTGACTTTACTTTTCACAATGGCTTTAAACAAGATCGAGTGATTGGGATCAGTTCTATAAAAGGTCTTGATTGGATTGTCTGTGACCAACATATTTAATGTTTAAAAGAGGCCACATTATAAATGTATACTTATATTTGAAACCTGAGGTCATCTTGTAAACAATCAAAAAAAAAAAAAAAAAACTCTAAGCTAACTAACACAAGCCCCCTCTGCAAAGCCCCACCCTCCGAAATGAAGCTAGCTAATATGCAAAAAGCATAAATACATTATCATCTGTTCCTTACACAAAACTATCAAATGACTCCAATAGACCTGGAACATAGTGTAGTCCAGTGAGTATGTTTGTAAGTAAATGTGAAATATCCCTTTAAAGGCACGGTGTACTTTATTTTCCAAGTTCGGCTCCATCTCCCGCACAGCCGTGACCTCACAGCTTATAAAGTAAACACAACTCCGGATGAGCACGAAATGATGAGTTCGACAAAACGCAGTACAATTGTTTTTTTTATACTCTACAACAGGGGTTTTTAAACTTTTTGAGGCCAGGAACCCCTTAGAGGGGAGGAAATTTTCCATTTTTTTATAATTAAAATAGTGATTAAGCATATGCTTGCTTGCTACAGTTTGTACTCTAGTAATCAAAAAACATGTCTAATTGAAATTATACATATTATATACAATTTATCAAATATTTATTAAAATTGTTAGCCCATATGAAATCCATTAACTTTTTACTTTTTTATCCAATTTAACAGCCAAATTCAATTTTAATAATCAAGAAGCATGTCTAATCCATTGAATTCATAAAACTTTACCAATTAAATCATTAATGTGTTTAAATATTTGCTGTGCGATAAATCGAAATTGATTTCCGATTTCGATTTTGGCTTCCAACGATTTTGAAAACAAGATAATCAACGTGAAACGGTTATTGTGCCGCTGCCGCATTCAGTCCCACGCACCTTCGTTTCCTTCACCTTCATTCCTCCCTAAAAGCTCAAACTTGACATCCAAAAAAGTGAGTGTTGTAAAATACTGTCTATTGTTGCTAAACTGTGGGAGATGCTTGATATTAAACAGTGTTAAAAGCATATTAAGCCACGAAAGAGACACTGTTCCCTAGGTGGAGTCCTGTGAGCGCACTCCGAGACTGGGCGGAACATGCATAAGCAAAGTATACTGTTGGCTTCAGATACACGCCTAAATGATCAAATAGCCTACAAACAAATATGTAGAAATGCCGTTTCTGGTAAGTGTCCTTATAACATAGTCAGTTATATCTTAAAGTGAATGTAAACACTGAGAAAGAGCACGTGTGTAACAGTATACTAGGTCTGTGCATTAGCTCTTAAAATGAAAGCAGCCAAATAAATCTGTTAATCAAACAACAAAAGACAAAGATAAAATCCCTAATCCATATCCACACATAAGGATTAGTCCATATTTAATGTATACAGCAGTGTTATTTTACCTATGATTACTTTATTCATTTTCTGTTATAGGCTATAACTGATCTGAATACCACTGTTACATCTTACTAGAGGTCTTCACGGGTCCACTTGGATCCGAAAACCCGAGGTCCGACCCGAGACCCGAGCGGGTTCGGGTCCAAAACTACGACAAGTGTCTCGGACATGCGTCTGGTTCGGTATTAGTAGCCTCGGGTCTCGGGTAACTTAAAATAAATATGCCTTTTCCAAATGGACCCGAGAAGACCCGAATTATTTTAAACAATGTTGGGCATTTAACAAAATTGGCTTGCAACATTTAAAACAACTCTATGACCGTTCGGACTTTTTTTTAAGTGAGAGAGCGAATCCGCGCTTTTACGTGCAATGGGATATAAGCCAGTCCCTCCAGAAAAACGCGATTATGCGATCGCTGAATTCAATGCAAAATCAGCCAAAGTCCGCATATTTATGCGGGGGCCGCATTTTTTTCAAATACGCTGCACTTTCGCCGCATAAATTGCCGATTTCCGTGCAAAATATGCGGGGTTTGCATAATTTCATAATCCTCGCATTTTCGTTGCAAAAAAAGTCACATGTATCTTAGCAGAAAGTTTAAAAATGTTGCGTTTGCTTCACATAAGAGCCGCCATTTCCCTGTTTCCATGGGAACGTTATGAAGTGACGCAATTACGCGACGCCAGACAGACTCACGGAGGCGATTAACATCTCACAACTCGTATAACTGTCCGTCACACCTTCTACCGTCACATCGTTACTTAATAAACAACATAAGATAAAAGAAGAAGCATCAAACAGAAATGACCCGCACACATGGGGTGTTCTAGGCGAACATAAAACACTGCAGAGAGTTCAACAGGGAGCGCGCAGCTCTTAAAGGGGCCACACCTTATTTACACTCTTACAGTCTGAAATAAAACAAGATGAGAAATTCAATATTCCCAGCACTTTCTATGATGTAGTATGCTTGTTTATCAAAGGAAGTAATAAGAAATGACTCTTATATTAACAGGGTGTTGGGGGAAATCACTTTTTTTCTATTTTTCATCAAACCGCAATTTTTGCAAGTTCCCTCAATTTCATCGCATAAAATTGCATAAATATCCCACATATTCCATCGCATTTTTAAAGAAAACGGGCCGCATAATCAATCAATTGTTGCCCGCAACAATCACAAAAAAAAAAAACTCTGCGTTTTTCTGGAAGGACTGAATACTATTATGGTAAATGTTAAATATAAATCGCAAATTTTTTCACAAATTTTTGGAAATTACCACCACAAAATCAGTCATTTTTATCGCAAAAATCACAAAAAAATCGTGAAATCCTGGAGGGACTGATAAGCATAAGCACGGTTGCCTCCGCATTTATTTACTCAGTTGCTCGCTCCACAAAAACCAACCCCTCCGTTTGCAAAGTAGAACTAGTGCGCCATCATATGGATGGATGTTTGACTACATGCAAGTATTTGAATTGTCGTTTAGCCAGGCCTGTCAATCAATTTTAAAAATATGCGACACTGTCAGACAAGCATGGAGACGATAACAGACATTGCGAAAAAGGTGAGGGAAAACGAATATGTAGAACAGAAACATCCAGGGTCATCCTTATCAACAATGATTTGTGATCATTGTTGATAAGGAAAAAAGATGTGCAGTTAAATGCGTTGATGCAATAACGTTACCATATTAAGATTTGATTCAGAACGTCCAATTTGACTGCTATTGTGGTTCTAATGCCCTGTTTTAATCGCATTTTATCTAAACAACTTTGCAACAACGGGTTTGTAGGCTAAATAACACAATTTTAGTAAAAGTCAATGACTAGTAGAATTTTAATGAAAATCTGTAGGCTATTTTAAAAACAGCCATCGGTAAATTTTACCCTGAGGTGGTTCTAATCATCGTGGTCCAGTAAATAACATTATGCCAAATGTTATAGGACTTAAAGGGTTACAGTGATGTGTGATTGACATTTTAGCACTCAGCATACACTTGCTATGTTAAGCGCATTTTTGAGAAACGTGCAATGCCGTTTACATTCGGGTCCAGTCGGGTTCTAAAGGAAATGCCGTCAGGTCGGGTCGGACTCGGGTCTAATTTTATCGGGTCTGTCTCGGGTCGGGTTTTTCTTTTTTTTTTCAATAATTTATGCACGTCGGGATCGGGTAAGTAGTGATTCGGGTCAATTCGGGTCGGGTACAGTTTTTAGGACCCGAAAAGAGCCCTCTACATCTTACTGAAAACCCTAAAGCACTGTTTATTTAATTAGTATTTTTGTTCTGATGTATTTTTAATCAGTTTTGTTTATAATTTAGTTTATTTTTTCTTGTTTTATTGCTGACTGTTTACTTGTCTTATGTAACTGTTTTGACGACTTTTCCTTTCATTCATTAACCTAGTATTAGTTTTTGCTGAAGTTAAAATTACTAATATCATGAAATAATACCCACCTATGATTACCCAATCATATCACCAACCTATAATCGTGATCATGATTTTCAGCAGCCCTAACACAAGTCAAAGTTTTACCTGTAAGAGCGCCCCCTAGGCTTCCTCTCCGGAGCTGCTTGCCATCTTCACTGAGTTGTCGTTTAAATTTCAGCGCTAAACTGGAGCCGTGAGATATCTCTGGGTTGCTGGACTTGCGGAATGGCATGGAGGGGGGGTAGAGGATGTTATCCGGCTGGAAGAGAGATGAGATCAACATGAAGTTCAATCTCGGAATCATTACACATCACATCAGGAATAGCACTGCAGTGTTTACAAAAACACACAACAGCACTGCATACCCATTAATGACAATACTGTACTCAATTAATTATAATGTAATAACATACTTCATCTCTAAAACACCTTTTCTTTTTTGACAGACATCACTCTTATTTGTCAACCCCATCTAAAAGTTAAATGAGAAAATCATTTCATATGGACAATATTTCAATCTCAGCATGAATCAGTCACTAATGCTGCATTTCATACTGGTAAATCCCACTGTGTTATTATTATCATAATTATGTAATTTTCCAAATGTGATAACCAACCATTTCCTCCACTTTCAGTTCATTAGAGGCTACCCTTTCACCACCCACAGCACTCAATGAACAAAACAAGGCTTTTTCTCGTACAGATAGAATCTTTCTAGACAAGCAAACACATCTGAGGGCTCTTTCCACCTCAAATGATGAACACATTAGTGGAAATCCAAGACAATAAACTGTTTATTACCAAAGCAGGGAGGGTAGCACTATTATATCAAAATAAAACAGATTATTTTAAACGGTGATATGGTGTAGTGCTATTATCAAGCAAAGACTGTAATTTAATTTAATTATGCAACAATGACTGTTCATTTACACACAAGCAGTTAATTTACACACAAGCAGTTCGTGATCTGAATCTGTACACAGCAAAAGCTGCTTCTCATCTCTGCATCTGCCTGAGTTTGGGTTGCTTATAACCAGTGGTTAATTTGTAAATCAATAAGTGCTGGATGAAAAACAGCCATTCAGACCATACAACTTCAGTTTTGGAAAATGATTGGAAATTTTATACTTTACCACCTCTTTGTGACAACAGCTCATTTGAATCGCATTCAATTACCATCACTAGTCCTAATCCATTAGAACTAGAATTAAAATCCATTTTGTTGTTGTATATCGTCCCCCAGGTCAAGCTTCTTGGAGGAGCTTGATGTGCTACTCTCATCCTTCCCTGAAGATGGTACTCTAATAAATCTTGGTGAGTTCAACAAATCAATTAAAATAGAAAAACCTCAGGCTGCCGATTTCTACACCCTGCTTGCCTCATTCGACCTCAAACGAGTATTTACTGTGGCTAGTCACAAAACAGGTAACCAATTGGACCTCATCTACACGGGATGCTGCTCCACGGACAATACCTGCACACCTCAGATCAATTCCTCCACACTCTCAACCTCAACCTGCCTCTGAACACAACATACACTCTTCCACAGGTCACCTTTCGGCGGAACATACGCTCACTTTCACCCTCTCGCCTATCCTCTTTGGTCTCATCCACACTTCCTCCACCTGATCAGCTCTCAACACTAGATACTAACAGTGCAACTGATACTCTTTTCTCCACTTTAACATCAAGCTTGGACAAATTCTGCTCCCTTTTCCTCTAGGCCAGCACACGCCACACCCTCTGCCCCCTGTTTATCTAATATTATCCGCAAACATTGTTCTAAACTAAGGGGTGCAGGGAGGTAGTGGCGCAAATTGAAAGATCCTACAGACCTGGGTCTTTATCAATCCCTCCTCTTTTCCTTCTCTGCTAATATCTCTACTGCTAAAATGACTTACTATCGCAATAAAATTATCAATTCTTCTGACTCTTCTCCTCCTCCTCCTCCAATAGCTGACGATTTTGCCACATTCTTCATAAAACAACCACCATCAGCCGCCAATTTGCCAAACCACAATCTGACAGACACATTTTACCAGCAAATGCACACATCCTACCCTCCTTCTCTCTACTTTCAGAGGCAGAAGCCTTGAAAATCCTACTTTACAATCGCCCAACTACCTGTCCGCTTGATTTTATCCCCACTAATCTACTTCAAGCCATTTCTTCCTCAGTTGTACCCACACTCACACACATCATAAACACCTCTCTTCACATTGATCCCTTTCCCAGAGCTTTTAAGCAGGCTCAGGTAACCCCACTGCTAAAGAAACCCAATCTAAATCCAGCACATCTAGAAAGTTACAGACCAGTATCTCTTCTTCCATTCATCGCAAAAACACTTGAACGAGTCGTTTTCAACCAGTTCTCCTCGTTTCTTACACAAAACAACCCATTAGACAACAATCAGTCTGGTTTCAAAAGCGGACACTCAACTGAGGCTGCCCTGCTCACAGTCACTGAAGCTCTGAGACGGGCACGAGCAGCTTCCAAATTCTCAGTTCTCATCCTGTTGGATCTGTCTTCTGCCTTTGACACAAATGACCACCAGATCCTCAAGTCAATCTTAAAGATGAAGGGCATCTCGGGAACTGCACTCCAATGGTTCAAGTCTTACCTCTCAGGTAGGTCCGTTAGGGTGTCGTGGAGAGGTGTGGCAGCTAAGACTCAACATCTAGCAACTTGGGTGCCTCAGGGCTCAGTGCTTGGACCACTCCTCTTCTCCATCTACATGACATCAATAGGATCTTTGATTCAGAAACATGACTTTTTCTATCATTGCTACGCTGATGACACACAACTCTACCTCTCATTCCAGCCTGATAATCTGACGGTATCTGCTCGCATCTCAGCCTGTCTGACTGATAGGGCTGGGTAATAAATATCGATTTCTCGATATTAATCGATTCTCATTTTTACGAACCGATATCGATTCTTAAGTCTCAAGAATCGATTAGTCATCCTGTTTCATTTGAATGAATGGGACATTGTATCGCGGCTGCGCGCATAAAAAAAAAAAAAAAAAAAAAAAAAAAAAAAAAAAAAAAAAAAAAAAAAATCGCACTAATCTTTGTCCTTTGTTACTATTGATATGAAACAAAGTCTCAATTTTCAAATTACGTCCATTTTCTTTTGAAATTCCAAAACATAAATAGTGTTTTGGCGCTGTGGCGTGAGATCGCTCTGGCGCAGCTCTAGAGAAGCAGCAGCGCTTAGCAGAGAAGCATAATACCAGTTACAGCGCGAAATAAACATGAATGAGCATCTGAAAGTGTGTTGTCTTGTCATGTATCGTCATATTTACCTCAGAAAACCCACATCAAAGCATTTTGTTAAATATATATTACATATGCATTATAATCTTAAAGTTCTTCAATATTTAATGCATATTTTAATAAATCTGGCAAGTTTTTATGACAGCCACCATTTAAATGTTTATATTTCATATAATCTTCTTATTATAAAATAAATAAAAGTGTAATTTAAGTGATTCACATTATTACCTTCATATTAGGCTAATGAAGCCTAGTAGGCTACAACTAGTCTCCCATAGTTTACAGCATTAGTTAAGAGATTTAATTCCCTTGAGAAAAACTGCCATTTATTGTACCTGATATCCAAAATAATTGATATTGAATCGAATCGTAATCGAAATCGAATCGAATTGAAAGCTTGTGAATCGAAATCGAATCGAATTGTGAAATTTGTCTCAATACCCAGCCCTACTGACTGACATTTCTGGCTGGATGAAGGAACACCACCTTCAACTAAGCCTTGCAAAGACAGAGCTACGTAATCCCGGCCAACACAACACTTCATCACAACTTCTCCATTCAGTTAAGCTTATCATTCATAACTCAGTCAAGGCATAGGAACCTTGAGGTTGTAATTGATGATAAATTGAATTTCACAGACCACATTGCTAGAACTGCCCGGTCCTGCAAAATTGCCTTTCACAACATTAGGAAGATCAGACCCTTCCTAACAAAGCATGCTTACACAACTCCTTGTCCAAGCGCTTGTTCTATCCAG
Organism: Pimephales promelas; assembly: GCF_988280905.1. Taxonomy (NCBI): domain Eukaryota; kingdom Metazoa; phylum Chordata; class Actinopteri; order Cypriniformes; family Leuciscidae; genus Pimephales; species Pimephales promelas. The sequence goes on along the minus strand of NC_142772.1, from coordinate 10,827,735 downwards.
ACTGGACTACTGTAATGCTCACCTGGCTGGTCTTCCAGCTTGCTATGTCAAACCTCTACAACTGATCCAGAATGCTGCAGCCAGAGTGGTCTTTAATGAGCCAAAGAGAGAACACGTCACTCCTCTCCTCACAAAATTGCACTGGCTGCCAGTTGCCGCTCGCAATAAATTAAAGTTACTGACGTTTGCCTACAGAACAACCACTGACACTGCTGCCTCTTACCTAAACTCACTACTTCAGACTTGTGTGCCATTCCGAAACTTGCACTTTGCTAGAAAATGTTGTCTTGTGGTACCATCTCAAAGACGCACAAAATCTCTTTCTCGGACCTTTACCATGACTGCTCCCTGTTGGTGGAATGATCTGCCTAACTCAACCAGAGCTACCGAGTCAGTAGCCACTTTCAAGAAACTGCTAAAGACGTATCTTTTTTCAACAACAATTGATCCTGTAATACTAACGCTTTCTATTCGAAAAGGCTTACAATTCTATTCTTAAAAAAATTTAAATAAAATAAAAACTGTGTTAAATTTAACTCATAGCACTTACGTTTGTTGTCCTACTGTTATGTTTCCCATTTGTAAGTCGCTTTGGGTAAAAGCCTCTGCTAAATGAATAAATGTAAATGTAATGTTTTCCCGGAACATTCAATGACAGCAAGGTGATGATGGCACAACTATAAGAGCATCATTCACAAGTTTCTGCACGGCCCTAACTAACCCCGGTGTATTATTCAGTCACATATAGCTACTTTGAGACCAAATATCATACCATAAACCAAATATCAGTTATATTCTCCCTCACTGGCGACATCATTGCCTTTTCCATTAAATGGATTTCTGATTCTGACTGATCTAACTCCTGTTGTTCGTATATCCTGCTATACTGATTAGTATTAGCAGAATTGTCCAGGGCTGCAGTTCCATCTACCTGGGATCTCTATTGATCAGAAACACCATTAGTTTTACTAAGATAATGTGCATTTGGCAACGCAATATGTGCTAACCATCTTCAAACTTGCAATGAGGAGCATTTGTAAACCAGTGGTTTTAAACAAAAGAGAATTAAGCTAAATATTAGTTGTTGTTTTTTCTATTTTACAGTGAAATGTTACAAAATTAAAATGTTCTTGATTTGTTTAATATTTTATAATAAAACTATAAAATTATTATTATTATTATTATTATGTCATTATTACATATGATCACAACTTTTGTTTATTTTAAATGAGCAAAACAAAACTGGATCTTTAGAAAAAAAAAGTAAACATAATATTCTGTATATCATGAAACCCTAAAAGCATCAGGTTTATCACAAGGAACAGTCCACAATAGAATTTACCAAATAAAATGTTGCACCTTGAAATAACTTTGTAGCAATCAGATTTTCCATTCATAAACAGCACAGGTTATATAATATGCATGTGAATTTGAAGGCAACTGTATGTATAAAGATCTACTTATACTGTAAGGGAAATACAGATTTCAGAAACATCTAGCGTTGAAGAAAGACTTTGCCATTGTTGGCATCACAAACACTACTAAACCACAGCGTATGACATAAATGTCCTTTCTTTCCATTGTCAAACAGAGTTGAAAAGGCTCATAAGGAGCGGAGTAGCACCGAGCTGTGGAACAATGTAAGAGTAGAGGAAGAGGTTCCTCCCCGTGAATATAAACAAATGGAGGCCTAGTGTGTTCTCTTACTGGAAGGGAACTCCCTCTGCTTTGAGGAAAATGATTCATGATACTAAACACTCTTCAGTGGAGTTGCTGAAAAGAGCTGCAATGATCTACACAGATGAAAACCAAAACCATGTGAGAAGACCCACATCTTTAGGAGCGAATAAAACCATATGGATAGACATGAGGTCACCTCCACCTGGGGCTGGGACCAGTAAGGTTCAAGTGGCATATCCCATGTACATACAAAGTGCTGGTAATACCAAGGTCTGTGAACACAAGCTTAAGACACTTTCATGTTTTATTCTATGACAAAAAAATACATCAGTATTACCCCCCTCATTTTTTAAACTGTAATGGGTTTTGAAAAAGGGAGTTTATAACATGTGCCTAAATGTGACTACAAAGGCTGTCAGGGAGATTAAACAGGTAAACTCAGTCTGCTTTTACGTATTTAAGTATTCTAACTCAAACTTTCAGGGAAAGAAGTTTTTATCTGAAAAAAAAAAAAAACAAGTCGTCCGAAGCTTAGTTATGGTGACATGGTGTAGTTAAGTCATAGCATACCTTTTAGCTTTTTACTTCAGTCAATTGAATTTAGGCTTCAACATGCATAAAAGTTGTGTTCATCGGTGAAAATTATCTTGATGGACAAGACGTGCAAGTATCATAAATTTTTGTTTGTAATTTTTTTTTTTAATCCAAAAGCCTATGGAAAAAAAATCCTATTAGGAACCAATGTGATGCTAACTGCCAGCTAGCCTTACAAAGTGATGTCATACCTACACCCATAGATATCTATATAAAGGCTAGATATGTCGTCCACACGGCTGGCCAATGGAGGTGGACGTCTGCACCTGGCGGCCATCTTGTCACAGGCAGCTCGCTCACTCGTAACATTGTGTTAATGGTACATGTACTATTTAAATGACCATAACTTGCTCAATTTTCTACCGATTTGCAAACGGTTTGTTTTGTTATAAACGTCAGAAATGTAGTTATGACACTGCATACTTGCGAATAAAAAGTGTATAGATAAATAATCATCCAGATAATTACAGCCACGTTAATAACGTTTGTAAGAAACCAAACCGTTTGTAAATCAGTCAAGATTTCAACGAGATAAGAGTATTTGTGTTCGTGCTGACCACTCATCTTACATCAGCCTGTCTGTGACAAGATGGCCGCCGGTGATGACGATGGAAACTCCGCCGTAACACATCTAGCCTTTATATATACATATCTATGCTATTAGTCTTCTCATTCATAGCATAATTTTTTTCATCCGTTCTGTGAACGTGCACGAAAAGAGGCGGGATTTAGTGCACAAGCCAATGATATCCAATCACAGCACTGTGATTGAGGAATGGGCTCTATGCACGGCGGTATTTCCGGTGAAGGTCTAAGGATGCTCAATAACAACTTCCGCTGATCGTAGAGTCCAATGCAATACCGAGAATTTATATTGAATTTCATACTTCATGGTTATACTGATGAAACGTTAGTCACAAAAACAGACATCCCTCGTTGTGTTTATGCTTCTTTTTAAAATGATATTAAATAAACATAACAATATACAGTATCAAATTACATCTAAACGTATGAAAGTTTCGTTTTGACAAATTTTGAAGACTCTGCCATAATCCCGTTTTCCTCGGTTTTCCTCCGCTTTAATCTCCCCAACCGGAAACTGACAAGCATCCTTGCGTCAAATGCGGAATTTATGCGTGCATATAGCCCATTGCCTTCTCTCACGTGACTTTAACTCATTCATTCTCAATTACCCCCCACCAAATCCACAACATGCTTTAGGGAGTCTGTTAAAAATGTAACAATAAATTTGAGAAAGGGGGACCCTCATAAGGGGATTATTTTTAAAAGATCTATCTGAAAGAGCTCTTTATTGCAATGAAATTAATGAATCCTCAATATGTATGTTATAATTTCTGGGTAAATCAAACTCACAACTAAACATTCTGACCCAAATACATTTGCCAAAGTCCTCAGGAAGACAGGTCAAGGTGAGCTGCGGCAGGAGGAAATGTGCCTCACAGCCAAGTTTCCACAAAACTTGCAGCCGTTTCCATCACAACTTTCCATCACAACTGTGTCACGTTTATGAAAAGCTAATCTCTTCTGAATTCTGATGAAGAGCAATAAGGCATTAAAAAGCAGAAGCTACTTTTTTTATGATTCATTAAAATCAACCACCTGAAGCAATCTGGCTTTATGCCCAATGCTGAAAGCAGAGCAGCATATCTCTAGTTCATGGATCAACCTTCCAAAAGACATTCAGATTATCAACCCAGAGGACTAATAAATAAAAGCTATTGTTTCAACAAGTAAAAAAAAAAATCATCTAGATGTGGCCATATATGCACATTGGAACCATTTAGGAAATGTACTTGCTTCAATGAGCAGCAAAATCTTTAGATGTGCAGAATATAGTTGCCCTAAGGTTATAGAGTTGTTGGCCCCACTGACCAATGCACTACCACCACCCCTTTCACAAACACCACAAAGTCTGTGCTCCTCATGAGATATTATCATGCATAAAAAGCAAAAGGCGTGTGTGTGTGTGTTCAAAACGATACAATGTTTTCCCTAAAGGGAAAAGTTTGAATAATTTTATATCAACAACAGAATAAGAACAGAATACCCAAATATGTTGTTTATGTCAGGTCAATGATGATGCACTATTATTTTCATTCAGATATATTAATTTGCTGAAATTGTTTGAAAAACACTTTAACCCCTTAACTGTCACCCCTCCTTTTTGAGAATGGGGGTTAAATGCTCTATTCACACTTAACCTCTTAACTGTCACCCCCCCTTTTTTGAATAGACATGAAAATGCACATTTCGAACTTAAATGGTTGTAATTCAAGAATGCAGAAGTGAAATAAATTAAGAAAGTGAAACAGAAAAAAAGTTATAGAAGTTTGAGTTTATGGAAATGTACAATGTAAAAATATTAATTATTCATATTTTACATAAAATATATATATTTTCAAAACCTGGGCTACTCTAAAACGGCAGAAAGATCAAAGCCAAAAATCTGAACAAGTTGTGTTTCAAATTTTAGGTTGATATCTCAAAAAATGAGCTTTCAGTAAGATTTTGTTTGAGCGCAGTACCAAACTTTTTCACTAGGGCACAATCAGACTCCATTACTGCCCATATAAGGGCGCCTGCATTTCCGTTCATGTTTTGAGTGATATGAACCATTATTTTCACAATTTTCATACAATTTCTGAAGTAGAGATCCTATTCAGAACTAGCATGGGAAGTTTGGCAGATTTTGAAATGAATTGAACCTCTAAGAAACACATACAAAGAACACGTATGTAAGTCATAGCTAGCTGCCACGTCACAAATGGTGAATTTATTATTTTTGTCTTGATATTTCAAACTTTTCAGACCTTTTTTTCCAAAATAATTGAATGGATTCAATCTTTTGAACTTTTGGCATGAAAACAAACTGAGATTTCTACCATTTTTTCATGATTTTTCATGTTTACTGCTATTTTAAAATAAAGGTCTGAACACGCCTTATGAGTATGAAAATATTCTTGTTGCATATTGATAAATTATGGCTTCTCTGTAATATATTTTGAAAATCAGTCACCAAATATGGAAACTAGAGATTGTAAGCTTTCAAATGATATATAGTTTGCCAATATTACTAAAGGTATTTACTAAGATATTATTGTTTTAAAAATATAGTGGCAAACGTCCCACCTGTGGGACGGTGACAGACATTGTGTACATCTAGACCATTCAAAACTCAATCTTTATTAAAAAAAATTGTCCCCCTTCATAATATCAGGACAGTGGTTTCATCCTGACATGTTTGACTTTATGCCCCCAAAATGTTTTTTTTTGTTTTTTGTTTTTTTTTATGCATAAAGTATGTTTAAGGAATATGTTTCCGTTTGACTTTATGGTTACATCACATGACATTTTCAGATCTATAAAATAGGGGCACTTTAATGTTTAAAAATATGAAGTTCATCTACTACAATAGGTTTACAAGCATCTAAGGTCAAATAAAACTTTTTTTCTCATAATTGTTCTCATATACATTGCACATCACTTGATATCTCAAAGAGTCAGAAAATGATATGTTTGAAGATTCAGTTTCTCTAAACCCCACCTTTCTGCTAGCCAACTCTTCTCTGGTTGGTCAAATGGCCCACTCTTTTGTGATTGGTCTACTGCTTAAAACCCATGTCAGGGTTTTAAGCAGTACACCAATCACAACAGACCAATCACAACTGTGTATCAAGTTGGCACTTGATACACAGGCTGAAATTGATACGTAAAAACCGACACCATCGTTTATATCTGAGTCCTCAACATTTGGAAATACATGCAAAGTGGATTTGCAGCGCTGAAAACAACATCTTTTCGACATATCAACAAAAAACCAACTCATCCAGGCCTCAGCTACAACTACAGTGTTTGAGGGTCAAACAAGACATCGTTCACATGCATTGTTACGTATGCAACAGGAAGTGAGGCTGGAATTGCTGATGACACGTTTCAGCAGTTCAGAATTGATTATTTCCTTTTGAAGACAATAACAATTTGTCACTCACTTTGAGATTTGAAACTTTTTTTAAATGAAACAAGACCCTATTTGACAATAACGTTGACACTTGAATTCTAAATGGTTAAATACAAACAATAGAAATTTACTAAAATCAACAAGTAATATAAACTAAAGTGACTACATAAGCAGAAGTGCAACACCTACAGCAGGAGCTCATTCATTACTCATTGTCTGTTTTCATGAGGCGGTAATTTTTAACCCAAGCCTGCTGGATACAAAATGAGATAACCTCTCTTTATGAACTCATAACTGGACACTTGCCAAAACATTTCTTTACATATCTCAACTGTCCATCTATTATAAAAACAAATGATGTTGTAAAATATACCCATGAAGCATTTAGGACAGCTTACAGTTCAAACTATGATTCATACTTGCAGTATAATCTTTTCTGTGGGACAGAGGTTGAAGAAAGAACTTTATTGTAACATTTTAATTATGTCTCAGTCCCTGGTTGTAAACATGGCAATTTCTCAGAAATCATATTTTAAAAGCATGAGATCACAGCCAGCACAAAGTTTATTTTAGGAGAGTGTGAAATTTAAAGCTTTAGTACATCTATCTTTGACCCAACCTTGTTTATAAAGTTTAGAACGAGATCATGTGGGATTTACAGTTTAGGAGGATTTCAAATAAACAGATAAAAAGATGAAAGGTTATATAATTACAGCATAATTCAAGGAGATAATTCTGTCATGAACTCTAAGAAGATTAAAGGTGTGCATCGGTAAAACATCCACATGAGCCATCTTTCCTTGCGGTCTGGCTAGCTATGCAGGACTGATATGATCAGTTATTTGTATGGGAGAGTAGCTGTGCAATTTCCGTGACCCATGAATCTACCATCTTTCTATCTACCACCGGTCTACCATCTTTTTTGTGCATGTAATTTATTATTTACATTATGTAAAGAAAATGTTAGTGGTTCTTGCTAAAGCAAACTTAAACCACACTTGGCAGAGGTCTTTCAAGATAGTTAAAGGGATAGTTCACCCAAAAACGAAAATTAAGTCATTAATGACTCACCCTCATGTCATTCCAAGCCTTAAGACCTCCGTTCATCTTTGGAACACAGTTTAAGACATATTTATTCCGGTAGTGTGGTCAATCCGCGTTCAGTGACGCCGTGTTATTTGGTGCGCCCAAGCTTCTTTTACAGTCTAAGGGAGGCGCACGCTTTAAGCAAAACAATCTTCGCAAAGGATTTCATAGAGAAAGACTTGCATTTTTTTGCCCAGCCATATTCATTTGAACCCGAATACACGGTTGCACCAGATAACACGTCAGCAGCGTCTTACGTCACCAGTGTCACTGTGGACTCGGGAACCCGGATTGACAGCAGAACCGGAAGGATTAGTTCACTTTTGAAAAAACTTTTGCTGATAATTTACTCACCCCCATGTCATCCAAGATGTCCATGTCTTTCTTTCCTCAGTCGAAAAGAAATTAAGGTTTTTGATGAAAACATTCCAGGATTTTTCTCCTTAAAATGGACTTCCATGGGAACAAGGTCCAACCGAGGTCCAAACGACAGTTATAACAGTTACAGATGCAGCTTCAAATGTCTTTAAACGACACCAGACGATGAATAAGGGTCTTATCATGCGAAACGATCGGTTATTTCAAAGCTTATTCTAAAAATGTAACTTTTCTAAGGACAAATGCTAGCCTTTCTCCATTCTGTGAGGCGCGTTTGCAACGTCACGTAATACGTAATTACGTTCAAAAGGTCACGGGCGACGTAGCCAGAAGTACAGAGTCAGAGTGTTTACAAGTTGAACGCATAGGTTGAACGTGAAAACTAACTCAAACGCCGTTTACAAAAAAGGAATTAAAAGGTAAAACAATGATGTCGGACGATTTTGATTCTGTACTTCCGGCTACGTCGCCCGTGACCTTTTGAACGTAATTACGTATTACGTGACGTTGCAAACGCGCCTCACAATATATTACAAGGCTAGCATTTGTCCTAAGAAAAGTTACATTTTTGGAATAAGCTTTGAAATAACCGATCGTTTCGATCGTTTTCGATCGTTAAACGGTAATAACCAGACCGAATAAGAATGAAAACTTCGGTGCCTGATTTCGATTCCTGAGTCTATGGCATGAGGCGCACACACGCAGTCTCTCGCCGTCTTCCTCTCCCTCTACGACGTGCGCGCACTATACGGTTTATTGAAGCACTGTCTGATCTGTCTCGCACGCGCGCTCTTGCTCGCTTGCTCTAGATTCCGGGAGATTTGAACTAATTTGCGATCATCCGGGAGCCGTTAACTTATCAATATGCGGGAGACTCCCGGAACGTCTGCTGGATAGCGAGGAGATTAAACACACGTGAAATGTACACGTGAAATGTTTGGCTGCAATTCACGTGTAAAATTATGTTATGTCTATGTTCTGGTAATCATGAAGACAAGAAACTTGTAACTTCTTCAAGGTTTATTTAAACCCACAAGCAAGGCAACAGTGCCACACGGTCACATAATCAGACAGCAGGTGCAATAACCTCCTTTCTTACTCTACACCTTTTATAGGTAACATCATGTGGACTACAGCGCCATCTCCTGTCAAGTACATAAACACAACAAATTACGCGTCAGAATAACGATTGTCTATGGATATAGAATCACCATTCGTGCCGCGTTGACGCTCACGTCGTCATATTATATTAGCGCGCGCATTATCTGCTCCTCAGAGTTCTGTCGAAAAAGGAAGCTTGTCGGCAGCGCAAGATATTTGGCAGCGAACGCAGCGTCCCGTTCCCTATTCAGAGAACATGGGTTGCACAGGGACGTTCTCTTTTATAAGTTTACTCAAAGCTGCGTATAAGACGCAGTGAGAAAAAAATATCAAACTGGGTAAGAGCTTAACTAGTAAATGACAAGATAACATGACTATTTAAAGTAGACAAAACATGGGAACCTGTAGCCATGTCGATATTATATTATCCTGGTAGTAATCTCTATTAATCTCCAGTATAATTACATTGTTTGATATAATATTGTTTTATTTGATACTATGTATGAACTTTTATTTTATATTGTTTTATTTATTATTACCATATGTTACTTTTATATTGTAAGTAAATATTGTGTCCAGTTTGGCCCTGTAAATAAAGGGGTATTGTTTTTGTTTTTTTGACAAAGTGTGTGGGGTTTCGTTTTCTTAACCGTTTAGGCTCCGTATCAAGAACCGTTTAGGCACCGGAACCGTTTAAAAAATACCGAGTAGGTACTGGTATCGGATAAAACCCAACCGATACCCAACCCTAAGGAAGACAATACAATGCTGAATTAAGTCGAAGTTTTTGTTATTTTTGGACGAAAATGTATTTTCGATGCTTCAAAACATTCTAACTAACTCACTGATGTAACGCGGACTACTTTGATGATGTATTTATTTCCTTTCTGGACAAGGACAGTATACTGTGTATACATTTCCAACAGAGGGACAGAAAACTTAAGTTTTGGACTAAATATAAAAATTTTTTTTATTAAAATAAAAATAAAAACTGTGTCCCGAAGATGAACGGAGGTCTTACGGGCTTGCCTTGGAACGACATGAGGGCGAGTCGTTAATTAATTTTCATTTTTTGGTGAACTAACTCGACTAAAATCTGATAGAAAGTAAAAACTAGTGCTGATTTCATCAGTAATATTTTAATTTACTCTTAGTCCAGTGTCAAATATACTTTTTAGTTGTTAACATATTTAGTCAACCTTTTCCGTTTTTTGTTTAATCAAGATTTAGACGACTAAACATCTGGGAATTTTAGTCTAGCTTTAGTCAATGAAAACTTAGTCCTATTGTCATCATACTGAATAACGGTTAAAATAATAATCATTATTATTCGAAATTATAAAATCACAACGATTGTTGTCATTTAAGAAATGTATTTTTTCATTTCACCAGAATTATTGCACTAATTGAACCACAAATCAAGAGAATGTCAACTCTAATACATGGTTTATTTTTCATCTAGTTTCCTGATCTGTATCATAAAAATTACTCACCGGGCAGAAAATATATCCTTTTAACAGAAAAGCTAAGATTTGTGGGATCTAAACTTTCGACATCTGGCTAGTGCAAGCATGAAAGCTCATAGAGTCTTGCAATATTTTGTAATCTCTTTTTTTTTTTTTAAAAAAAAGGTAACATTTTGATTTTTTAACTAGATTTTAGTCACTTCTTTTTCCCTCAACAATATTGCATGTTGATATAGTCACAGTTATCATTTAATGCCAATGTAGTCTCTTCTTAGTCACGGAAAAAGGATTGACACAGAACATTTGACATAGTTTTCTTTAATGAAATTAACACTAAAAACCATAATGAACTTGACTTTCAGTTTAAAGTGATGATAATTACAGTACAGACAAAATTATTAAATAGGAGTGCCTTAAAACTGTGGTTGGAACCTTTTTTTGTGCCAATCAACACCAAAAAAAAAAAAAACACTAACACATGGCCTTTTGTGAGCTGTGCTGTGAGAATAGTTGAAATGAATTCTTCAATTAGACAACTCGTAGCACACAGGGAAAATAATAATATAACAGATTTTGATGCCGGTGTTTCTCATTTTGAGGCAGTCGAGCATAGAGCCAATAAAGCGTATACAGGAGAAACAGACTGTGGAAGCAGTCAGTTCTCTGTCTGAATCCATCGGTGTGGAAAATAACTGCACCACAAATGAGAAAGAAATGAAAAGGCAGAATTAACTCAGCATTGAGCTAAGAAAACAAGACCATCCAACTACCTACACACAAAAGCAGACAAAACAAAAACGTATTTTACAAGAAATGTTGTGGCGCAACATGTGACTCATCAAAGAGAAGGCAAATTACATGGTACTGATTACTGTACATTACCACTTAAAATGATATACACTCACCTAAATGACTATTAGGAACACCTGTTCAATTTCTCATTAATGCAATTATCTAATCAACCAATCACATGGCAGTTGCTTCAATGCATTTAGGGGTGTGGTCCTGGTCCAGACAATCTCCTGAACTCCAAACTGAATATCAGAATGGGAAAGAAAGGTGATTTAAGCAATTTTGAGCGTGGCATGGTTGTTGATGTCAGACAGCCCGGTCTGAGTATTTCACAATCTGCTCAGTTACTGGGATTTTCATGCACAATAATTTCTACGGTTTACAAAGAATGGTATGAAAAGGGAAAAACATCCAGTATGCGGCAGTCCTGTGGGCGAAAATACCTTGTTGATGCTAGAGGTCAGAGGAGAATGTGTTGACTGATTCAAGCAGACAGAAGAGCAACTTTGACTGAAATAACCACTCGTTACAACCGAGGTATGCAGTAGAGGTCTTCACAGGTCCAAAAATTCATGCCCGAACCGGAAGAGACCCGTAATGTGCTACATCGAACCGACCCGGACCCGTCGTTCATTTCAAAAGTTGGACCCGGACCCGTGCAGACCCGAGAAATGTCATAAATGTACTGCCCGGACCCGACCTGGACCCGTCTTTTATTTGAAAACTGGACCCGAACCCGGCAGAAAGACACAAACCCGACTGGACCCGATTGTCACATATTATTCCACACGAGTTGCGAAAAATAAAACGTTTTGTCTTACCTAATTTTAGTAGCCGTCATCTCACTTCCTTGTAACGTTACCTGACTGACTGTGATGCATTACAATCCACCAACAAGAAAGTTCCATCCATGTTGTTTCTCTCGTTATTCCAAGCTTAATCCACTCATTATTTCAGCTTTAAAAGTCCAAGTCTTGATGTCACGGTGATGGATGACAATGCAACCTTGCACACATGTACATTCTGACTCGAGTTAACTCGCATAATAACTTGAACTGTTTTCCCTTTTAAACTATAATAAGGATTGCTTGTTGCTTGTTCAGCTTGATCATATCTGTGCTCTCTGCTCTTCGTTGAGTCTGAATCGGACCACCAAAACTTTAAGATTAAACAAGACAGTTCATTTATATTATTATAAACATTGGAGAAAATGTAAAGCGCGGTTTGGCGGAAGCTCTGCTCTGGTTGCCATAGAAACATGACACGCGCTTGAGATTGCACTCCGATCGCACGGGTATTACACACAATGTTAAACAGACCCGGGACCCGAAGTAATAGATTCAGACCCAGACCCGGGTCCCGGGCCGACGGGTCTCGGGTGCACTGTGAAGACCTCTAGTATGCAGCAAAGCATTTGGGAAGCCACAACACGCACAACCTTGAGGCGGATGGACTACAACAGCAGAAGACACCGGGTAGCACTCATCTCCATTACAAATAGAAAAAAGGCACACTTTAGCCTCCTTAGTGCCAATTGGGCAAAGTTTAAATGACACAACCTATATGAGCATTGTTTCTAACCAAGGGTAATACCCTTTATTGTCGCCCATGTACCCATCCTCTGATGGCTTCTTCCAGCAGGATAATGCACCATGTCACAAATCATTTCAAATTGGTTTCTTGAACATGACATTGAGTTCACTGTACTAAAATGGCCCCCACAGTCACCAGATCTCAACCCAATAGAGCATCTTTGGGATGTGGTGGAACGGGAGCTTCGTGCCCTGGATGTGCATCCCACAAATCTCCATCAACTGCAAGATGCTATCCTATCAATATGGGCCAACATTTCTAAAGAATGCTTTAAAGGCACTCTATGCAAGATCTGTACCTTAATATAACAGCTTCAAAGTCGTTTTGGTGGTTAACAAAGTCATAGTAGGGCGAATCATCCTGGTAGGAAAGCTTGGGGGGGACGCCGCCGGAAAAACCAGCCATGCAAGTTTGAGAGTGGCGCCCCTGACACAGCGCGTGAGAATCACGAAATGGTTTACGGCAACGACGTTACACGCATCAACAACATCATACTGTATGAAGCTACTTTCGAAAAAGGGAAAGAGAATCGGACCGTGCTAGAAACCGGACAAGAGTCCACTCGGTCGGGCTTTCACTCGTTGGCGCGAGCTTAAAAGCTGCACTGGATTGTAACTGCGATGCTGACCTGGCGATCTTGTTAATGGACTTGTAAGTAAATCTCTTATTTATAAACTTGTTTGTATTTGTATACTTGTTTCTATATTGTATGTTGCTGCACTGGCTTGTAGTATGTCATTTTTTACGGTGCTGTTCATTCATCCGTTGTTGATAATAAGACCAGTTCAATAATTCTCACATATGTCTATAGCTTTCGATTACCAGAGCTTTAAGCAGACTTCCTAAAAACAGTCGTTTCTCTTAGTCTTGTTGTTTTTTTCGTTATGTTTTATTGCCGAGCTTGCCACAAGAGCTAGTTTGCCAGCTGAACTCAGGTGTTGTGATGTGTAAGTTATTTATCACGTATCTTTAGTCCTGTGTCTGGTTCGGATTTCTTATGACGTGTGTAAGTTACTGTTATATCAAGTTTATCTGACTAACAGTACACTTCCCGACTGTAACTTCAAATTGTGTTGATTATGAATCAATCAAATCTTGACGCTGTTGATGTTGATTCTTGCGATTACTATGAGGACATAGTCAATATCTCACATAATTATTAGGACATATATAAGCCTAGAGGTTGTAAATAATTGAACACAATTTGCTATTATGATAAATTGTAATCATGTCTAAATCATAACGTCCAATGTTATGAAATAATGCGACGTACATTTAACTTGATTGATGTCATCTGACATTTTGTAATGTTTACATTACAATCAAAAAACATGAATGAAATTATACAGTAGCCTATACACTATAGGCTATTTACTTCTGATTTTGCAGAAATCATGTAAAAACGCTATAAGCCAGCAAACGCGATAGGCAACTTTATTATTAAAAAGCAGTCTAGCACTTGACAGTAGTTCAGTAGATATGCAGTAACAGGGGAATAACGGTTATTTACGACAGTGCAAGTACACCACAGCGGCTCTAGAGGTCACTGTTTTACAAAAAAAACAGAGAGTGCATAGTGTGCCTTTAAGCTCCTTGTTGAATCAATGGCACGCGAACAACAAATAGAACAGAAAATCTTATTTTTTACCTCAAACTTCATGGTAATATCACTTGACTATCACCTCTTTCATGTTTTCTTTTTTGGATATGTATAATGGTAATACTTAATGTGTTTTAGGTATAGTAATATACCATATAAATATCATGGTATAGGATGGTAAATATACAGTATAGTCTATCTCAAAAATACCATAGATTTATCATCTGGTTTCATCACTGAGTCATGGTTGTGCCACATTACTGTTTTGTAAGCGTATCGTTTCATGATTTCATCACCTCACAAAAAATAAAATGAAAGCTATAAAAGAACAAAGAGGAGAAAAAAAAAATCGTAAGTTGTTTTTTTCACAGCATGCTGTCATATTCACTTTCTATAAAACATCCCTGGGGAGAAAATGTACCATCTCTGTTATTTCTGACCCCAGAGAAGAGGAGGGAGTCATCCATTTCTCTATTATCAGAAGGGTAGCAATCTGTTTTCAGATGTAAATGTATTGCTAACTGAAGGACCATGCACTGTGACCAGATTAGTAACATTATATGACACATCTCTAGTGCCCGCTAATTCATTCAGTAATGCTAGACAAGGATGTTGTTGTGTTGCCATCGCCTGGAAACTAATAAGTATCATTTCAGAAGAGATCCTTCTGACATCAAACCGTTTTATATGAAGTATTTGTTTTTTAGATAAGATTTTGCTCATGCTGAAACCCAAAAACAAAGCACTCATCTTATCAAAAAAAGAGAACAGAACAGAAGAAAACAGAAACGTTTTCGGTTCAACGATTTGTTTGTCTCGTTCAATCTCTCTCCCTGAGGCAGGGTCATGTATTTGCACTCTGTTACATAATTATGAGCATTTTTTTTATGAATTTTACATCAGAGATATTTCAGTTAGTACAGCAATTTAAAAATACCGAGTAAAAAAATGGGAAAAATTAATGTCAATATCCCGGGTAACACAATAAGGCATGAATGCTGCAGCCTGACAAAGCCTCAGTTCTCTTTATGCAGTATTTTACAGTTCTATACAATATAGTGTTGTAAAAGCCTCACGCTCACGCAGTGGCATTTGAACACATCATTAATAATTAGAGTTAGAAGCTTTGTTTAATGGAAAACACTCAATCCACAGCAATGTAAACACGTTAGGCTGCATCCCAATCTGCCTATTTATTTGCAGCTCGCCAACGATAAGGTATATACTCAAATAAATGACTAAACAGTACACTATGACAACATAGTATCATAATGTCTTATACCACAGATTTTAATAATTAAATAAAAATAAATGTGGGCTTTGAAAATTCATCAAAAAAGTGTCTCCCAGGCACATTTCAGCATGATATTTTCAATGTAGAATTGGTGCTATGATTCAGGATGCACCAATTCTAGTCTCAAATGCTACCTAACAGTTACAGTTACTCATAGTGTTGTTCTAGCAAACATCATTTAATGGAGGAAGTGAACCTTCACCGAATAATCAGTGAAATTCTGCATATTGCTCCATTGGGTAACATGAGAATTCAGGGTAGAGTTACTTCCTTAAGTGTGTTTGAAGCCCACTGGAAGCTTGACCCCTGGTCATAATTTTAGCAGTTACGTTGAGAATTTGACAACCGGAAGGGGGGGGAAGCGGGGGGTGGGGGTGGGGGGGAAGCGGGGGGGGGGGGGTCTCAGTTGAGAGTAAAAGACTTACTACAGGGAATGGGTAAAAGTTAAAACAATTATATATTCCCTTTGTTACTAGTGGTTCCTCTTTTTTTTTTTTTTCAAATTTTTCAAATATTACCTTTTGTTTGTTTAAGGTTCTAAACACTGTTTGTTAACTTTGTACTTCTGCGTGCATTTTGCTTTTTGTTTACATGGAATTAGTAGCAAGCTGTGGAGACGCTTAACATTAAGTGTGGTACAGAACACTCACAAACCATTACAGATAACAAATTACAGTTCCTGCACTCATAATAACATACAAATTTAAACAAGGGGAGATTGTTTTAGTGGTGATGCTAATGGAGACAAACATGGGATTCAAGTTGCTTTGTTGTTGAGCTAGCAAAGAGTACAGCCTCTGTCTAAATACACACAACAGATATAGGTCATTTACCCTTACCAACTTATACTGTAATCAGCAGTGTTTATTTACATGATGATGTCATAGGACCTTCTGGTCATCTTTGCGCATCAGATTACTTCACTTTTGCATTACATGGCTGTGAAAACTGATCTTCTGAACTCCAATCCCTCCCAAACAGTGCTGCAAATGTGATTAGCAACTCATTTTCCATTACTACAAATTGTCTGAACATCTGACCAGTGGCATCTCATATGTCACTGTCAGAAATTAATCAACAAGACGCCATTTATGAAAGGTCAACCTCACACGTTAGAAGCTGCCCATGTGCCCAAAAGAGCCAATGCTATTCTAACACCACACGTGTAAACCATAGCCACCCGCCACAACAGTAGTGACACATGAAACATGGGCAACTGATGAAGTCATATTTGGTGGTCTTGCTTAAACTTGACAAATGTTTAAATGTGTGCAGTCAGTGGCATTCTGAAATGATGAGGGCAAAGTCATTAGTCCTAAAAACAAAAACTTGAAAACAGAGAAATAAAAATAAATGTTAATACATAATATTGACACATTTCCCAGGTTAAATAAATGAACATTAAAACTATCAAAATATAATAAAATTAATTTTCTAAATGATTACAAAGAAAATGCACAGATCATGTTTCAAGTTTGATTTTGACATGACAAAGCGGTGAAATCTGAGGTGGGTGAGTTTGCTTTTTAATGAGTCTTAACATTAACATTATTATTTATCCATTAATTCAGATCGATTTTCTATCATGTGAACTGAACGATGCCTGCTTCCCTTGCCTGCACAAAGGAAACACCCCTAAATCAAATAGATCCTCACAAAAAGGAAAAATCTGTATGTGAGCTGCAGCTGATGAACAGTGAACACTGACTTAAGTTTTGGTCTGTTCCTCGCAAAGCCATTGTAGGAATTTATAAGACAGAATAGAGGTTTCATGCAAACATTGTGTTCATTCATGTGTTAATTTATTTCTGTTCACAACAGAAATAAATTAATTAAAATTACTTGGTGCACCTTATGCATAGTGGACTTTTGAAGACTTCCATAAAAAGTGTCGGTAACACTTTAGAATACGGTTCCTTCATTAATGAATAACTACACAAGAACTAATGAGTAACACAACATTAACAATCTAGTAACTATTATTAACTGACAAGAAACTCTGATTAATGAACTAGTAAGTAATAGCGCACAGACGAAAGTGGTAGTTCACTATTAACTAATCAATAACTACTATTTTTTTAATACATCCCAGATAACTACTGAAAAAGTTTATTAACAATCTAGTAACTACTATTAACTAAAAGAAATTCTTATTAACGAATTAGTAAGTAATAGCTCACAGATGAAAGTGTTACTAGATACTTCTGTGGGAATTACTAATTATTTGGATTCGTATTATAAAGTGAAGATCATTGGAACTAACTTGTAATTACTAAAGACATTTTCTAAAAGTATACTAAAGTTCACCAAAAATCTCAAACGTTTGCACAAATCATGACTAGATCATGTAGTAACACTTGAGTAATTACTAGTTAGTTCCAATGATCTTCACTTTATAATACGGATCCAAATAATTTGTAATTCCCACAGAAGTATCTAGTAACACTTTCATCTGTGAGCTATTACTTACTAATTAGTTAATAAGAGTTTATTTTAGTTAATAGTAGTTACTAGATTGTTAATAAACTTTTTCAGTAGTTCTCTGGGAAGTATTAAAAAAATAGTAGTTATCGATTACTTAATAGTGAACTACCACTTTCGTCTGTGCGCTATTACTTACTAGTTCATTAATCAGAGTTTCTTGTTAGTTAATAATAGTTACTAGATTGTTAATGTTGTGTTACTCATTAGTTCTTGTGTAGTTATTCATTAATGAAGGAACCGTATTCTAAAGTGTTACCAAAGTGTCAACCAGTAATTCAATAAACTATAATTCAGGCAATTAATAGGTTATACTCGGTCCAACAATGTTTGTGTTTTCAACAGTGGTGTTGAAAATGGTTATATTACACAAGAGTATTCCGGTTCTGGGAGTATTACAAACCACTTTATTCTGTCAGATACACAATCCATATGTCTGTCTTCTCATCAGATCCAAATGTTTATTTCTGATCTGTTGTTTTAAGTTGCCATTTCAGTTAGGTCAGTGGTGTGCTATCCTACTCCTGGAGGGCCAATATCCTGCAGAGTCAGGCCCTGTTTACACGAGAACGCTCGCGGGTGAAAACGTAAAAATATTTTATCGGATGTGCCTTTCGTTTACACGGCGACAGCGTTTTTGGGGTTTAAAAAAACGCAAAAAAGTGAAGCCACCCTCCAGAGTGGAAATCTTTAAAACGCTCCACCGCCGCGTTCCCGTGTAAACGGTAAAAACGCAAAGGTCTGCTTGACAGTGAAGGTTGTACACAGGCGCGCGGGCTTGGTGGTGTTGTAGTATGCACTCTTAGCCACCTGGAGTGCATACTACAGTGAATTTCACAGACTTTTGCGTCACCATCTGCACGCGGATTTCACACCCAAAACTATGGAAGCTTGTTTCCGCCACTGAATGAAAAATATAAAAGGTAATTGCGACTTTTTATCTCACAATTCGGACTTTTTTTCTCACAATTGTGAGTTTACTTCTCGCAATTCTGACATTATTTCTCAGAATTGCGAGATGGAAAGTCAGAATTGTGAGATATAAAGTCAGAATTGCGTGATATAAAGTCGCAATTGCGAGATATAAAGTCAGAATTGCGTGATATAAAGTCGCAAGTGCGAGATATAAAGTCAGAATTGTGTGATTTAAAGTCAGAATTGCGAGATATGAAGTCAGAATTGCGAGTTATAAAGTCAGAATTGCAAGATATAAAGTCAGAATTGCGAGATATGAAGTCAGAATTGCGAGTTATAAAGTCAGAATTGCTAGATATAAAGTCGCAATTGCGTGTTATAAAGTCAGAAATGCATGATATAAAGTCAGAATTGTGAGATTTAAACTATTCTGAGGGGGAAAAAGTTAGTCTTTTTTTCCCCTTAGAATTGGCCTAATAAGTCGCAATTGCGAGTTTATATCTCACAATCCTGAGAAAAGATGTCAGAATTTCGACATATAAACTCGCAATTATGTGTTATAAAGTCAGAATTGCAAGATGTAAACTCGCAATTGTGAGAAAAAAAGTCACACTTCTGTCTTTTTTTCTCAGAATTGCGACTTTATATCACACAATTCTGACTTTATATCTCGCAATTCTGACTTTATATCTCGCAATTCTGAGAAATAAAGTCAGAATTGTGAGATATAAACTCGCAATTGTGAGAAAAAAAGTCAGAATTGTGAAAAAAAAAAGTCAGAATTGTGAGATAAAAAGTCACAATTATTTATTATATTTTTTTATTCAGTGGCGGAAACAAGCTTCCATACAAAACGGTTGTCTAAACGCAGAATAAAAAGTGATAACGCAACGCCACTTTTGCGTTTTCTCTTTAGAATCGTTTCTATGCAAGCATAGCCTTAAACACGATTGCTCATTAAACACACCTGAACCAGCTAATCAAGATCTTCAGGATTGGGGCAGGCTGGAGCTAAACTCTACAGGACATTGGGCATGCATAAGCAGGATTGGACCAAGATAGCTTTCTTGAAAGAGAATTTAATCTAAAAGAAAATTGAGTTGAGTTGAAGCCTGTATATTTTCACACAAACACACAAAAAAAACTCTGGATTTTTTTTTTTTTGTTTTTTTTTACAAACTGAAATAAGTGATGTTATTAGATCAACAGAGTGATGGTCTAAGAATAGTTCTGTGATTATAGCGAGTATTCAAAAAAAAAAAAAAAAAAAAAAACTTTACCTAAGCATAAGATTTAACGTATTGTGATGGCTTTGTACAACACAGGGTTCTGCTAACCATGTTAAAGGGGTTTTGGGGGTCTGTTAAGCCATTCAACACACCCCTTCTTCATTGCTCCGCCTCCAAAACTCACCCTCCATTCCTACCAGTTGGTCTAAGACCCTAATCCCCCTTTAGGTGAGTCTAGTGCACTAACAATCAGTGTTGTAGTCGAGACCACCTCACTCGAGTCCGAGTCGACACCGAGACCAGAGAGAGTCGAGTCCGAGTCAAGACCGAGTCCATAGAGAGTAGAGTCCGAGTCGAGTCCGAGACCAGAGACGGTCGAGTCCGAGTCGAGTCCGAGACCAGAGACGGTCGAGTCCGAGTCGAGACCGAGACCAGTGAGGGTTGATTACCTAATTTACTTTTATTTACTTTTTTTTTTTTTTTTTTACTGAATTTACTTAGAGTTTAAAACATATGATCAGTTTAGGGTAAAAAGGCCACATAGTAGGTGGTGTTAAAAGTAATTTTATTACAATTTGTCATGCGCAGTTGCGCACTAGAAAATCGCCAATCACTGGGCATGTCAATCAATTTAAAGAAATATTTTATTAACATACATTAATAATCATGAAAAATATTTTTAATTGAACTCGAGTGGACTCAATTAAAAAAAAAAAATGTTCGAGTACGAGTCAATTCCGAGTCCAAATGGACACGAGTCCATGACAAGACCAAGACCATTAAAATATGGTCTCGAGACCGAGTCCGAGACGAGTCCGAGTCTCGAGTACTACAACACTGCTAACAATGATGCTAAACACTGCATTCACTAGCAGTCGTCAACGCGACTGACTAACTAGCCTCCGTTACGCATGTGCATCCAAGAGAGGATATTTGTTTATCATAGCAGAAGCGCAACAGAATAATGTTTCAAGAAAAATAAAGTGCAGATGATGAACGAATGACAAGGAAGCACAAAAAAAATTACGTAAAGTCTACAAACAAGAGTTGGTGGTTAGTTGCCAACAGCACAGCAGCTCCAGGCAAGCAATGTCACTCAAACCTAGTGTTACTCGCATGCGGAACGGAATCAAAGCATCCTCCGTGTCTGTTTCCAGGCCTTCCCTCTTAGCTCTCTCCAGAGCTGGACAACTTTTCTAATATTATGTACATCACAGTTTCCACAAAAACATTAAGCAGTATAACAGTTTTAAGAAACGTTTTTTTCAGCAGCAAATCAGCATATTAGAATGATTTCTAAAGGATCATGTGACACTGACGAAGACTGGAGTAATAATGCTGAAAATTCAGCTTCACAGGAATAAATTACATTTTAATACTGAAATAGAAAGTATTAATTTTAGATTGTAATATTGTCGTTTTTACTGTGTGTTTGATCAATCCAGATGGTACAGTTACCAACAAGGATTAAAGAGGCCATGCCAACTAGCTAAACCTTGAACCCTGATTTACACAGAAACCATGAACTTGCCCTACTGGACTAAAACCTCATTTGCA
Source organism: Pimephales promelas (assembly GCF_988280905.1). Classification (NCBI taxonomy): domain Eukaryota; kingdom Metazoa; phylum Chordata; class Actinopteri; order Cypriniformes; family Leuciscidae; genus Pimephales; species Pimephales promelas. Next base: position 10,805,990 of record NC_142772.1, on the reverse strand, counting down.
GTCCACATGTAAACAGGCATACATGGAAATGCCAATCAATAACAGTGAGAGGAAACCTTTCTAACAGTTTAGCCTTGAAACCTTGGACTATTTCAGTCTGACAGTGTCTGAAACAACATCCTAATATTAAGGAGGCTGCCCACACAATTTCAAGCTAAGACACGGGTTTAAACAATCCTTCACAGTCACAGTCTGCTGGAGTAAATCGGTGGTGTTCATCAATCCCCTTATAATCACAGTTCTCAAGGTTAAAACTCACACTAAAGTGCTACACAGAAAATGTGAGCAGATTTTTTTTTTCACATCAAGAATTAATTGCATCAACTTTTAGAGCCTCAGCCTAGTAGTTAATGCATGTTTTTACATGTAAACCCATGTTGTTTATACAGGCGATGCGAGTTGGAGTACATGAGTCCATTGTTCGCCGATAGTCCACTTTTCTAAAATGTAATTTTCTTTCCTACATGGACATTATTAAAAGGACTGCTTTACCTCAAAAATAAGAAGATGTCATTATTAACCGGCCTTCATCCCATTCTAAATGTGCATGCTTCATTTACATTTTTGGTAACTATCCCTTTAATTGTTACCTTACCAAATAAATGCACCAAAAAAAAAAAAAACTCAATATCACTCTGAAAACTCTCAAAATATCTCAATAAACACAAAGCTATCTACACTGCAAGTGTGATCTAGTTTTGCCACATTATAAACACTGACGTAAGTGGTGTAAGTGACTTTGACATTTATCAATATGAACGTTGGCGTACGGCACACTCAAAACCTACGCCAGCTCAGGAGGTGGTGTACAAGTACGCACATTTTGAGTTAGTGCGGAGAAAAACAATTCCTAAAACCACAAAACGCACTGACAAACTAAAAGGGTAACACTTTAAAATAATGGTCCGTAGTTAACAAGTAGCTATGCAGGAAGTAATAGGTAGTACTGCATTAACACCGAACTTAATACTATTAACTAAAATGGAAGCAATATTAACTAAGCATTAAGTAATAGGTAATTTAGTACAAAGGTGGTTCCTTGGTAGGTATTTGATTATTACTAAAGAATTATATCCTCATTGAGAACTATATGTGAACTAAGAAATAATAACCAATTAATTACTAATCACAAAAGTAACATGTCTAAAAAGTGAACAATTGTGGGTTTTTTATACTCTCAACATGGTCATAACATTTCAGAAGCATATGCCTCAAATGGGTTCTTTGTAGAAACCAGTTTATGAAGTTTATATATCCCCCCAAATACATTAGCTAGGTTGAGATTGTGACCACTACTCTTGCCAGGATGGACGCATGTTCTCTGTTTATTTAAAACTTAAACATAAAATAATACTAATAATGACAGTTTTTAAAAATAAACCTTAAATAATTAGGAAGTGTTGCTGACACTCTCATGATTGGATTAGTTCACTATTATGAGCTCTATTGAATGTCAGTCACATATATCTCAGACTCCAAAGACCTATAACTTTATGTTACAGTAGCTGCCTGAGGAGGACTTCTCTTTAGGACATGAATATAAACATTGATGTTCACTTGTCAAAAACAATTAGCATCTTTAATGAAGAAATTGGCTGCATTTATGTTACGATAAGCGCAAAACCACATCTTCCAGATTACAGTTTGTTAGAATATTAGTGCCTCACAGAACCTGTACAGTATGTGTCAAATATAAAATTAAATTACTTGTATCATTTGTGAAAAACATGTTAACTCCTCAATAACTACTTAAGCGTTACCTTGTCATCCTGCAGGAACTACTAGTGATGTGGCCCATTATTTTAAAGTGAAAAACATGTTAACTCCTAGGAGTTAACATGTTTTTCACTTTGGACCACATCACTAGTAGTTCCTGCGGGATGACAAGGTAACGCTTGTAGTTAGTGAGGAGTTATCCTGTTTTTCACTTTAAAATAATGGGCCACATCACTAGTAGTTTCTGCGGGATGACAAGGTAACGCTTAGTTAGTAAGGAGTAAACATGTTTTTCAAAAATGATACAAGTAATTAAATTTTATATTTGACACATACTGTACAGGTTCTGTGAGGATTATTTTATGTTTAAGTTTTAAATAAAAAGAGAACATGCGTCCATCCTGGCAAGAGTAGTGGTCACAATCTCAACCTAGCTAATGTATTTGGGGGGATATATAAACTTCATAAACTGGTTTCTACAAAGAACCCATTTGAGGCACATGCTTCTGAAATGTTATGACCATGTTAAGAGTATAAAACCCCACAATAGGTGGTTTGCAGTCACGTGATTGTATTGACGCGCGGAACGCAGATGGAGGGCAAGGAGTGAAGAGCGCAATGGACGAGATGGAGGAAAATCTGTACTGTACTACTTTAGACGCTATTACAAGAGAAATATAAGAAAATATATAGAAAATTGAAACATATGTTGGACGTGATCCTTACGTTATGAAGAGGACCGATTTTCAACTGAATTGAGAGATTTGCCTTCCAGCGAGGCTGTAAATATCAGCAACTAACTCGTCTTACAGACATACTTTGACTTTACAAACTAAGTTCGGAAACTGCTATGTTACACAAACAGCCACATAAGTGTATTTAAACACCTGAATAATGTAATTATAAGCCACATAAATATTAACTCACAGTTGACGAAGTGATCACTGCGCACACACACACAGGCATTTTCCCATTCGGCTCCTCCCGACCGCAGACGTGGGTTTAAAAGGCATTTTCCCTGTGTTTTTCTGTCAATTTCTTGTACTTTCCTCCCTTATGAACAACAACTTTTGTCACACGATAAAAACTCCTCGTGGTTTGATCGATTTGAGCAACCATAAACGACGCAAAACATAGGCATTTTGAGTGTGTTAAAGTGCTTCCTAAATATAGAAATCACTTCCTGCCCTCCATTTGCGCTTCGCGCCATGGCAACGCAGTTGCGTGACGTCACGTGAAAACAAGCTATTGTTCACTTTTTAGACATGTTACTTTTGTGATTAGTAATTAATTGGTTATTATTTCTTAGTTCACAAGTAGTTCTCAATGAGGATATAATTCTTTAGTAATAATCAAATACCTACCAAGGAACTACCTTTGTACTAAATTACCTATTACTTAATGCTAAGTTAATATTGCTTCCATATTAGTTAATAGTATTAACTTCGGTGTTAATGCAGTACTACCTATAACTTCCTGCATAGCTACTTGTTAACTACGGACCATTATTTTAAAGTATTACCACTAAAAGATATGATAAGTCCCACTAAAAAAACAACAACATAGTAAATATAAACATCAGTGTTTATTTTTGTGCAACATGGATGTTTAATTTGTGTGACTTTACCAAAGCATTTGATTTGTATTCCTTCAGTTGCGAGCCAGTACAATTTACCTGACGTTTCAGGATTGGCCTGGCAGGTGCGTAAAAAATTGTGTTCAGTAATGAAAGGCTTTCAATGACCCAAAAAATTATTCAGACTGACAAAATATTAAAAATGCCATTCTTCTTCTTTTAAATAATAATAATAATAATAATAATAATAACACATTTTTTTCTTCTAAATAACAATAAGCGTCATTAATAATAAAAATCATAATAATAAGAAGAAAAAGAATATTCAAAATTGTCATGCAATTATTAATGTGAATAAACGTAGACAAATCACGTGCCGTCTTCCGTGTGTCCATGGCTCAAAATGAGGGTGTGGGGAAAGCGGACTTGAATATATAGGGGCGTGTAATTCTAATGACGATCGTTTCAGCCGCAGAATTTATCAAGGGCAGGTATTGCGTACACCTGGATTTCAAAGGTACGCACAGCTTCATAAATCAGACAGTGATAGGAGTGTAAGCATAATCTTACGCCAACATATAAGCCCGTTTCTACGCAAGAATGATAAATGAGGGCCATTGTACGGAAGCCCTGAACCGCAACCTAAAAAAAAAAATAAAAAAAAAATCTAGCATTTCGAGATTAAAGTCGAAACATTTCGAGAGACGAGAGTATGAGAATACAGTCTTCCGTAGAAGCTGCGCGTGTTTGCTTGCCATTGTCTCACATTGCCACACACACAGGCATTCATAATGGCCAATAGCGAGTTTCACACTGTGTGTGTGTGTGTGTTTTGTTTCATCAAAGGAAATTCAACAGGTGCCAATCTACCAGCATTAGGCTACCATTGTAGGACGTTATTAAATATACTGCGCCGGAATGGACTTTAGCCTATAGGAAAACCAACCCGGAAAACACTTTTCAGACTGGATGGAGAAATCCAGCTTTATGAATGAATGAATGAATAAATAAATGAATGAATGAATGAATGAATGAATGAATGAATGAATTAATTAATGAATAGGGCATTTATATAGCGCTTTCATATATACATACACTCAAAGTGCTTTCCAATCATATCAGAGAATCTCTCCTCAACCATAAGTGGTTATTAAATCTTAGGAAATCACAGGATCCGGCCAAATGATTGGATAGAGAATGATGCACTTAAAATGTATCCAGAGCATATTTACGGTGAAGAGGGAGACCGAACAGTTGTGTTCTCGACCCAGATGTTGACTAGACGATCACGAAAACACCTCAGAAACACTGCCACTAGCACGTGTGACGTGTGTAGAATTTTGTTGAAAGCCCAGATAAAAGTAAAAAGCTACTATTTTGTGTTTATCCATGGCAGTTCGACTTCACACACACACACACGAGCCAGTGGACACACACTGTTATGAATACACAATATTTCGCCTTTAATCTCGATCTCGAAACATTTCGACTTTAATCTCGAAATGCTAGATTTTTTTTTAAGGTTTTTTTTTTTAAGGTTTTTTTTTTTTTTTTTACTGACTTTTTTTATTTAGGTTGCGGTTCAGGGCTTCCGTACCATTGTGTCCCAATAAAAAAAAATAAAAATAAAATAAAAAAAAATCAGAGTTACATTGAAGAAAGCGAATAGGTTTTTAAAAGCAGAAATGTGATGCTTGTAATTTTATAAAAGCAATTACATTAATTATTCTGTTAAAACATGTATTATTTGAGCTGTAAAGTTTATTTTATTTTTTCCTGCTTGCGCAGACAAACATCCTCAGCGAGATCCATATGGTTTAACCCTCTGGGGTTGTTCGGCCCAAATGGACCCGAAGCATTCAAATAAAAAAAATGTTAAAAAATCACAGCTTCTTCGGAATGGTCCGAAATTTGGTGACTTTGTTGGTATTTGGTATATGAACACCCAAAAAAATTGGGGACAGGATGTGAACAGTCTAAGTGGTTGTAAAAAAAAATAGTCACACTTGGGGTGTTCGGGTCCAAATGGACCCCCATAGGAAATGAATGGGAAATTGGTACGTACAATCTACAAATGAGACACAATCCATAAAAAAGCACACAACAGTGAAGGGGTGAATCTATAAAACACAAAGAGTGCAAAACAGACACAGCCACACACACTCACACACACAAACACACACACTTTTATACACTTTCACACTCATAAATTCAGATTACATAAATCTGTTTTGAATTTTTAGAAATCACAGCTTCATCGGAATGTTACGAAACTAGGTGACTTTTATGGTATTAGGTATGTGAACACACAAAAAAATTGGGGACAGGATGTGAACAGTCTAAGTGGTTGTAAAAAAAATAGTCACACTCAGGACCTTCGGGTTCAAATGGACCCCCATAGGAAATGAATGGGAAATTGTCAAAAATATGAAAACACAGATTATTCAATATGAAAACATAGACTGTTCAAATAGAATAGTCTATTTGAATAGTCTAAGTGGTTGTAATTTTTTATTTTTTTTTATCACACTCAGGACATTCGGGTCCAAATTACCCCCATTGGAAATGAATGGGAAATTGTCAAAAATTTGAAAACAGTTTTTTTGTGCATACAATATACAAATCAGCCAGAATGCAGAAAAAAAATGACTCAATGGTGAAGGGGTGAATCTCTAAAACATCAAGAGTGCAAAACAGGCACACACACACAAACACAGAGAGAGATTAGATCAAAGGATGGAGTTCTACCCTAGTAACCTCCAGGCCTAATGCAGCACCTGTGCCAATTTTGAGTTACTGTTCATAGAAGGGCCTATGTAAATAGTATGCAAATAATTTAAATATATGTTATGACTGAAAGAATTGCATTTGTATTAAGTTAGAATAAGAATTAAACATTGGGTAACAAAATGCTTTCCATTTGTTCTCTTTCCAATGCAATGTTCAGATTTGATTGTATAATAAACTTCAAATTACCATCTAAACCAACCAAACAATCAAAAAACAAGACAAAAATAGTCTTCGAGAATCTGTTTTTATATTTCAAAAATCAACAACCTGAAAAACAATTGGTATTTGCAAAAATCACTAGAATCGCCAAGCCTTTCTACAGAGAGCTGTACTGTATCCACTAATCCACTATAGTGGTAAAAATGTGCTATTGCGTGATAAAAATGCTCAGTGTGTCTACCAGATGACATCTATCTTTTTTCAAAAATTGCTTTCATGAGGCCTAGGCTATAAAATGTAATACAGCTTTGATAAAATAAAAATAAAAAATAAAAAAAATAAAAATTCTATTATGTTCAATGGGAAAAAAAGGGTCATAATTATTGCATAAATATTAATTATAAATCATAAAATTATCTAAAAAAAAAAACACCAAAAAAGAAAAGAAAAAAAATATATAAAAAACAAGTAAAAAAAAAAAAATTGTGATTTTTTTTTTTTTTTTAAATATGAATCCTGCCCTTTGGGACCATTTGGACCCGAACACCCCAAGTGTGACTCTGAAACGAACAACCCCAGAGGGTTAAAGTTCCATAATTGCCTATCCTAAATTTAAGTGTTGTGACAAATAGAAACTTTACTAATGCAAAGGAATTTAACATTCATGGCCATATTCCTTTTAAGTTACATTGTAACCATGGAGTCTGCATAGTGTGTGTTAGCAGACACTGACATCTGGCATACTTCTCTGTCATTTTGGGAGTTCCTTCATGAATGAACATGTCCAAATAAAGACGAAGAGCAATTTCCTTTTCCTCCACATACAAGAAATGTGCAAGAGTGTGTACTCAATCATGCTTCTAAACCACACATCTGTTTATGTCCAGAGGGAGGTTGTGTCAACACAGGAAACATGACTTTGCTACTGAGATTGTGCAGGGCTATTGACACCAGTAAACCTTTATGCCTCTTTTAAGACAGTGGGAACTTCTGTGACACCGGGGTGTTCTGGTGAGGCTGACCTCAGCAGAACAGCTCAGCTCAGTAATGTGAGCTGTTTAACCTCCAGAGGAACATGATTTAGTTGGAAATGGAGCAAAGGAAATGTTAAGGTCAGGCAGATGTACAGTGATGACGTTAGCTTATGCACGGAAGAGCTGCAAGATTTTCATAATAGGCAGTATAAATTTTTTTTTTTTCTTTAGGGCGAGAAATGCCATATTTCCTCTATTTGCCTCTACTGAGTAAACTGGGAAGATTGAAGATATTTCAGATGTCAATTGAACTTAACTTTGGGAATTTTTGTAATTTTTATTTAAAATAATAGATATGCCAATGCATTCTCATTCTTTAGCGTCATAAGCACATGGCACCCGTTATCGTTAATATAACAAGCGCTGTGATGGGTAGGTTTAGGTGTAGGTGTAGGGTAGGGTAGGGTAGGGTAGTCTCATATTACGCTAAAGGATTTATGACGCCTTGGGTTCGTGTGTTATATTAACGATAAAGGGTGCCATGTGCGTAGTATAGCGCCGTTTTGTCATATAGCTTTCTCTGTGACGCTAAAGGATGAGAACGGGCTGGATATGCTCTCCCTATTTTTTTTTAATTAAAAAGAAAAATCAATATTTGTGTGATTTTAGTCATTTGAAACAGTTTTGTGATTAATTGATGTCTCTAGAAAATAGTGATCTACATTTATAAGTATTGTTGAATTTCAAGATTGTTTGTGCCCATTTCTTAGGTGAGGGATTTGTGGATTACAGTTTAGGGTTAGAGGTAGCATACACTGTAAAACAAACACTGCTGGAAAACGGGACTAAATGTAGTTCAGTTATTTGGTCCGGACCAAATAGAAAATTATACAAGCGTGAACCCACCATAAGAAGCATTATTCTGGGAAAATCTGTTTTTGGCTTTTCACTGTAACTTTATAAGATGATTTATTTATTTATTTATTTATTTTTACTTCCAAAAATAATACATTAAAAATAATTCATCCTCATGCTAAGTGTTTTATAATCCAGTAACAGAATCCATCTCAAACTGTATCTATATTCAATCTTGTGAAGTAATGGAACGGAGTTGAAGAAAAGACACCATAGTTTACATTACAGGTGTTTCCAAGTTCCCAGACAGGTGTTAGCAGGTGGCAATTAAAATAATAAATATAAATACAAATATGGGTACAAAAAAGTACCCTTATAATAACACCACACTGTAAAAACTTGGTTTAACTTAAAAAAGTAAGTAACCTGGTTGCCTTAAAATGTTAAGTTGATTGAACTGGAAAAGTGAGTTAATACTATGAAGGAGATTAATTTAATCATCAGAAACTCAAAATTATAAGTTATCTCAACTAAATAAATTATTTAAGTTGATTTGACAAAAAAAATGTGATAACAAATCTTGAAAATATTTTTTACAGTGCAATCAAACACTTTACAGCTATTACACAATCAGCAGCTTAAAATTCAACACCACTTCAGTTTTCAAATAACATTTTTTTTTCAAAAGTTTATATTTTAGAACAAACCCATACTCTGTAAAACCTATAAGCACAATTGTGAATATGTTATATTATTGTTTGTGTAATAGGAGTTTGTTTTGACTTAGCTATAAAGTAGACTAAATGCAGTTGTTCAGTTCTCTTAAAGTTAATGTTTGAGGATTTCTTACCCTACACCCATCAGAAGATGCCAACGCTGGTGACGTGAAATTCCTTCGCAATGCCATTGTTGTTCCATTAAAAGGTTCACCCAAAAGCCAATGCTATCTCTCTTATTTCAACAGTCCACCAAGCGAAACCAATAAATCAACAGCAAGCAGACAGGCATGCTGAGAATGACATCACCCGTAATGGACAGAGGAGAAACCCTAAACAGATTAAGGGCAAATCCTCTTAGCAAGTAAGCCATTCACCAACACTCTACATCCTCTTTACAGGTCCGAGAAACCCTGTTAAAATAAATGGATGGTTATTTATAACCCCGGAAATGGACTTTCACTTGTTGAATCCTATCGAGAGCTCCTCAACAGATAATTCAGACTGATTAAATGTACTATCATGAGGTCACTGGTCAAAACATGACTAGAAAAGATTAAAGGTATGAAATTTTGAAACGGAGATTACGACAATAGGTCATAAGATTAAAAAAAATACTGTAATTATTTTAGGCTTGCAAATGAAATGTAATTTTGAGGACTGCATTAGTGTGGAACTGCAAGCGTTTCTGAGACTTTGTTCACACTGTACAATATTTTATATTTGATTCTAAACTTTGACTATTTTGAAAGACATGAAATCAGATCGATTTATTTGGACATTGTAATCAAGCTCTTTTCATGCATAATTAAAGGTGCAGTGTGGGATTTTTAGCGACATCTAGCAGTTCGGTTGCTAATTTGCACCAGGTTTGCACTAAGGGCTCAGCCCACTGCTCACCCCTCCCTTTCGAAGAAGCTACGGTTGCTAAAACGGGAAAAACATCTCGTCGGCTGAAACAGTAGAGAATACCCAGAGTAAGACAAGAGTGTGTAACATTGTCACTGTTTCATTATAAGCCTCATCATGGATAAAGTTTACAAAGCCATAGTCAGGTGAGGATCAAAGGTTTTAATATATAATTTAATATAATAATAGTAATATGAAGCTGATTGTCTCACAAACGTAACCAACAGCACATTTCTCCCCACGTAGCAAACCCATAATACAGCGAGGGAGAAGAACCATATGAAACTATGCAGCTATATATGAAGAGTTCAGATGCAAAAGCCTCTAAATGCCATTTGAAATTTTCTTCTTTAATGATGATTTTTTATCAAACTTGTATATTTAAGTTCAGTAATTTCACTTAAATAACAATTAATAGGTAATTATCATTGCCATTTAAGTGAAATTACTGAACTTAGATATACAAGTTTGATAAAAATTAGAGTTGAGCCGGATACTCGGCTGAAACGAGTATCCGGTACGGATAAAGCACTTTTGTCGAGTACAAATATTATACGAGTAATACGAGTCAATATCTGTGCTCGGATAAAAAAAAAGAAAAAAAAAAGTAATGTTGAAATTAGGGCTGAGCGATATATCAATATAAAGAATATATATTTTAAATGTGATATGTAATTAGAGTTTGCGCTGCACGCCTTGCTCCAAGCAAGCTGCTTAGTGCTGACCCAGAGCTCTCTGCTCCCCGCGCCCCAGTCACTCCTTTTCCACTTTGCGTGCTTGATTAAAGCATGTTATGTTATAACATGAAATAAAGTCTTTCACCTCAGCAAAACGGACTTTGTCCTGTCAGCCGTTATACTGTAACGTTAGTCGTAGCGCACACTCAATTGCACGCGCAAATGCGGCGGCGCGCGCTGGATCGCCTCACTGTATAGCCTATAAAGTGCAAAAGAAACAACGAGCATGCAACACTGTTGCGTTGTAAATAACACGAAATAAAAACAAAGCAGGTATGATTTTAATTCTATTCACCAGGAGCAGTTTCAATGTTTCATTAACAGTATTGTCTATTCACCAAGGTAACTGTCATGTCTATATTAACCCCTTAATGCCCCTATTTTTCTATGTGTTATTTTTTATATTTTTTAAATGAATGTAATGGCTCATACCAACGTTGTATTGACAAAATAAATAAACCAATTAATAAATCACAATTACAATTCCAAGGGAATAATCTGCAATTAAGATTTTTGTCATAATCATGCAGCCCTAAGGTGAAGAAACCTGTTAATTATTTATTCATTTGATTTTGCAAATGTTCATGTTTCAATAAAACTACTTGTGACATGTCATATTTGGCTTTGACTGAACATTTGCTCTCACTTTGCAGAAAAAATATCGGGATATATTTTGTATATTGAAATTCAGCCTAAATATATTGGGATATGACTATTGGTCCATATCACCCAGCCCTAGTTGAGATGAAAACTCTTGTTCGTTACATTTTACTTCATATTTGCAACCACATGTGTTGTATTCATTGTTGCAAAACTTGTTCTGTAGTTCGTTGTTATCGTGATCAAAACCATTGATCTGAAGCTCAATGCTGATGCTGTCATGTAAATAGTTTTCTTATCAGGAATAAATATAACAATTTCTGATCAACCCATATCAATTGCATGCTTAAAATAACATACCGGTTAAAGCCCCGCCCATTTCAAGACTACCCGACCCACTTCCGGGTTTAGGCCCCGCCCAGTCCGAGTACAGATACAGATACAGATAATTCATATGGTTATACAGATACAGATACAGATACAGATAATGCTGTACTCGCTCATCCCTAATAAAAATCATCATTAAAGAAGAAAATTTCAAATGGCATTTAGAGGCTTTTGCATCTGAACTCTTCATATGTTTTCTAACAGGGTTTTAAAAGTTTAGCTGGCTAATATGAGCTGTTACTGTGGCTAAACTGGTTAAAGCGTAGCCTTGTTTACACTCGACGCGTCCGAATGAGTCCAAAGGTGCGCGCGGCAAAAATGACATGATTGTAACAGCGTGCGTGCCTCCGCATCCCCTAGACACCACTTAATACACACAATAGCCTTTTTCTCTGATTTTGAAAACTCTTCGCGATCGACAGATCTCTTACAAGATCGACGGGTTAGTGATTCCTGTAACATACTGTTTTGCGGTCAATGACATGAGTACTAATCAGCTGTCTCACGAACCTAACAGCACATTTATCTCCACATAATAAACCCATAACAATCCCAACTTCATATTTTACAGCACTCACAAGGGAAAAGTCACTACTCACAGAGTTTATGGCTAGCTTACAGCTTTCTGCTGCATCTAGGGCTGTCGCGATAACCGCAATATTGCAGTACCGCGCTTCTGACAAGTCAACCGCAGAGGATTGCACGCACGATATTCACGTTTTTTTTTATTTTTTTTTATAAGGCTTCTTCTTGTTTTGAACTTCATGCATGTGTATTGAATGTTAAACAAGTTCATAATGATAACAACAAGACTGTTTATCTTGGTGATGTGTAGCCTACAGAGGCTTCACACAGACAGTGAATGAGAGAGATCTGCAGAGCGGGTGCGATTACCTGCGTCTGTCTTTGAAGTCGTGAAAGGGTTGCCGTGTCAAAGGAAAGCGAAATATTTGTCGTATCATCATTTTAACCTTCACGTCACGGGTATTTTCCACAAATGCGCGTCAGCAGCAGCGCTGGTCAGCATCCCACAGCGCGAGGAAGCCGCGGAAAATAATATCACCGAGTAAGTGAAGCATCAGCTTCCGCGTTACCCATGCTGATCAGCTGAGCCTTGAAAAGTGCAACTCAAAGTTAAAAATAATTAACATCTTGTTTCATTACATCTCTTTTAAGTTACGAATCAGCTTCTTTGAACGTGTTCGTTGAATGAACGGTTCAAAGTCCGTTGTCATAACAATATGCGCGCTGAGTGAAAGCCTTTCAATCATGCTTTCAATGCGCATATAGACGCTGTTTAGTTTCGGTTATTGGTTAAATGACCTCGTTTTTGTGCACGTCATAAACTTTATTTATATAGCAACAAATACTTATAAATTAAATAAATAAATAAATGGCGGTAATACCGCATATCGCGCTATTGAGCCACTCAACATTACCGCAAGGGAAATTCCGTAACCGCGACAGCCCTAGCTGCATCTCTTTCAAGGTAGTGATGAAACGCGTTCTGTAGCACTGTTTGTTCTTGCTCGGCTACGGTAGAAACATGACGTCACAATATGGTGACCTTCATAGAAGGGGATTCCCGCGGTTATGGAAATATAAATGTCTCATTCTAAGGTAATACAAACATTACGGATTATTAAGTAATTTCTTTATACACCACTGAAAACATAGTTATGGATGTCATATTGCATTTCTGTTAATATACTCAACTTTTTTACACATTGCACCTTTAAAACTGCCCATTCACAAGTAAATATTACATACAGTGGTTTGCTATTTGTGGAAAGAGCAAGCACAAATGAGAGAATTAAAGTGGTGAAATGAATGAATGAATAAAAAAAAAAAATCAACTTCACACTTTTTTGCATTGTGATATTTTCAAAAAAATGAAGCAAATTTTAACCCAATAAAATGTATCTTTTGTAAGCAACATTTGCTTAATGTAATTGTTGCATTTCAAGTGACAAGACAAAAAAAAAAGTTCAGGCAGACATGTTTGAGGGGGGAAAATGACTCATTATACTAAATGTACATCAAACGAGTAGTATAAAGCTGCAGACAGGAGCCTGCATCTAGAGTCCCCCACCCAGAGTCCCGCATTCTCAGACCCCTCATTTTTCGAGACAGCGCCTCCTATCCAATTGTATCGGATAAACATGTGAAGAACTTAAGCCGAAACGTGAGTATCGTAAATTTTATTTAGCAAATTGGCTTTATGCACAGTGTCTGATTATTAGGGCCCAAGCCCTGAAAGGGCGAAGGCCCTATTGTTTTCCTAAGGATTATTATTAGGGCCCAAGCCCTGAAAGGGCGAAGGCCCTATTGTTTTCCTTAGGATTATTATTATTATTATTATTATTATTATTATTTATACGACTATTCGGGCACTTTTGGGGCCCTTAACATGCTCAAAAACTCTTGAAACTTAGCACACGGGTCAGAACCCGCGGCCATCAGAGCCGGGCTGAAGATGGTACCCGGGCGTGGCAGGGGGACTAGACAGCGCCCCCTGGAACAGGGTCCGAAAACTTGGTCCATAACTCAAACACGCTTGTATGTAATAATATGAAACTCGGTTCACATGTTGATCTCATCGTTCATATATACCTCATACTATTACTTTTTACCCCAGCCCAACAGGAAGTCGGTTATATAGGGTTGTTCATAAAACACTCGCAATGGAATTTGAAGTACTACTCCTAGAGAATTCAAACACACGGCACGAAACTCGGTCAGCATGAAGTCGAGGCATTGACGATGAAAGTTTGCGAGGGGATTTTTGATATCTCGAACGGTTTGGCCATGGCGAGGAAACGAAATTATGGCGAGAAACGTGAAACAGGAAGTGTGTTATAACTTCAGCATACATTAACTGATCTTGATGAAACTTCAGCAGTGTGTTCGCTGTAAGAGGACGATCACATGGATGTGACTATTGTGAGTCAAAGTTATAGCGCCACCAACTGGTAGCAGGAAGTGTGTCACTTTCAAAATGCTTTGAACTCACCCTTTTATTTTTACCCGATGTGCTTCAAACTTAATCTATATAATGTAAATACATAGCAGATGAAGACCTGTGAATGGATTCTTGATATCTTTGATACTGTTGCCGTGGCAACGCATCAAACTTTAAAATTCTTTTTTTTTATGATTTTGAGACTCTTAGTGGCTTTTGGGGCCCTTAACGGGTTTGAAAACTCTTGAAACTTTGCACACAGGTCAGATCCCACAGCCATCAGAGCCGGGCTGAAGATGGTACCTGGGTGTGGCAGGGGGGCTAGACAGTGCCCCCTGGAACGGGGTCCGAACACTTGGTCCATAAATCAAATACGCTTGCATGTAATAATATGAAACTCGGTACACATGTTGATCTCATCGTTTCATCTATACCTCACGCTCTTACTTTTTACCCCAGCCAAACAGGAAGTCGGCTATTGAGGTTTGTTTGTAAAACGCTCGCAGTGGAATGTGCAATACTCCTCCTAGAGAATTCAAACACACGGCACGAAACTCGGTCAGCATGAAGTCAAGGCATTGAGGATGAAAGTTTGCGAGGGGATTTTTGATATCTCGAACGGTTTGGCCGTGGCGAGGAAACAAAATTATGGCGAGAAACGTGAAACAGGAAGTGTGTTATAACTTCAGCATACATTAACTGATCTTGATGAAACTTCAGCAGTGTGTTCACTGTAAGAGGCTGATTACATGGATGTGACTATTGTGAGTCAAAGTTATAGCGCCACCAACTGGCAGCAGGAAGTGTGTCACTTTCAAAATGCTTTGATATCACCCTCTTATTTTTAACCGATTTGCTTCAAACTTCATCTGTATAATGTAAAAATACAGCAGATGTAGACCTGTGAATGGATTCTTGATATCTTTGATACTGTTGCTGTGGCAACAAATCAAACTTTAACATTCATTTTTGATACTTTTGGGACTCTTAGCATGCTTGAAATTGCTTGAAACAGATAGATACAGATAGCTCGACAGATACATCACATTTATTAGCCAGTAGGCATGTGCAACTTTGGCAAAAGATTAAAGTAATGTCAAAAAAGTAAACACTAAAAGCCTCATATCTTCTAAAAATGTAATTATACATCATTTGTTTCTAAATTAAATTATACAAATATTATAATTAAAGCAGTTTTTCCCTTTTTTCATTTAAGAATTATGTTTACGTTCAAAAACAGCCAGAATGGGTGTAAAATTCAGAAGAAGAAAAAATAATCTGAGTCATACGTAGTGCTATACTGCCCTCTTGTGTTCAATATCAGTTAGGCCTATTGTGTATATTCCCACCGGTTAATCAACGTGTGACTCCGCTGGGACTCGGGAACTTTTAAATCGCTTACTTAAAACCGAAAGTCAAAATACAGATATCCGCACAAGACATTAATGTTGTGAAGTAGAGCAAGCATTTTAAATAAATTCGTATTAAGTAGGATTGAACTAAACAGAATGAACGTTCACTCTGTTCTGCTGGTTCCTCGCTGTTGGCGCGCACAGTTATGCATGCTTGTGCAGCCATGAGTTTTAGTTTAATTTTAAAATTAGCGCAATTTCGGGATTTGTATTATTTGAATTTATTTTTAAAAAACACAATGTTGAGTTTTATTGTAACACTGTTTAATCGCGCCCACGGTTATATTTTGTATATTATATATAATTATAATGTATTTCTGTATAAAATAATACTACAATAAAAAACACATTTGTGACCGACCTGATCCAGCAAAATTAGTCACAGTGACCCAAATTTAAAAATTGAGATTTTGATATTAATGGAAAGAGGACACTGTAAGCTTTCAAATGATACCTTGGTCATACCTTGAATGGTTGTAAAGATATACAGATTTGAATTCTGGTCGTCTGCCCTTTTTTTCCAATTGAAAACCTAAGAAAATCGCTTTTAAAGTTTTTTTGCCCGTTTTTTTTTTTTTTTTTTTTGATATCTTTCAAAATCCATAGCATTTTAAGGGATAAACTATTTATTTTATATAGCTTAATTTGACCAAATAGATTAACATATATAAATGCAATTTAACGAGGCTGAAACTCAACTTATTTTTAATTTTTTTGAAATAAATAATTAAAAAGTCACTTTTACAAAAATGTTCTAAAATCAGAAAGATTGAAGAGGAGTCAGAGAGAAATTCAGTTTTCATACGGATTAGCCCACATAAGCAGAGAGCAGTCTGTTTTCTTTCATTTTGAATGGTTGTCTTTAAAAGTAGACATTTCAATATATATGTCTGTGAGGATACCTTATACGCTGACTTTCGGTTCATGAGACAAGCTTCAGTTCACGTGCCGCGCGTCTCCGCGTCGTGATTAGGCCTAGCCTATTGTCTGCAATTTATTTCTTATTATTAAATAGTAATTGGTTGATGAAACATTGATTTAAATTAAGATAATTATTTTAAAACGAAATTTACTTTAAAGAAAGGCTTTGTGCTTGCATGTTTAAGCTATGTGAAAGTTTTAGTGCTGCTTCCAGAGAACGGTCACGTTCGGATTGTTTTTCCTCATAAATGCGAACACGGAAAATAAAATAAAGATTTTATGTTCTGGAGAGAGTCAACCCTTCTTCATCCGGTAAGTATTACTTTTGGTTTGTGCAGTGTGGTTCACATAGGCCAATTTATTAAAATATTTAATTATCTGGGAATTGGATCTCCTCCATAATGCTGAAATTGCCCAATTTTAAAAAATTTAGTAATAATTTAAGTTTTGTGGTGTAAGTCTACGTATTTTATAATGTTAACTTCAAATAATACTAATAGTAATTTAAAGATGTTGTAGCTAGCATTGGGTCTGGACGTGAAGGATAACTTCGGGAGTTGAAGGGACGTGTCGGTGTCGTGATTCTGTCTTCTCACACCGCGACACAGGTTCGTGGATCTGAGTGTCGCGATCGTTACAGCCTTACATAGGCTATATTCTTCTTGCAGATAAATATACTCACGCAGTTTAGGTTAGAAGCCTCCAGTGAGTTCAACGTTTCAGGGGATACCCGGGAAATGCTCAGAGGTGACGAGGGGAGTTGAGAAGAGCAATGTTTATTTCAGCGAATTTAAAGCTTTGACAACTTTAATCGTTATTTAAATACCTTTACTCAATTATCTCGACTACGAAACCCTGTGAGATTATTTTTGAATGTCTGTTCTTTGAAATTAGCAAAATATATATATATATATATTTTTGTTATTTCATGGTTTTTCCACATAATCGGCCCATATCTTAAAATGGAAGGTTGCAACTTCCGACTCATTTCGCCAGAGCGGGTCACATTTGATTTTTATTTTTTAAACAATGTAATGTGTAAACTAAAAATAAACAGATTATTTGATAAATGGTATATTTAAATCTGCATATTGTAGCCTAATATCTGCAGGGCAGCCTAGTCTTAATAAATGTATGCTTCATTTTTCATTAGTAAATTTGATCAATAAATTCAATAATTTAGAATAATAAGACACTATAGGGCTGTTACCCTAGGTAAGGCTGATCAAATTAAATCGGTT
Source organism: Pimephales promelas (assembly GCF_988280905.1). Classification (NCBI taxonomy): domain Eukaryota; kingdom Metazoa; phylum Chordata; class Actinopteri; order Cypriniformes; family Leuciscidae; genus Pimephales; species Pimephales promelas. The sequence continues at coordinate 10,788,035 of NC_142772.1, read as the reverse complement.
ACACAATAATGTTACGAGATTGGTTTAACAGGAGTCAATTAAAAATCGCTGTAAAGAACGATACTTTTAAACATAACCCTAAATCACCATAAGGTGACGCCAGATGACCGTCTTAATGAACGAGTCATGGATTCAAAATGCTGAATCATTCAGTAATGAGAAAACACATTGCTTTGAGATGCGCGATGGGTCGCTGTGATCTTTGTGAACTATTTTCTCTGCTGAAACAGAAAAAAGTCAATATTGCATCTAAAAAGTCAATATTGCATCTAAAATGTAAGTGACTTGACTTGTGTGTGTGACTATGTTTGTTGTAGTGATAAGAGTTGCACCCTTGTTAAAGTTTAAGGCCTTGTGTTTTTGGATATATATCTTTCTTTTTTTTTCTTTTTTTACAAAATATGCATATAACCCATATATTTTAGATTTATTATTTGCTTTAAATTAAATTAAGATTGTATTTTTGGTAATTGAACCTGAATGAATTTAAAAATGAATGTGCTATATTTCAGATCATATATTTGTTTTTCTTAAAATTTGAACTAACTTTATTCTCAGCTGAATTATAAATATTTTATTTCTGTATGAATTAAAAACACATTTGATTTTTCTTTTTTAATCAATGTAGAATGTGTAACTGAAATATAAACGGATTAGGGCTCTGTTCGAGGACAAGTAACTAAAACCAATGCGACATGATGAATGTTTGTTTCCCAAACCATCTCAGAGTAACAGCTTACTTTTCTTTCTTACTATATTCTTTCTTACTATAAACTGTGCTGTAGAGCTTGCATCAGTCAAAGCAGGGTTACATTTTGCATGTCGTGCACAATAAACCTAAAGGCACCAGGGTGGCGGTGCCACCGGCTTCATATATATATGTATATATACACTACAGTATATATATATATATATATAGCTGTGATCCGCGATGAAGGGCCAAAGCCAGTGGCATGGCAACCCTGGTGCTTTTAGGTAACTAAGGAACCGGGGTTGCGGTGCCACCGGCTTGGGCCCTTCATCGCTGCTCGCAGCTATATTTATTATTATTATTATTATTATTTATACGACTATTCGGGCACTTTTGGGGCCCTTAACATGCTCAAAAACTCTTGAAACTTTGCACACGGGTCAGAATCCGCGGCCATCAGGGCCGGGCTGAAGATGGTACCCGGGCGTGGCAGGGGGGCTAGACAGCGCCCCCTGGAACGGGGTCCGAAAACTTGGTCCATAAATCAAACACGCTTGCATGTAATAATATGAAACTCGGTGCACATGTTGATCTCATCGTTCATATATACCTCAAACTATTACTTTTTACCCCAGCCCAACAGGAAGTCGGTTATTTAGGGTTGTTCATAAAACACTCGCAATGGAATTTGAAGTACTCCTCCTAGAGAATTCAAACACACGGCACGAAACTCGGTCAGCATGAAGTCAAGGCATTGAGGATGAAAGTTTGCGAGGGGATTTTTGATATCTCGAACGGTTAGGCCGTGGCGAGGAAACGAAATTATGGCGAGAATCGTGAAACAGGAAGTGTGTCAGAACTTCAGCATACATTAACTGATCTTGATGAAACTTCAGCAGTTTGTTTGCTGTAAGAGGACGATCACATGGATGTGAATATTGTGAGTCAAAGTTATAGCGCCACCAACTGGCAGCAGGAAGTGTGTCACTTTCAAAATGCTTTGAAATCACCCTTTTATTTTTACCCGATTTGCTTCAAACTTCATCTGTATAATGTAAATACATAGCAGATGAAGACCTGCGAATGGATTCTTGATATCTTTGATACTGTTGCCGTGGCAATGCATCAAACTTTAAAATTCTTTTTTTTGATGATTTTGAGACTCTTAGCGGCTTTTGGGGCCCTTAACGGGTTTGAAAACTCTTGAAACTTTGCACACAGGTCAGATCCCACAGCCATCAGAGCCGGGCTGAAGATGGTACCTGGGTGTGGCAGGGGGGCTAGACAGCGCCCCCTGGAACGGGGTCCGAACACTTGGTCCATAAATCAAACACGCTTGAATGTAATAATATGAAACTCGGTACACATGTTGATCTCATCGTTTCATCTATACCTCACACTCTTACTTTTTACCCCAGCCCAACAGGAAGTCGGCTATTGAGGTTTGTTTGTAAAACGCTCGCAATGGAATGTGCAATACTCCTCCTAGAGAATTCAAACACACGGCACGAAACTCGGTCAGCATGAAGTCAAGGCATTGAGGATGAAAGTTTGCGAGGGGATTTTTGATATCTCGAACGGTTTAGCCGTGGCGAGGAAACGAAATTATGGCGAGAAACATGAAACAGGAAGTGTGTTATAACTTCAGCATACATTAACTGATCTTGATGAAACTTCAGCAGTGTGTTCACTGTAAGAGGACGATCACATGGATGTGACGATTGTGAGTCAAAGTTATAGCGCCACCAACTGGCAGCAGGAAGTGTGTCACTTTCAAAATGCTTTGATATCACCCTTTTATTTTTACCCGATTTGCTTCAAACTTCATTTGTATAATGTAAACATACGGCAGATGTAGACCTGTGAATGGATTCTTGATATCTTTGAAACTGTTGCCGTGGCGACGCATCAAACTTTACCCTTCTTTTAGGATGCTTTTAGGATGCTTTTGAGACCCTTAGCATGCTTCAAAATGCATGAAACTCGACAGACACATCACATTTATTAGCCAGTAGACACGTGCAAAGTTTCAGAAACGGGCGTGGTGAGGGCTCAGTAGCGCCACCTTTTGACAAAAGTGGGGTTGTTAGTTTTAACTAGAGTTACAAAAATTGGTATGTATATTGTACTCCTCGAGCCGGACAACTTTCTAATTTACACTTATTAGCTAGGACCCACAGAAACTCAGATATTTTTGTTTGAATATGGTCACTCTGAGCCTACATGTCTCTGTGTCTCTGTGTCTTTGGCTGTCTGTGTGTGTGTGTGAGTGTGCAGGGGGAGGGGGCTTAACCATTTCACTGCTGTGTGTATGACCTGCATAAAGAAAATACATTTCTCAAGCCTGGTATTTTTTAAATAAGTTTTTATTTTTATTTTTTATAAGTAAAGGCATATAACTAGTTTAATTGTAGTGCATTGACAATAGTTTCATATAATTAGTTTATTAATCAGATTAACTTGGTCAATAAACTTGGTCTGAAAATTTGGTCCATAAATCAAACACACTTGCATGTAATAATATGAAACTTGGTACACATATAGATCTCATCGTTTCATATATAGCCTACTTCACACTCTTACTTTTTACCCCAGCCCAACTGGAAGACGCTATTTAGGGTTGTGTTTAAAACACATGCAATGGAATTTCAAGTATTGCTCCTAGAGCACTGAACCAAATTCGACAAAACTCGATCAGCGTGAAGTCAAGACATTAAGGATGAAAAGGTGCCAAGGGATTTTTTATATCTCGAACGGTTTGGCCGTGGCGAGGAAACGAAATTATGGCGAGAAACATGAAACAGGATGTGTGTTATAACTTCAGCATACATTAACTGATCTTGATGAAACTTCAGCAGTGTTTTCGCTGTAAGAGACCGATCACATGGATGTGACTATTGTGAGTCAAAGTTATAGCGCCACCAACTGGCAGCAGGAAGTGTGTCACTTTCAAAATGCTTTGAAACCACTCTCTAATTTTTAACCGATTTGCTTCAAACTTCATCTGTATAATGTAAATACACGGCAGATGTAGACCTGTGAAAGAATTTTTGATATCTTTGATACTGTTGCCGTAGCAACGAATCAAACTTTAACATTCTTTTTTGATGCTTTTGGGACTCTTAGCATGCTTGAAATTGCTTGAAACTCAACAGATACATCACATTTATTAGCCAGTAGACATGTGCAACTATGGCAAAAGATTAAAGTAATGTCAAAAAAGTAAAAACTAAAAGCCTCATATCTTCTAAAAATGTAATTATACATCATTTGTTTCTAAATTAAATTATACAAATATTATAACTTCCCCAATTTTTCCTTTTTTTCATTTAAGAATTATGTTTACGTTCAAAAACAGCCAGAATTGTTGTAAAATTCATAAAAAAAATAATAATCTGAGTCATACGTAGTGCTATACTACCCTCTTGTGTTCAATATCAGGTAATGTTAGGCCTATTGTGTATATTCCCACCGGTTAATCAACGTGTGACTCCGCTGGGACTTGGGAGCTTTTAAATCGCTTACTTACAACCGAAAGTCGAAATACGGATGTCCGCACAAGACATTAATGGTGTGGAGTAGAGCGAGCATTTTAAATAAATTCCTATTAAGTAGGATTGAACTAAACAGAAAGAATGTTCACTCTGTTCTGCTGGTTCCTCGCTGGTGGATCATATGATTACTTTGTCATAATCTATGACAAAAATGCTATTATAAACCATATTAATAATAGATAATACACATTGCTCTTATTTTTGAAAAATACATTCATGAAAAACAAGATAACAAAAATCATAAAAACATATAGCCATGGCTGCTATAAATGTTTGAAATGCATAGGACAGATGTTTAATGATGCAGCAACATATAATTGAAAGGCAATTAATAATCTGTCATTACGTCACTGCATTATGATATTACGGCTCCAATACGGTGCAGCACAAAGCACTTATGTACATCCCGAGCGGAGAATGATGTGCTTGAAGCCACATGAAGTTACAGCGCAGTGAGTCCGTATTGAAAAGTTCAAAGCACAAAGGAAATACATATTTATGAACAGTGTACTATACATTATCTATCTATGCAATAGTTTATTGAGCCTTTTCTTTTATAGGTTTTAAATTTCAGTTACTGTGTGCGTGAAGAACAATTATAGTGCTCTGACTCTAGTGTTGTGATCTAACCGACAGCGTCCGACACCCGGTAGAAAGTAACACGATTAAGTTACAGCAATAAAGTCCAGCAAGAAAAAGTTTCTTCATTCGAAAATATAGACCTTTAGACCTTTATCTTAAAGATCCAGTATAATAGGATTAACATTCAATCATCTTGAAGATCGTTTCATCATTGACTGTAACCGAATGTGACGTGCTGTTTGAATGCTGAATGGAGAATGACTGACAGGCGCAGAGAGGGAAAAGTTTGTGTTCTTGAATTTAATGACTTAAATATTAATTTCTATATCACATAATAGCTTCAGAACACTAATAATACAGTACACAAAAACTTTATGGTACTTTAGAAAGTTTTTGTGCCTTTGTGCCTAACATAGAATAGTACATGCACAATATAGAATTTGAATCAGCCTCGTCAAAGATGGCAGTGTCAGAGCCGATACCGATCCTGAGTATCTAATCGGCGCACTTCTTTTCAACAGTCAAATTGAAATTGAAATTGAAATTGCTTGAAACTCAACAGATACATCACATTTATTAGCCAGTAGACATGTGCAAAGTTTCAGAAACGGGCAGAGTGCAAGGACTAAATAGCGCCACCTTTTGACAAAAGTGGGGTTGTTAGTTTTATCTACAGTTACAAAAATCGGTATATACATTGTACTCCTCAAGCCGGACAACTTTCTAATACATAGTCATTAGCTCGGACCAAGAGGAAGTCAGATATTTTGGTTTGAATATGGTGAGCCTCTCTCTGAGCCTACGTCCCTGTATGGCAAGCCCTTTTAACATTTAAAAGCTAAGTTTGCCTGTCCGGAATTAACATTGTAGATATCATCAACGTCTTTCTGTCTATTCGTAATTACATCTTGGATAGTTTGTATTATCATTTAAGATATCTGTAACATAATTGTGACTAGTTGAAATGACAGAGTATGGCAAGCCGTTTTAACATTTAATCATAAAAGGGCCAAAGCCTTCGGCACCGCCACCCGGGTGCATTTAGGTAACTAAAGGAACCGGGGTTGCGGTGCCACCGGCTTGGGCCCGCCATCGCTGCTCGCAGCTATATTTGTTGTTGTGACTACTGAGGTCAGACACACCTGAATTAATCAAGTTTGTCCAATAATGGCAGACAGGAAACAAGGAGCTGGCTGAAGTTCAGGAAGTATTGCAGCTGTGCATAAAGCCTATTGTAGGCTACCCATTCAATTTCTTTTTTTAATCAAACTACGTTACAGCTCATTGACACCCAAACATATGAATAGCCCATTTAGTATTTGTAAAGATAGTTTATAACAAAATTTGAGCCGTTAATGTATGTTATTCGCCCTTTTCCCCTGAAAATGTTTTGATAGCTAGTGTTAGCCTTTTAACTTTGGACTTTTTGTAGATATGTCATAAATAATGCAGTTATTTTCACTACCCATTCTGTGCCCCCATATATTTCAAAGCCACAAAGTTGTCCAAAGTTTAAAAACATCTCAAGGGAGACTTCAACAGAGCAGTGCAACATGAAGGTAACATTTTTTTTTCTTTTGTTGCTGTTTTAAAGACCATAAGACATGTGTGTGACAGTGCAATCATAGGCCTAAACTGTTGTATTCCAGGGTACACCAAACATTGATGTGTTCGCCCCTGCCGAACACAGCAACATATAATTTTATGATTATCCAAAGCGACTTATAGATCTAGATCTAATGAGCTCTTTTGAATAAAAGACATTTTGTCCCGTCTGTTTAATAATTTAAGTCAGGCATAACTGACTGTTTACACAATCATTTCACCTAATACACCATTTTGAGACATTTATCATTTACATTTATCTATGGGGTCGCATGAGTAAGTGCTCTTCACAAAGAGTGCATGAGTATTTGAAATTGAAAGCAGCCTTCTGCAGAAATCGTTGAATACTGGTCTTATAACTGATCGATATAAATATACTTCTATGAGGAATAAAGTAATACAGACTTTACAAAAGACCAAAGTTTTTATGAACATTATTGAGGGGTCAAAAGGGAATGGGAGAAAAATCTGGCAAACTATTAATAAATTAGCTGGAAAACAAAACATGGATAAAAGTTTTAAACTTAAATTCAAGGAGCACCAGGTAACTTTTGCTCTCAGGGTCCCCCTACTTGTCTTCTACTACGGTCATGGTTACACGTGCATTTGTTTACAAGCCGATGCCCCCGAGCTCTGCAGAAGGAGTTCTCACGTCTTGGGCAGAGTGTCTGCGTTGCGTGTGAAATTTTTTCATCCCAGGTGCACTGGCAAATATTTCAGCATGTGAATCCCGTAGCTCACGTTTACAAGCCAGCATCATTATCGTGACCTATTAGTGAATGTTTTACAGAATGCATATGCTAATTCAATTCAATGTTTGTGTGGTAGTTAATAGCCATATCGTGAGCTTAGAATTATAAGGTTCTATCTCCACTTTTGGTCGAAATTGACTTTTTGACATAATCTGATCCATTAGGTGTTTATTAATGCCTGTGTGGTGTTATTTTTGTAAAAAAAATATTTTGTTAGTAGTTATTAATAAAATACAAAGGTTCCATCTCACAAAACATTAACCAAGTTGGGATTATAAGGTTCTATCTCCAGTAGATTCAATATCCAAGCAATGCAACTGTGACCGTTTATCCTGTTGAGTCCTGGACAGTGCATCAGTGGGTCCCATTGTCTAATCTGTCTAATATTTATCCATTTTCAAGTACATGCCTGCAGTTGACAAGGCAGTATTTAGAAAGTAATAATCTAGATAGAAGGTTGGAAAGAGTCATGACAACATAAATTACATAACATGAAATGCATCATGCATAACAAAACAGACATACAGAATAATAAGGGATGAAAACATAATTGTCATGATGTTACAATATTTTGTGTTAATCTACTAAATTAAACGTTTTTAATGTAAGATGCTTCCTAAATGTTTTTTTACAGTACAGAGGAGTGAGGTGTAGCATTGTGTAATTACTCTATGTCCATGTTCTTTGAAAATATTTTTTTTCTTACAAACTTGCTTGGCTTTGATACTACACTATTATATTATAGTATAGTATACTACAAGCTGTGTGCTTGTATTATAAATATATAAATTGATTAAAATCAATGGTTATATACAATTATTCTTTGAAATGTGGGGTTTTATTTGTAAAAGTGGAGATAGAACCTTATAATTCCAAACAGAATCAGAGCTCTCAGACTTAAAAGGTTCTATCTCCATTGGGGGTCATCTTAAAAAAAAAAAAAAAAATCGCATTTCCAAATGTGCTAGATTTTGATATTATATTCACAAAGTACCTGTAGGGTGATGGTCTTGTTGAGCTATAATAGAAGATTATACTTCATAACAGTTTTGCCAGCTGGGATGTAAAAACTTTGATGCTCAATATCTCAGAACTACCCTAAACGGAGATAGAACCTTATAATTCTAAGCTCACAATATGCCATCAATATGATATCAAGCTAACATAGATGAATCTGCAAATTTGAAAAATCGATTCGGTCATGCACCCCCTTGCCTCTTTTAGCTCACGCCTGTGAGCAAACGCTGGACCAATATTGAACCTTGTCCTGCCTTTGATTCTATTACTCTCCCTCCCTGTTACTCTTTCTAGCCTCAGCGAAAAACCTTCGCCGCCTTTGGTTTAGTTGCTGCTTCGGCCATGATAATGATGATGATGATGATGAAGAATCATGACAACAATATCTGGCAAACAAATGATAGTTGGGCTCTCACATCCGAATTTGAGAAAGTGGGGGGTGGTGGAGGAAGTGAGGTATGCCGTAAAGCAGTCAAATTTTGTAGTTCTTTTTGTGCTCGGGTAGGGTTGGGTACCGAAACTCGGTGCCAATAGGGAACTGGTTCTGACGTAAACGGTAGTAAACATTTCGGTGCCTGATTTCGATGCCTGAGTCTGTGGCATGAGGCGGACACACACAGTCTCTTACAGTTTATTATCACTGTCTGATCTGTCTTGCACGCGCACTCTAGATTCGAAGAGATTTGAACTAATTTGCGATCATCCGGGAGCCGTTATCAATATGCGGGAGACTCCCGGAACGTCTGCTGATTGTTTAACTAGTTTACATGCAGTGAAAGTAGGCTACAATAAACCTACTGCACTTACTTTTATGAATTAGCAATTAATACTAATAAACGGCAAACAACTACTTCACTTCTGATTCCTGGTGGTTTAGAGGAGAATTACTCTGAGTTCGCCCCCTGTCGTTTCACAGAATAGCACAACGGCGAGCGGGTCTAGTATAAATGCCTCGGCCGCTTGGAGAGGTGCGCGTGCAGGCAGCGGAGACTAGCGCTATTGCGGACGCGTCGAGTATAAACAAGGCTTCAGAGTTCTCTGCCGAAAAAGGAAGCTTGTCGGCAGCGCGAGATATTTGGCAGTGAACGCAGCGTCTTGTTCCCTATTCAGAGAACATGGGTTACACAGAGACGTTCTCTTTCATATACTCAAAGCTGCGTATAAGACGCAGTGAACGAAATATTAAACTGGCTAAGAGCTTAACTAGTAAATGACAAGATAACTTAGCCTACAGTACATGACTAGTTAAAGCAGACAAAACATGGAAACCTGTAGCCATGTCGATATTATAATACCCTGGAAGTAATCTCTATTAATCTCCAGTATAATTAGATTGTTTAATATAATATTGTTTTATTTGATATTATGTAAATATGAACTTTTATTTTATATTGGTTTTATTTATTATTACCATACAGGGGTTGGACAATGAAACTGAAACACTGGCCAATGTTGGAGGTTTCACATCTATATGCCTGGCGGCCAATCTTCAGAGTGAAGCACGGGTGGATCAGTGATGGTTTGAGCTCCAATATCATGACAATCCTGATTGTGTTTGATGGACACGACACTGCCGAGGACTACCAAACCCTTCTGGAGGATCATGAGCACCTGATGCTCAAACCGTGTATCAGCATGATCATGCACCAACACACACAGCAAGACTTGTGACAGAAGTGTTTGATGAAGATGAAAGTGACGTTGAACATCTCCCATGGTCTGACAGTCACCAGATCTGAATATTATTGAGGTGTTTTGGAGGAGCGAGTCCACCAGCATCATATAGTGACCTGGACACTGTTCTGGAAGAGGAACGGCTCATAATCCCTCTGGTCACTGTGAAGGACTTCTATCTGTCAATTGGTGCTGTATTTGGATGCAAAATGAGGCCCTCACCATTCTAACAAATTATCGTGTATTAAAACCAGGTGTTTCAGTTTTTTTGTCCAACCCCTGTATGTTACTTGTATTGTAAGTTAATATTGTGTCCAGTTTGGCCCTGTAAATAAAGGGGTATTATTATTTTTTTGACAAAGTGTGTGTGGTTTCGTTTTCTTAAGTACCGTTTCAAGAACCGTTTAGGCACTGGAACCGTTTAAAAAAATACAGAGTAGGTACTGGTATAGGATAAAACCCAACCGATACCCAACCCTATGCTCGGGTTACTACCCGAACCCCAAAGTTACGTGGTGCCAGTAATAGCGATACAGACCCCGTCAGGCTATGGCTGATGTGTCATTCAACCTATTGTAAGTGGATGTACCATCACAAGGGTTTTGGAAATATATTAAGAAGGTTGAAAAACTACATAGAGTTGCTTTAACAATATAGTAGTTAATGATTATTGAACTACAGCTTCTAATTGTATTACACATTTTATAAATTCAGTCGAAGAATTAACCTAGCTTTTTACCATAAAAGACATTACTTATAGACCTATTAATTTTGATCAACCTATTTTTCAAATAGATTAAATAACTGAATTAGAAATTGATAATATTATTGATGCATTAAAAAGCTCTTAATTTTACATTTACATTTATTCATTTAGCTGACGCTTTCATCCAAAACAACTTACAATTGCTATATATGTCAGAGGTTGCACGCCTCTGGAGCAACTAGGTGTTAAGTGTCTTGCTCAGAGACACATTGGTGTCTCGCAGTGTATTCAAACCCGGGCCTCACACCAAAGGCATGTGACTTATCCACTGCACCATGACCACCCGTGGTGAAGTTCGTATCATTTTACTGATTATCTCGTTCATCAAAATGAATGAATATTTGTTCAAGTCATTTCGTTCATTTAAAGACACAGTCTGTAGCTTTTTTGGGGGTTAAAAATTATTCCACATAAATTTTGGAGCAAATACATAACCAGCCTGTGTTCAAAACTATCTGCTTGCCTTAGCTCGATTCAAAACGGTACGCTTGTAATAATGTTTTTAATTCCAGTGGAATTAACATTACTAAACCTGTAAAAGAGACAACAACTGTCTCTTTTACACACCTGGTGTGGCTGCAGGTTTGGGTAAATAAAGGCCGATCTCAAATAGAGGCCGGGTCTGTTTTTTTAGTTTTGGGTTGTATTATAAAGGCCTGTCTCGGTGCAGTTTGACAATTTGGGGAAATAAAAGCCCGGGCTATTATTTGAAGTTTTACGGTTTGTAAGGTCTCTGGGGATCCAGCCTTGCTAGGGTGAAGTCAATTCTGAGCAGAGACAATACTCTGCCTAGCGAAAAACACGAGTTTGCTGACGGAAACCGTATCGTGCAAGAATATGGGAATCACCTGTAGGTAGGGGTGTAACGGTACATGTATTCGTATTGAACCGTTTCGGTTCGAGGCTTCCGGTTCGGTACGCATACAAACCGAACGATTGCTTGGACCATTTTTCTTGCCGGCAAAATTCGTGCTGACGCGGCCAACACAACGTTGCGCAACATCCAAATGGCAAGCGTAATGAAAGCAGAGCGAAACTGCGCTCCTCGTTATGTGCTTAACGGATCGTTTATCAGTTCGGACCAGCAACATCTGTGCAGCGCGAGCCGATCTCGATCAAGCAACACTGCTACCACACCGCGCTAAGAGATCCGGTAAAGAAAACAAGCCACTGAGGTAATAACATCGCTGCGAGATCTAGTGAGATGCATTCACATTTCTCCGTTATTAACCGTAGATCTCTATTAGATCAAACAGCGCTGTCATGGAAACCAGGAGAAACATTGTGCCGTGAATGAACTAGTACTTTACGTCCACAGACCAGCAACATTCACCATGGATTTAATATAGTAACACTAACTGGAACCAGTTTGGCTGGAATGGTGAAATGCTTTCAAGTACTTCACACATCTTTTTCCAGCACTTCAAAATTCAAATATTATATAAATAAATATATATTTAAATGTTATTTTGAATGTGATGACCAAAACATTATTTGTTCATCCTTCAAAGATGACCCCTATTTATAAACCTGAAAGTTTCAAGATCTAGGAAAACTCACACTTATTTAAAAATATTTTTTCTTTAAACAAATAGGACATTTCTCTGGCATTTCTTTCTTTTTGCTGTATCGAAAACGTACCGAACCATGACTTTAAAACCGAGGTACGTACCGAACCGTGATTTTTGTGTACCGTTACACCCCTACCTGTAGGGGAATCACAACACATGGGGACCTACTGGACATACACACGAGTGCTAGACCTAGCGTGGGACGCAAACACTGCTTCTGACTGCCGAGGGTGCTGGAGGAACTCCAACCAACGAGACACCGAGTAGCCACAATTACTGGCTACTTGTAGCCAAAACTTTGCAAAAGTGTTTGTTGTTGCCCAGCCCTCATCATTAAAAATGTCTGCTTGCCAGGTGCTGTGCGCCAACGCCCAGGAGCAGGCAACACTCTGGTCAAGAGGGTAGGGGACATTTTCGGTCTTTGAAATTTGAGTCCTCCACTCGAAGTGACCGTTGTCAGGAGTGCTGACTTGAGAGACAGGAACTTAGGCTCTACTGACTGCAGCGGCTTGAAGAGTGCTCTCAGCAAGGTTGACAAGACCAAGGAGAGGTCCCAATGCAGTACAAGGTGAGGGCAGGGAGGATTTAACCTTCTCGCGCCCCTCAGTAACCTGATGATCAGGTTTGTGATTTCCTATTGACTTACCATCTACTGCATTGTGATGTGCAGTGATAGCGGCAACGTACACTTACAGAGTTGAAGGAGACAGCCTTCATTCCAGCACTTCATGCAGGAAGGAAATATCCGATCAGGCACTTCTGGGGATCTTCTCAGTGAGAAGAAAACCACTCAATGAACAGGTTCCACTTCAGAGCATACCGGAGATCTACAGCATACAGCATTAGATCTCCCGCTGTCTATGATGTTATCAGTAATAATCCAACAACAGTAAAGCTGAGAAAGAGAAAAATCGTTTACACCTCTTGAATAGAAAACTTTTAGATGGTCTACTCTTAAATACTGAAAGAAAAAAATCGTTTCCCTTTATTTACTAGCTTTTATGTTTTGAAGCCATATTAGCTATATTATTTTAAAAAGTGCTTATAATTACATATGTAACTGAATAAAAAAAATTAATTAATTAATAAAATAAATTAATAAAAAAAAAGAAAGAAAGATCAAGAATCGTTTTGGAATTGGATTATGAGGTGCCTAAAGATTACCACCCCTACAATACAATGATTTATTGTTTGTCTTTGTTAAATAATACAGAAGATAAAGAGCTTAAAAATGATCAAATATTAAATCATAATATTGCCCTTTTGCTCATTTTGTTACAGTCAAAGGTTATTGGGATCTCAGACGAGATCTTTTCTTGTGATCGATTTTCACAGAACCATAGATATACAGTGGTATGAATAAGTTTTGGCACCCATGCTAAAGTTGCCTAAAAAGAGGAATAAAAAAATCATCTTTTGGATATTGATCTTAATGCCTTAATTAGAAAAATGAGGAAAACTCCAACCTTTAAGGACACCAATTTTCTTTGTGAATGAATAATGTAGCATAAATAAATAAATGTTTTTCCTTAAAATACAGGGTGCATAAGTCAGGGCACCCCTATGTTAAATTCCCATAGAGTCAGGCAGATTTTTATTTTTAAAAGCCAGTTATTTCATGGATCCAGGATAATATGCATACTGATAAAGTTCCCTTGGCCTTTGGAAATAAAATATCCCCACATCATTACACACCTCCAATGAGGGGTGCCCTGACTTATGCACCCTGTATTTTAAGGAAAAACATTTATTTATTTATGATACATTATTCATTCACAAAGAAAATTGGTGTCTTTAAAGGTTGGAGTTTTCCTCATTTTTCTAATTTAGGCATTAAGATCAATATCCAAAAGATGATTTTTTATTCATCTTTTTAGGCAACTTTAGCATGGGTGCCAAAACTTATTCATACCACTGTAACTCTTATATATGTTTATTTTTCCTTGTTGTTAATCATCCTCTTTGCTTTATTTTTCATGAAGCATTAGTTTGCTTCGCTTTAGCTGTGATATGGGGGTGCTTCTCAATTCTTATTTGTGCATCCTCGTTTCCTTTCCTCGTGTCTCAGCTCCACCCCCTGCAGGAATGCGAGGGAAGGCTGCAAGTAAAGAAAATGAGGAGGAATCCAATGAAAGTCTTTACTTAATCACTCGAGCATTCACTGCATCATCAGCAGCGCTCAAAGAATCCACCCATATTAAGTTGAAGTTTGGTTATTTAAGAAATTTGTAATAAATAATAATAAAGCAAGATACCCAGATGTGTGGTTTATATAAACGGCAAAGGTAAAGTATAAATTAAAATGATTGTGACTGACGTGAAGGGGGAGGAGAATTTATACGTGCATCACGTTTAGTCAATAAAACACTTCCACAAAGCTTCCTTGCTCATAGCTTCTCTGGAAGCCTCCTCACTCCTTGATCCTCACCTCCTCACGGTGCAATTACAGAATTGAGATGTCATTCAAGATGTCTGAGCTCGATCGGTTTTCGGGTAATAGGATGGAGGACGGAGGATTGAGGAGACGAGGAGGGATATTGAGAAGCACCCAAGGAGACATCCACTCTTGAATTGCATGCTCTTGCAAATTGTGGGCGGGGCAATGAAATATGCATGTTTGTTTGGGTTTATTTCAAATATCAACAGCATTTCTCAAAAATCACTTAATGCACAGATAAGATTGAAAAGGAGAAAGTTTTTCCCATTCACAACCACTTCCACTGTTCATTTTTATTTTAGTAAACTAAACTTAATTTACTTCATTTCCAATGTATTTAAACTGAAAGGAAAAAAGAAAAAAAAAAGTACATAGAGGAGTTAAAACTCAGATAAACAGGAAAAAGAAACCAAATATATTGAGTTAAGTTTTTTTTTTTTTTTTGGACCATGTGACTAAAACAAGTTATACCCTGGGCACTACACCAAAAAACACAGTCCCAGAAAGCTATCTGCCACAGCTTTAAGCATCAAAGAATTGTTCAGGGGCTTATACTATGAAGCCGGTTTAGATGGCTAGCCCCAGTGTTTCAGTTTAGTTTGCGCCAACCTTGGATTTTGGGCAACATGAAAGTGGTTTGGCTTTTAGTCGTGTTCAACGCCATAGTAACTTACGCTCCACGGCTAACCTGCTCCAGGGCAGGTTATGTTAAGTGACATGTCTGATGCAATGTCACTCCACCTGTTTTTACTCCAAATTAAAGATCACTTCACAGCAACTGATTTTAAAGTCCCTGTAAAGTCAAAATTAAGTACGTGTTCGGAGTTTGTCACACCACAGAAAAATGTGTTATTAGCCACCCAGCCAAATTTGAATGATAAAAAAGCCAGCAAGTACACAAAATTATTACTGATTATACATTATCAGTGAATAATCAGTGAATCCCAGTTGTCTCCGACGAAAGTTTATAAAACGATCCCGTGTAAAACGATCACTACAGAGGCGGGTGTTGGCGGTGATCCTCAGCTCTTCATCAAGGTTGGCTCTCTAAAAACCTCTTCTTGATGTGATCGTTTTTAGGGAATTTAAAAAAAAGACACTGATCTGTTTTGTACATGATCGCATCCAGGTAGTAGCCTATGCATTTTTGTGTCGAAGGCTAGCTAGCAAACTGTAGCCTGTAGTAACTAATAGTACTGACAGTCACTCGCGATTGAGCAACGAATGCAATGTGATCTATTGTTAGGGGAGAGATCAGCCTCAGTCCACGAGCTCATGGGCTCCAGTGCATCATCGAGCCCTGTTTTAGCCCCGCCCAAACAATCCATAAAATAGCAATGGTGAAAAACTGTTTAACTCCACATTTCAGTACTTCACAGTTCACAGTCTTTGTAATATGTTTTAGCAATACATTTGTAACATTTATAATGCGTTTAGAACTTTTTTGTAGAATTGCCTTTACAGGGACTTTAAAGACAAAATCATGGTTTAATCATGGTACCAAAACAGCATGGTTGGATTGGTTTGGTTTTGTCAACTCAAAACTACTCCTGTAACCCTGAGTTTGTTCAACTACCATCATACAGGACCCAAGACATAGTGTTGCTATCATTGCATTTACAGCCTTTACTTTTCTGTGCCAGTATTCATGAGGGAAAGAGGCTATTTAAAAGTCCTGAAATGAGGTTGATAAGTGAAATAGTTCAGGTTTGGGTTGAACTACTGTAAGTGCACAAGACAGCTTTGCTATGCCCACATGGCTGAGACAAACCACCACCATAACTATTCATTATGGTTCACGGTAGTAAAAATGTCAATGAACTGTCAAATTTAAGAAGTAGGTAATTTTGTGCAGTGAGTGATGTTCTTTGAAGAACAGTAAAAAAAAAAAATTCTCATACTAAGTGGTGTATTATTCAATAATTCATTATTCAAAGTTCATAAAATGTGTTTATTCTGGGAGCCCAGATGCATACTGTCAAATCAGAAACAATAAAAATTGAAGACCCAAATCTTTTTGGCGTTTTACATAAAATGAGATGAATATTTTCTTAATACTTCTAAAGCGAAAGATGTCCATGGTGTGGATAATACAATGTTGAAAGAATTTGGTTCATCATTGATTATCCCCTTCACAAAAAAAGGAATTCGATCTCTGTGGGGGATTTCCCAAATGCTTGGCAATTAGCTATTGTTTCCCCTTTATTAAAATCAGGAGATAGACAAATTATGTCCAACTATAGACCTATTAGCATTGTGCCAGTGATATCGAAGGTTTTAGAAAAATGGCTGTCTCAACACATTAGGGATCACTTGAATAACTCAGTATTTTCCCTTCATCCATTACAATTTGGATTTAGGTCAAATCAATCCATTGAGACAGTAAACTGTTTGTTTGTTTTTTAAATTGAAAATATTAAATCATTGCTTGATAGGAACAAGGTTGTTGGAGCTATTTTTTTTTTAGATCTTAGGAAAGCCTTTGACACTGTTAATCACATATTTTACCGTCTAAACTCTCTCATTTAATTTTTCAGATAATGCTAGCAGCATAAGTGGGTAGCATCTTATCTTTTTCAACGATCACAAACTGTACGTATTGGCAGCTATCAATATGAACATCTACATGCCACAAGGGTCTATACTGGGCCCCCTTTTGCTTTGCATGTATATTAATGACTTGCCGCCGCATGCATGCCCAGAAGTGAGAGTTCAAATGCATGCAGACGACAACGTTTTATATATGTACATGGAACATCAAAAGCAGCAGTGGCATCCAAACTTACAAATGCTATGGTTAAAATTAGAGACTGGTTAAACCACTGTAGCCTTCAGTTAAATCTTTCCAAAACAGTTGGTATGTTTTTTTAGCAAAACCACCAACTCTACAGCTGATCCAGACATTTTTATTACCGGTGAAAAAAAAATCCAAATTGTTTTCAAAATTTAAATATCTTGGTATTATCATTGACTCCAAACTTAAATTAAATGTTATTTTCTTAACAGTTTTTGAAATCTGAGAATTAAACTTATCTAATTTTCGATATATCAGGAATTCAATGTCTACCCAAGCTGCCAAAATGTTTATGCACTCTATGATATTTTCATATGATAGTGATAGTTATTGTCTAACTACTTGGTCTAAGGCCAACCACTCTGAATTGCTTCCAATACAGACTATATATAAACAAACACTAAAAATGTTTGATAAGAAACCATTTAATTTTCATCATTGTAAGATTTAATCAAAACATAATTGGTTGAGTTGGGAAAACTTTGTTTTCAAATGGCTGTTTAGCTTATGAAATTCTTAATGGCCTAGACCGACCACCACTTAGAGAGAACTGAGTTTAAGATCGGATAACAGTTGTTTCACTAGAGCTGCACTTATAAGAGACTGTGTTATTAATTTCAGGAAAACTGCTTTTAGTCAGTCTGCATTCTCTATTAAAGCCTCTAAAGAATGGAATGACATCCCAACGTCAGTTAGAGAATTAAAAAGTTATAATGGATTTTGTTCTTCTTTTAAAACTTTTTAGCATTCTTTCTTTTTTGGGGATTTTCTGTGGTTTTTGAAATTATTTGTATTTTGTCATGTTTTGATTAAATTATTGTATTAACATTGTATTTTTAGGTTGCCTACTGTACATCTGGCCTAGGACTGCAAAACTAGACTTTTGGCTAACACTGGCATATTTTGACTTGTTATGTTAATATGCATTGTCCCTGTAATAATAAATTAAATTTTGCATATATTAAATATATGCATACAAAATCTGCTGATTGTGCATGAACATACTTTTAGGATGAAATGCAGATAATCCAGATATTTACTTGTCCTGAATTCTGGTGGCTAAAACATCATAGTAGCCTACATGTAAAAAACCCTATGATTTTTCATATGGGTCTATATAAATAAGCAGTTAGAATTCCTTTATGTAAACAAATAGGAGTGGGAGAATGTAAGTCACACTGTTTGTCAGAAGTCTGTCTTCTACACGGCATAGTACATTTACGTCGCTAAATCGCACTCAGCGTAAAAGGCCCTTAACACTGTGGAAAAAGGATAGATCTTTCTTTTAGAAGCACTCGTTCCCACCCACTTGACCTGGCTGCAAGCAAGCATTAGATGACATGGCTCTGAGAGTGACAATCTCAGGTATCTGATTGGTGTAACAAAGCCATCTAATCCTCAAGCAAGGCAATAAGACGTCACATCCAATGAAAAGGGTCTGACATCATGCTGGATAAACCAGTCAGAAAAAGGTTTGACAATGTTTAACCTACTTTTCAAGTTATACTATCCCTCCCTCTTTATAAAATTTTAAAAACCTCTTGTATGAAACAAGCAAAAGGACCTTCTGTTTTTTATGAACCAAACACAATACAGCTGAATGAAACTGAAACAAGATAAAACTGCACCTACAAATTACAGCTGAATGATTGAAACTCCCTCAAAGAGTCAGCAAGCATTGAGACGGACAACATAGTGTGTTTATAGTATACTTCTAGACTGATACTGTAACTTAATGAACTTCTCAACTCATTTAATTTCCATAATGTGACACATTTCCATAAGAAACAGGAAAGCAAGAAAGAAAGAAAGAATCTTTTATATGTTTTTTTATCATCTTTACATTGGTTTGGCTCTTTCAAAATTAATTTAAATTGTCGTTTTGCATTGTAAGTTAACATTGCAGTATTATTATTCACATAATGTTATTAAATATTTTGATAAAACAAACAAGTATATTAATATTTGTAAATTATTATTTGATTAAATAAACAATTGTTTGGGGGTCTATTAATGAACAAACTTTGAATTGTTGATCACAACAACAACAACAACAAAAGTTGTCACATAGTTGTGGGGTCTGTATTTTATTGTAATGTAACTTTGCAAATTTGTGCATATTAAAAACGTTTATGTCAAACGTTAAATGGTTAAACGTGTAGAAGAAGAAAAACATTTATGGCAATGTAAATAACTTATGCAAATAATACGAGACTAATCTCAGTGTGTGACTGTCTAACAAGCACAATTCAGTAGGCTGTGTTCTCACGAGGGGAAATCTATTAAGGTTACACCTGTAGTAGGCTCCCAAACAGACTCCAAAACTAACTTAAACCCAGGACAGTAACAACAATACGGGATATATTTTTCATCGTGTCAACAGCACCACTGCGGAGGGTTTTCACTCACTCAGACAAACAAACAAACACACCTGCACAGTCGAGCGCTTACATCGGTGATCAAATAGCTATAGACTGGATGTCTCATGAGTGTTTAGTAGCTAGTATTATTATAATCAATGTACTACTTTACCATTTCGTCCTCGTCACTGTCCCCTTCGTTTTCTCCTTCATCTTGGTCATCCCCATCTCTTGCTTTTATCTCGTCGCAGCATTCAGCGGAATCATTTCCCTTCACTTTTTCGTCAAGAGCTACAAAATCTGAGGAGTGACATTGAAATTCCTCAAATTGTAATTCGGGCTCATTCGTCTCGGCTCGCGCCTCGCCTTCTGACAGCGTGTCGGAGCCTGATGAACCGTCTCCACCGCCGCCTCCAAATGTTTCTGACTGCTCACTCTCCATTTCCCTAAAACATCTCGGTAATTGTCTTAAACTAATGACATGCTGAAGGACAACTTATCTCAGCTCCAGTTAAGCGCCCGATAGAACTTCCCTCATTGTGCTGCTGTAATTTGAACGAACATTAGTGTTGCTCAGCCTTTTTAAAGTAAAGTTTGTAATGCAGCACTGGAGCGCGTCCTGCTCAACTCATCGCTGCAGTGTCTTTAACTGAAGTCTGCGCTCATTGGCTGACCAAACCCCGCCTATCAGCCAATGAGAAAGGAGCGCGCTGGTCAAGTCCTTTTAAATCAATGGCGCACTATTGACCCTTGAGCTCTCAAAAAACATTTGTCCAAAGAACACGGACAGTAGGGCTGCCAAAAAAAGCATGAGTAAGGGGACAGTATCGTTTTATTTAAAAAAAAAAAAAAAGGACACTGGCTATTTTTATATCACACATGCCAAGTCATATTTACAAGTAAATAAGTAAATAAATAAAAAGATAATACACAGTAAAAAATATATATGTTTTCAAGATTTGTTTTTTTTCTAAATTTTTTCTAGCCTACATGACAACATTTTTCTTTTGTCAAATCAACTTAAATAATTTATTTAGTTGAGATGACTTATTATTTTGAGTTTCTGATGATTAAATTAATCTCCATTGTATTAACTCATCTTTTATAGTTCAATAAACTTAAAATTTTAAGGCAACCAGGTTACTTACTTTTTTAAGATAATCTTTTTTTTTTTTTACAGTGTACAATAGTTGCTGAGTAAACACGTTGGAAGAGATGTGTTGACTTGAAACATTACGGAAAGCTGAGAACTGTGAAAGATGATATAACCATGCAAGCATTTTTGTGTTTAAAAGATGTCTAATAAAATGTCCAAACACAGCCCAGACGTCTAAGCTAAAACAAGGCAACATGTGGCTGTCAGTGAAAATTTAATAGACGTCTAAAACATAGCCCAAGAATTGACTAGTCATCAATTAGATAACAAGGAAATGAAATGGGTGAAGAAATGAAATCAAACACCTTGTAATCACTGTTTACTTTGCTTGATGAAACATCTTTTATTTTTGCAATTTATTTGGTCAAAAAAACGACATGTACAGTATACAAATTCGAGGTTATTTTGGCTAGAAGTGGGTTAATAGCTATTAATATTAATAGCTAATACGATCGGGTCTCTAGATGATGAAATGGCGGCTATTGCTTGCTGAGAATCTTTGTTTTAATATGTCAGTTCAAAAGTGTGATGTAGCCTATAAGTATAGGAACAGCTTGAGAAAACAATGGTAAAGTTAATCTCTCACCTTTAATGATTTGCTAAAAACAAAAATGTAGTTTTGATGCCATCTAATAATGAAACAAATTATTTACATGGTTTTAAAGATATAGCTGTGATTTTATTGTGCACCATATGCATGCATTTAAATTGCTTAACATAATATTAAATATATTTTTTTTTCTAAATGTCAATCATTTGTTAACAAACAAGTGTTCTCTACTTCAATGAACTCAATGTTTCTGCATTAAATTATTACATTGTTTAAATTAATACCTTTTTTCTAACTGTGATTTTGATCATATATGATCATAAGTCATTTTTATTTCTTGGTCAACCTGTCTATATATATATATATATATATATATATGTAATGTTTGTTTTTTTCCCCCTTTTTTTAAAAGTATTTACTATAATATACAAAAATTGTCAGTTTTGTATAGCTGAATGATACTGTGTATCAAATTGAGCTTTTCAGATACAGATTTCAATAGGTAAAACTTTACTGAGAAAAGTCAATACTATCGTACCAATTCTGTCGTTTTTTTTTTGTTTGTTTTTTGTTTAGCAAGTCATGTGCATTCAGTTATTGTGCAAATTATAGACAATAGGATACTAACTCTCTTGCACACGTGCCAACACATGTAGTACTTTAATTCAAATCTGATGTGAAAAAGAAACTTGTCCAGTGATCTGAACTCATTGTTCTGAGAAAAGTGAACAAGTTCTGCGTAATATCTTACGCTCTGAGAAACACCTCTTTCCTATTTCCTCTTTCCAATATGGAAGCCAAAAAATTATCCTTAATTTTGTATTAATGTAAAAGCATGCAGACATAGGCAAGGCGGCTTAGCGTGCCTATTGTCTGTCCTGCAGCAATTGCAGCAGCCTATCGAGAGTGGCCCTTTGATGACGATTCAATGGGGTGCTTCGTACCCACTGCTTCACATTCCCGCTGAAGCAGGAGTGGCCTAGCCCTATAAATATAACTCGATGGGGCTTATATCACTGTCTGATATGACGGCAAGATACGCAGTACTTGTTCCCTCTTCTAGAGACAACCGAGGTTACGTTGGTAACTGAGTATGTTCTCTTACAAGAGGTTCTCTCGTACTGTAATATCTTACGCTAGGGGAACACTATGTAAAACGCCATGTGTGCAGGGATCCAACACCAAAGTCCCTAGGGGCAAGTTCCCGGGGCTCATATAGTGCATAATAACCATGAACTCACAGAGAGTCTGAGAAGAGAGGCTAGCAGCATCATTCTCAATAAGTTATCAACCAAAAGGGTGATAATAATAGCACACACAGCCAGGGTGAAGAGAGAACTTCAGCCTGAACTGAGTAACAGTATGGGCATTGTTTTTCTCTTGTGAAAAAGCTTAATCAGTCAGCGAGTGGTGCTCAAGTGAGTTCAGTACTCTGCGCCGAAGCAGCGGGGCAGATGATACCTGATTTTAAACCGACAGCAGTTTAGCCAGTAAGGCGGGAACTTCTAGGTTCTAAAACCTTATAAATGTAGACGGGGAGGCCCAGCCTGCCACCATACAGTTATCTTGTAAAGTTACCCCACTAGACCATGCCTACGATGAGGCCATGACTCTGGTGGAGTGTGCTCTAACACCTAAAGGGCACTCAAGTCCCTTTGTAGTATATGCCAGTGCTATGGCATCGACTATCCATCTGGATAGGGTCTGTTTCGTGGCGGCTAGGCCCTTGGCGCGACCGCAGAACGAAACAAAAGAACTGCTCAGTCTGTCTGAAAACAGATGAGCGAGATACATAACGCCCTGACGGGCAAAAGAGGCCTATGTTTACTTCCTCATTATGAACCAGTAGGGCAGACAGGGGGATAACCTGGGCCCTGAACAGTGTGTTGAGGGATTTAGGCACGTATCCGTGTCATGGTTGGAGTATGACCTTTGAGTCATTAGGCCCAAATTCCAGACACGTTGTGCTCACTGAGAGCGCTTGTAGATCCAAGAGTCATGAGAAACATTGTTTTGAGAGACAGGTGTTTCACATCCAACATCTGGATAGGCTCGAATGGGGCTCCTTTCAAGGCTTCTAGAACCGTGGAAAGGTCCCACATGGGGATATGAGGGGCATCTGGAAGGATTCAACCTCTAAGCTCACTTTAGGAAACGAATGACCAGATCATTTTTCCCCAGTGACAGGCCAGACGCAGGTTTTGTAAATGATGCTATGGCCACCACGTAGACTTTGAGCGTGGATGGGGACCTGCCCCCTTTAATCCAGTAGCTCTTGAAGGAAGGATAGCACTTTCGTTACCCTGTTGTTTGTGGGTGGAAAACCTTGGTTTTGCACCAGCTAAGAAACACTGACCATGCTTAGAGGCATAGAGACGTCTAGTAGACGGCACTCTGCACTGCGTGATGGTATTTACTGTAGCACTCCCTCTGGGAGGTTTGCGGGCACCCATTGATGGCCCATGCGTGCAGGGCCCACCGTTCTGGGCGAGGATGCCAAATTGAGCCCTTGGCCTTAGAGAGGAGGTCTTTCCTCATCAGAATCGGCCATGGGGCATTGCTCGTCAGCCGCATAAGGCCTGGGAACCATTCTTGGTTCGACCAGAGTGGAGTACAAGGAGCACTAAGCATCTGGTTTCCCTGATTCGTCCAGCGTATTTTTGCTCTTGGAGAAGCACTCCGGGCAGTGAGGGCACCTGGGACGAGAACAGGTCCACCTGTGCTCTGCCGAATGTCTCCCACAGCAGGAGGATTGTCTGCGGGTGCAGAGACCACTCCCCAGCTGGTACATTGTTTCTGGACAGTCTGTCTGGCCCCAAATTCCAGGAGCCAGGCACGTGCACTGCTCTCAGTGAGCGCAGATTGTGCTGAACCCAGACCAGGATACGTTCTGTAAGGCTGAATGGTTTTGAGACTGGATGCTGCCCTGGCGATTTATGTAGGATACCACTGACATGTTGTCCCAGCGGACTAAGACATGGTAACCTCTTATTCGGGGACAAAAGCGCCTCAGCGCTTTTTCGATTGCCAACATTTCCTGACCGGTTTATATGTAGGAGCTTTTTTCCTTCTGACCATAGACCGAAGAACGGTCTGCCCTCGTGCAGCACTCCCCATCCCGAGCTGGAGGCGTCCGTGGACACCACCTGCACACTCGAGGAAGTCCCCAAGTTTACACCAGACTGGTACCAGTCGGTCGCTCTCCAAGGTTTCAGGGCTGTGATACATTCCTGATTGACTCTGAGGCGAAGCTGACCGGAAGCCCAAGCTTAAGGTGGTACTTGCGCTTTGGCCCAAAGCCTTTTGAGCCTGCAGTGGGCGCATGCGGAGCAGGCCCAGCTGGAGTACTGATGATGCTGAGGCCGTCAGGCCCAGCATTTTCTAAAACCTCCTACAGCGCCGCGGCGGAAGGATTTTGTGAAGCGCTGAATGTTTAGTCTGCGTTCTGACAAGAGCCGCACTGTCATAGTTCAGCTCTGTGCCCAGAAAAATTATTTTCTGACCGGGGGAACAGCAAGCTTTTCACCCAATTGACTGTGAGACCCAGTTTCTCGAGATGTTCGAGTAACATGGTCCTGTGTTCTATGAGCTCTGAATGAGATCGAGCTAGAATCAGCCAATTGTCCAAATAGTTCAAAACTTGAATGCCCCGAAGCTTCAGGGCTGCGAGCGCCGGGATGCAAGATGCAAGATGCAAATGTACGGGATGCAAGAGACAGGCCGAACGGTAGGACTGTGTATTGATATGCCTGGCCCTCAAAAAACGCCTGTGACGTGACGCTATTTGGTTTGCAATTGGTTTGCTTTCCTAACGATGAAACAACGTTGATTTCAAGTTGATTTTTCGTTAATTTTGAAGAATGATGCGTCTGACGTTGGTTCAACGTTAATTCGATGAGCAAAACAATGTCAGATCAATGTTGTTTCGATGTCATGTGAGACGTCGTTTCCAAGTTGATTCAATGTCAGTTTGCTGTCTGGGATTATAACTCAAACCACAAGGTAAAATGTTGGCAAACCTCAGTTTTCTCTTCCATTTCTTATAATCTTCTTTGATTTAAGATCCCCACAAAGAGAACCAAGTCTCTTTATAAGTTTTAAAAAGCAATGAGAGGTGCTCTGTGATGTTTTAATAAGCAAGTGTTTAGTCTAATATCCATCACTATGGCAGCATTGTCACACCTGACATAACTATCCAAACCTTATTAGTCACAGAAAGACTTATAGATTCACTCTGTAGCTGTCAAACACATGTCAAGAAACATAAACACTTATATTAAAAGGTACCATCTGTAAAAATTGAGGTTAAAATATCCAAAAAAATGAGCTAAATGCAACAAAAGAATGAGAAGAAATAAGGTTGATGATGTCATTAAAAAATGACAAGTTATAGTGCTGCCAAGATATTAACCTGAATTAGCATGCTAAATTACTAGCCCTGGCCCGGCAGGTGTCATAATACCAGTTTCGGCCATGGGGGGCGGTATGCTGGCGGGCAACATAACCACCAGCCAAACTGCAATACACGAATAACTCGCATGGCTTGTGGGTGTACTTGAACCTGAGGAAGTACAGCCCAATAGACCCCTTTTGCGCCAACGTCACAGTTACGTCACGGCGCTAGCTGGAGGCAAAACAAAGTGAAAACTGGAGGCGGCCAATGCAAACCAGCACAGATTCGGCTACATAATAAATCAATAATAAATGAAAAATGAATATGCTGTATCTGGAATTTTTATTTCTAGAAAATATTCACATCATTAAAATCGCACCGTAATGTCACTCTTTATATTGTGGTCGTCTCGGCACTGGCTCGGCAGAACTGCGGATCGTACACACAAGTCTTGTACAGGACCCATATAGGCATCTAAAGATTTACATATCAGTTTCTCTTTATCGATCGTTTTCTCTATAAGGTAGGTGTAGAAGTCAGGCCACTCACCCGAGGTAACGTAACATTAATCCTGTCAGATGTGTAGACGGCTAAGAGTCGGCCAATCAGGTTCCGTCCGTTAAAGATAACTTTTGGAAATAACAATTGCGGTCCTGGACACTGAGTGACCTTACACATTAAGATACAAGATTTTCTCCAGTCATTGTTAAAAAACAAGCTAACAATACTTGCTAACTAGCGTTAGTGAAGCGGCCAGAGGGATCGTTCTGCCTCCACCTAAGCTCCACCCACAAAAAAAACGTCACCAACTGAAAAGGGGTCTATACTACATTGCAGTTCAGGGAAGAGTTCAAAAAATGATTGGTCGACATTATGCATGAGGAATACATTTTGGTAAGCATACTGTCTCTTTCAACAGTGTTCGTGTTCTTTTACCATTAGCTAGTAGAGATGATCGGTTCACGTGCGCTAGGGATCTGTGGTGTAACATTTACAAGCGCCAAAAAAACTGTATTGTTTGAATTGCATAATAAAATTGACAGAATCTGAGAGCTGAGATTTTTTTATATAGCCTATATCATAACTAACCAGCTGTCTAGTCTGTCGGTCTCTGTGTCCTATTCTGTGCGTGACAAACTTGATGTGTGGCGTGAGAGCGTATGAAAAGTGTCAATTCCGTGTCTCACGGTGAATTCATGAGAGTTGGCAGCTCTGAAAGGCGCTAGCTTGGTCAACATCAGCGAATGCTGTCTGTCAAATTAATTCAAACTAACAAAAAAAATGTAATATGAACAAAACAAATACTGTAAAACTTCAAATAATAGTCTGTGCTTTTATTTGTATTTGAGACAGTAGTCTATGAGACGGTCTTTATCATTTAAGGCCAATTTATACTTCTGCGTCGAGGGTACGCCGTAATGTACGGCGTTGGCTACGCACGTAGGCGACGCCGTTGTGAGCATTTATACTTCTGCGTTCCGGTCATGGTTGCACTGCAGTACTGCTCCGAAACGCTAGTTGGCGGCGGAGGGTTTTAATGTTCCACTGTGTTTAGATTCCTCACGGCTAGGTTACTACAAGCAATAGCGACTGGAAGACAGCTGATAATGTTGGAGTTGGAGCTTATTGAGGTGGAAAAACAGTTCAATTTAGTGAAATTACCAAAACTGAAAGGCAGAAATGAGAGAAGACGTCGGAGGAGATGTACGTGTGGAAATCATAGATAGTGGTGGAAATGCGTGAGAAGGTACGTGCGGAAATGCGTAGGAGGAAATGCAATGCTACCAAGCCGACCAATCACCGATCTTGCGGTCCGCGTCGTCGCGACGTGTAGTTACATTTTTGAAGAGCTGCGCGTCAGGCGACGGCGAAGGGTACGCGGTATTGGACGCGTCTGTGCGTATGCTATGCCGTACCTACTGCGCGCACCCTACGCAGAAGTATAAATTGGCCTTTAGTGTTGAGATGTGGTTCATTGAGTCTCTAATCTCTAAAAATCTCCAAATGCTCCTCGTGAAACTACGGTCTTCCAACTTTTACTATCGTGTCAGATGATTTGATAAATATGCGCGAGGGAGAGAGAGCAAGACAGTGCTCGCTCCTGTTGTTTGAAGACGTGAGAGGCACAACTCACTTTCTGGAGGTACACTGCCCCCATCTGGTATGGAATATGGAGTATGATTTGATTTTTTTGGACAGATGGCACCTTTAAATACTTGATGTGAATTCACAATTAAAGTTATAATAATTAAGACATATTAGCACACACACACACACACACACACATATATATATATATATATATACACACACACACACACACACACACACACACATATATATATATAATAATAATATTTAGTATATTTAGTAAGTATATATATATATATATATATATATATATATATATATATATATATAAATAATGCACATTAAAAAAAATGCAACTGCAGTGAAATTGTTTGACAAAAGTACAATAGTTGCCTACACTAACTTCACAACAGATGGCGCTCATCTACTATAATTTGATTGCATGACTGGAATGGCTTGTGCTATTCCAAATATGATCTAAAGTCAATTTTTTATAAAGATATTTAAAAAAAAAAAACCTGGGGAAAACGTTGCATGTAGGCCTACACCGTGCATTTAAAAGGGTTTTGTTTGTTTGTTTGTTTGCATTAGGGCTATGGTTGGTAGTTTAAGGTTTATTAGAGAATCATTTATTTAATTTATCTGAAGCATTCTGAGTCTTACAGTGGATTAAGTACGCATTCAGTCCCTTTTATTTTTACATTTTGTTGTTGCAGTCTTATTCTAAAATGTTTTAAAAAAATTCTGTCTATACACTTCATACCCCATAATGACATAGTAAAAACTAATTTGTGATTTTACTAATATCCCATAATGACATAGTAAAAACTAATTTTGTAATGGGGTAATTTAATGCATTTTAGAATTAAGCTGTATCAACAAAATGTGAGGAAAAAAAGTGTCTGAATACTTTCAGAATTTTTCGAACTTTCATTATCATCTCACCATCATTGTGCCGTTCTGAAAATATGTTGATTCAACCTCAACCTCAACCTTCAAAAAAAAAAGATCTTATGAAATCAGCCAAACACAAATCAGAAAGAGAAAAACAGCCCACACACTCTTATCTAAGGCAGGGATCAAGACCATCATCTTCCATTCGTCAGGTGATCAAAGCGATGAGTAGTACAACTATAGATAAACATACAGGTGGGGGATTTCAAAACTGCGCTTTAGTGTACATCACTCTCAATATATGACCAATTTCCTGTAAATGTCCCGTTGACTGCACTATATGTTTTTGTCAAGCAGACTAAAACAAATGGCTAACTTATATTTTGATGATGTACAGAACCAAGATGTAGGAACAAATTTGGAATATGCAAAGGAAATGTTATATTTCAGTCTTGCTCACATCCATTTCTCAGAATGAGGTGTGCTTTAAGTAAACAAAATGAGAGGATGTTCTTGGTGTCTACAAGTTTTATCAAACTCCTCGATCATCGTGTGGTTGGCGTAGTTCGCGTTGTCACATGTTCCATGTGCTGTTAGCATCAAGCTAGGTATAAACTCTCTTGAAAGCTGTGAACACTGCAGGCTGTTAGATGACTCTGACTACAGAGTGAATCTTAGATAAAATTGTGAAACTGTGTAGATGTCACAGACTTGGTTTTGCCTGGATGTCTTTTCTGTTGATAACTGAAATGTGTAGATTCTGTTAAGGGTCACAAGGTTTAAGTGTTACACTACAATACACTGTTTCCTACATTGGGCCTCCCAACGTTGAAGTCTCTGAAGTGTGAACATGTCTCTTCCTGTATGTGTGTATGTGTGTGTGTGTGTGTGCACTTAGGAGAAAGAGAGATATTTAACAGCTCCCATACCACATGTTCTCTAGTACAGTTTCTAGTAACTGTATAACTGCCAAATACATTATTTAGATAACACTATTTGTTCATCCTGATGTTGTGCTGTTTCACAGACTGTAGTTATTTGTGTGAAAAAAATTCAAGCTTATGATATTTATTGAATTAACTTCCCTTATGCAGTTTATTTGTAACAGACTCCATTTCAGATATAGAAAAGTGACAACTGGCATATCATATGGTCAACATTCTGATGTTTTAGTGACCTATACAGTATGTACATCAAACTGAAACTATGTTTCCTTGAAAGCTCTACAGAAAGAAAGAAGTGAACTTACTTCACAGTTCGTCTTTGGGTTTCTGAGATCTGTCATGTGAAACCGTTCACTCATTTCTCAAAAGTTTCTAGGGCCTTAGAGTAATCTAAGAAAAAAGCTTGTTCCCTTAAAAAAAGCAACTTCCCACCCCACATTTTGAACTTGTTATGCTGCATGTTCACAGCTGTGAATATATTAAACAACAACTGAATTTTTCCATGAGATCACAATATCATATTTCAAAGTCAAAAAGATAGTTTATATGATATAGGCTGAAAACCTTAAAATAATATGTCTATGTCAATTAACTCTTACATACACTCACCTAAAGGATTATTAGGAACACAAGACTAATGCTGTGTTTGACCCCCTTTCACCTTCATAACTGCCTTAATTCTACGTGGCATTGATTCAAGAAGGTGCTGAAAGCATTCTTTAGAAATGTTGGCCCATATTGATAGGATAGCATCATGCAGTTGATGGAGATTTGTTGGATGCGCATCCAGGGCATTAAGTTCCCGTTCCACCACATTCCAAAGATGCTCTATTGGGTTGAGATCTGGTGACTGTGGGGGCCATTTTAGTACAGTGAACTCAATGTCATGTTCAAGAAACCAATTTGAAATGATTCAAGCTTTGTGACATGGTGCATTATCTTGCTAGAAGAAGCCATCAGAGGTTGGGTACATGGTGGCCATAAAGGGATGGACATGGTCAGAAACAATGCTCAGGTAGGCCGTGGCATTTAAACGATGCCCAATTGGCACTAAGGGGTCTAAAGTGTGCCAATAAAACATCCCCTACATCATTACACCACCACCACTAGCCTGCACAGTGGTAACAAGGCATGATGGATCCATGTTCTTATTCTGTTTACACCAAATTCTGACTCTACCATCTGAATGTCTGAACAGGAAATCAAGACTCATCAGACGAGGCAACATTTTTCCAGTCTTCAACTGTCCAATTTTGGTGAGCTCTTGCAAATTGTAGCCTCTTTTTCCTATTTGTGGTGGAATGAGGAATGACCACGAACTACCCCAACCACACGATGATCAAGGAGTTAAAATTTGTAGACACCAAGAACATCCTCTCATTTTGTTTACTTAAAGCACTCCTCATTCTGAGAAATGGATGTGAGCAAGACAGTTGCTTCAATGCATTTAGGGCTGTGGTCCATGGTCAAGACAATCTCCTGAACTCCAAACTGAATGTCAGAATGGGAAATAAAGATGATTTAAGCAATTTTGAGCGCGGCATGGTTGTTGGTGCCAGATGGGTCAGTCTGAGTATTTCACCATCTGCTCATGGATCATCTGAATAGTTGGTTATCTCTTTTTCACTACATATCAAACATGTTGTGTTTTCATTTTATGAGGACATTTATATAATGATTTTTTTTCTGAACAAACTGAAAATGCTATCAGCTAACCCTTAACCTAACACTCACAGAAAACCTTTGGCAGTTCTAGATTTTTATTTTTTTAAACGTATAGGTTTTTATTAGCTATTTATTACGATTGATTAGCTGTTTTTTGATTCGCTGTTTTTTTGTTTTGTTTTTTTTAGGATTTATTTGGTTACCTGGTCATACTGAAAAACTAAAGAGTATTTGTACAATTTATTCTTTCAAGTTGTACCATAATTTTATCATAAAAATGCTGTAAAACATATTTTAGGGTTGACAAACCCTCAGTTTAGTGACAAAATTAGTTCTAAATGTCAAGAGCCACTACAAAGTTCAACCAGCGAGTTCTATTCATAGTTTGCAGAAGTGAAACTTATTTTCAGCACCAGTCAGTTTCATTGCAATTTGATAACGAAGAGGATTAATAAAACATTTCTTTCTTCTATGGAACTCTATCTCTTAGGTTATAGGCTATAGGCCCATACATTGTTCAAAATATTTTCTTTTGCCTTCTGACATGATGGTGTGTCATGTTAATTTCTTAAATGTAACAAAATGTGATGAAAATTATTCTGGTTCTGAGATATAAATAAAAACACTTTTTATTCCACGAGCACATAAGCGCCTTAATCCAACACTACATCATGAAAGTGCGTATCTACAGTACGAATTTTATTTGTCGTGCCATTTACACGCCAAAAATAGTTTTTGCGTGCTTATGTAGGCTACGGCTACACGCACTGCTGGTGAATAAGCGGAGTTCCTGCATTGTGCCAGCATTGTTTGGCGCCCATAGGCTCATGGACAAAATTTTGCGCGCGTCTAAACGTTGCCCAGATATGCTGTCTAGGTAGGCAGTTCACTTTGTTCTGACTTCAGAGACAGCCTATGAGATTTCAAGAGGACCTGTTGCGCTGTAGTTTAATGAGTGATGGGAATACCCCTCTCTTCCGTTAACTGGTAAAGCTGCGTGTGTGTACCATGAGCAGACTGTCAAGAGGATCCGACAATGCGCAAGTGCTCGGCTGCATTTTACTTCACTCTAGGTATGTGTTTTAGCTGTGTTTTTAAGCAAGTGTTCACTCGGAAATATGTCTCATTATAGCATTTCATTGATATCATTGCTGAAGTTATGTTATTTCAGTAAGTTTATTAATATTTCAGGTTTCCTATCTCTCTATACCGAAACGTCAACAGGTCAGTACGTTGGACATTAGTGCACTGTGTGTTTATTGGGTCTGAGTCTGAGACCACATTGAACCCTGTAAAAATACATATATATCTATATATATATCTATATATATATATATATATATATATATATATATATATATATATATATATATATATATATATTAAAAGTAGAACAAAGACACTTTTTTACGTATAGCCTAGCTTATGCCGTGTTAACAGGCCAGTAAACAACAATATGTAAACTGTATACATAAGATCTTTGTGCAGATTTTGTGTTTCCATTTAAGCACAATATGCTCTTTATGCTCATTCTCAAATCATGCTGTTAACATTGTTCAAAGGATAAATAGCAATCACTTGACACAGCTTTTCATTTAAACTTTAAAGGTCCCTGCAACTGCAACAACTTAAAAGATCAATGTAACAACACAGAAGGTATGAAATGATCAGCAAACATTTTGTAAGCTATGTTTTTATATATTAGATTGGAGTAAACTTGCTTACTTTTCTTAGTGTAACATAAATTTAACTTTATTTGTAGGCTATTAATAAGTAGCCTACAATGGCACATGTTTTGGTTCTATATCCCCACTAAATTGATGGAGACATGACAAAGCAAACATCTTGTTTCAATAAAACATATTCAGCTATTCTTTGGATGAAGTGTATAATAATTTCCCCTATACCATTTAAGGATAACTGATTTCTTCTTTAGAGTGTCTATTTACACTCTAAAAAAGGGCAAATAGCCCCTCTTGCTATTTACGCTAACTCCACACACCATTGTCTGATTGAGCCTGACAAAATTACAAAAGAAACCCATCTGACAAATTGGACAGTTGGGTGGAAAGTATAAGGACAGTGGATGTAGTTTTTGATGCGATAGACCAAATTTGAGTTTGCCTTTTTCCAATTCCCATTCTTTTTCCCTTTTCCATTGCATCAGCTTGGAGAGGTGTTTATTTTAAATAAAATAAAAAAACAAAATAAAATAAAATAATGAAGACAATATTCAAAAAGTTGAATTAAAGTGCCTATCGTGTATTTAATAGAGGGAATAAAGTGTCTACCAGGCATTTATTAGGCTTAAAGTATGCAACAACAACAACAACAACAACAACAACAAACAATTAAAATGATGTCATAATTTTGACATCATTTCTAAATTTACACAAAGTGTAACTATCTATACTAGCTCAAACAATCAGCTCTTTTATTTTTTGAAAGACTTTTATGAAAGGCATTAGAAAAAAAAGTTAAAACAAATATTTTCCTTTAATCAATAAAGTTTAGGACGAATTTTAGGACGAAATGGTAATATCCCTTGCTTTTATTGCACTTTCATGAGATGAGTGGGAAACAGTAACTACAGTAACTACAAAAACATGACATTTGTTGTCAATATAATTATCTTCTGCTAAGTTACAGTGTTTGTTTTGTTTCATTTTATTATTATTATTTGTGTGTGTGTGTGTCTGAAAAATCTTGAAAATGAATAAATGAAAGTTGAATGAACAATATTTTCCAAAAGTTGAGCGCTTCATTTCAATTGGAAGAGTTTCAAGTTTTTGTTTCAGTGTCTGTAGAAAGTGACATTCATTTTTGTTTATATTATCAGTGTATATTTCTCATTTATTAGGAGTCTATGATTTTACATGCTTCATAAAAAATACGATTTCTAAAAATAATCGTAAATTCGTCTGTGAATGGAAAAACGGAGGAGACTTATCAACCTCATTCAAACTCTACGCAAAACAGTAAGTAAATTTAATAAGTCAGACTGAGCTTAACACTTTCTTGCTGTTGTTTGATTGTTTTGATTGCTAATTATATTAAACAATCCACACTGTTTGTTTCTTACATAGGAGGCAATGCAGTTGTGAACTCATACATAAGACGAATGCAACTGAATTGACTTTCAATACCTTTAAAGTAATAAAATGGAATATAACAGCTCACATAATTGCAACCAGTGAAGATCAAAGCCGCCGGTGCACCTACAAAAATTTCAGTGGATATTCAACGCAGATAAGTATGTTAATCAACAATATTAATATAAATCAGTTTCAATGTATTATGATTTTCAGTGTTTCCAACCTCTGACCTTAATCTAATATACAGATTTATTGCATGCAGTTACATGGAAAGTACTAGAAATTTTAATATTAGTAAAAGTTGCTTGACAATTATGTTACCAGACAGTAATTTCCACAGGTTAAAATGTGATTCTGCGTTAGAATGTTTGATGTTTTCTTTCATTTCAGCACGGTGCGGTCCTCCCTCTAAACAGAATCTAATTTTTAAAAGAAGCTCTGGTCATTTGTCTGTTGAAGTGGACTGGGGAGATGAAAGAAATTATATTAAAACGTTCTCTGTAAAGTATAGAGTGTTCAACACTGCAATGTGGAAAGAGGTCAGTAACAACTAACACAATCTAATTTTAGTGAATTGGTGGCTAATTCTGCCTACACCACAATGACGGGTATGATTAGGGGTGGGATTAGCGATGGGCCTTCATGATTACTTTTTTCTAAAAATTGTTTTTGTATGATACATTGTACGTATATTGACACCTCGCAAAATAGTTCCTGTGAGATCAGGTTGATAATTGCACCCTGCAGTTTCAGAGTATATCAGTGTCTATTTGCAATGATCATTGTGACCTTTTTTATCCTTCATATCTCCATAATGTATAATAATATGACACGTCATAATGTGCATAACCCGTATTGTTACCTTTACACTTAATAATGTAAAGCCCTGGGACAATATTCACCCTGTGGAATTGATTTTCAGACATGATTTTCATAACTTTATGAGGGCATATTATTTCTTAACCAAATAACACACATTGTGACGTCCATTTGTGTAAATTACTTGAAATAAATTCTCATTGTGAATATATATCTATGAAAATAAATCAGTTACATATGTATTTTCACTAGCACACATTAAATAATTGACCTGTACTTATGTCAGATGAGTACAAAATAGGGACATTTTTTGCTGTCGCAATTGAATATCTTGGGTGTGTTTGTTCACAGCACTGTAGTTTACAGTAATAGAGTGTGGATCAGTGTTGATCTGAGAAAGTACTGTGTACACTAGGGTGTGGTGTGGCTTTGTGGTTAAAGATGTGGGGCCTCGTTTACAAACCTTTGTGTGGGTTTAAACCCCAAAAGTATGCGTAAGCACAAATTACACAATATGAGGATCTTATTTGTAAAATCCCTATTCAGTTATAATGATTACGACACCTGGATGAAAGTTAAGTCTGATCTGATTTTATATCTATTATATATTTGTGAAATACCTCCACTATGTCTGTCATCTATCTATCTATCTATCTATCTATCTATCTATCTATCTATCTATCTATCTATCTATCTATCTATCTATCTATCTATCTATCTATCTATCTATCTATCTATCTATCTATCTATCTATCTATCTATCTACATCCATCCATCCATCCATCCATCCATCCATCCTTTAAACCCTCACATTTTTACACTTTCAGGCCTACTACAGGACCTTTTCCAACTGACAGCAGAGATATGCTAGTTTGTTTCTTCTTATTTTGCTCTCTTGTACTCTGCAGCAACAGTCTAAAAACAGCAGAGAGTGTGAAATGTGGAATGTGACGTCTTCTCTGCCGTACGAGTTGCAAATATACTGTGATCGCAATGAAGAGTGCGCGCAGTGTCCACTCAGTGAGGTCATCGTGGTTCCGCGGGGTGAGTTGAAGACAGGGTTTTTCAAAGTGGCTAAATACAAATGTGTGTATTTACTGATTTCTGTCATGAAACAAACTGTTACAAGTTACAAACACTTCTTCAATTCAAACACAAATCTTAGAGCTACACTCACTCACATATTTAATATTTAATTGACCACTGCATTTTCTACATTTTACTTCTTCAGAACTCACAGATGCACCATCAATCAAATTGGAGTTTCAAGACCATATACAAAACCCTTTTATATCAGCAGGACAGAGAAAAGTGGTCGTGATGTGGGAGGTACTAAGTTATGTCATTTCCCAAAGCCAATTGTGGTGTCAATGTATATTTTAGGTGTTGGGCAGACAGTTTTTTTTTTCATCTATTACAGTTTTTCTCAGTCGCTTTAGTACATTTTTCAGATCCGAATTGAAATTCTTCTCAAAACCTGTTCAATCTTCACATCATCATGTCATTTGTGCATATCAAAAAAAGAAGTTTCTCATTTCTTTGAACAAGTTGCATATGCTTTGGTACATCCATGCAGTACAATTCTCTGCGGTTTCCTACATTATCAATTGCTTATGTCATGTTGATCAAAATGTATTATAATGGGTCTCTGTTGAATAGTCTCACCCCCCACAACATTTAGGCATTAGTTCATAGTGTAAGTATTTACATGCCAAATGGTTGAACCAGTTGTCATAATATGTCAAGCATATTCAATTCCATTAGACTTTTTTTCTAAATTTGCCTTTTCTACTTTTTTTTCGTGCTTTGCAGTGCTGTCTTTTTCTTTCTGTATTGCAATGGTGGGTCAACAAATTGCAGTTCAAACAGTAAAATCGTAAATGTGAATCTTGTCCAGTCTCTTGCAATCAAACTCCCACATACACTGGTGTAACCTAAAATTTACAATTATTGTCATGAAAACTTTAGCCATAGTTTACGTCACAACATAACTCCAGAATGCACTGTTAAATTGATAACATGACTAAGCAATTTGACTGTCTTATCCATACACAATGACACAAGGACTTGTCATTATGATGGGACTGACATGTTCACAGGTATTTACTTTTTGCACAAAATGTTTTGAGAAATGCACTTACTGTTTTACAAATTTCGAGGATGATTTGAGAAATGTACCAAAGCGACTGAGAAAAACTGTATTTCATTTAAAATTACCCAATGTGTGACAAGATATTTAAGATATCTTAACAATTTTATGTGGAACATTTGTATCCTAATTGGATCAAATACTAATCCTCTAAGAATCAAATAAGATCCATCAGGATAATAACTTTTGTTTTATTTAGTATAATCTTATTTGATTCTTAGATTTGTCTTATTTTATCTCTTTAGGATACTGGTAACACTTTAGAATAAATCTTCATCATAAATGAATAACTACACAAGATGATGACTGTTACGAATTTGCTGTAGTAATCCAAGGAAGAATGCAAGAAGATAACCAAACTGCAGATTATTACATAATGCTAACACTAGACAAGGAAGCTAAGGAAAACTCCTTGCAAAACTCAGCACTAGGCAGTTGCTAGGATTTTTTTTTTCATGACTGCTAGAAATCTAACTCTCAAGTCTGTGCAATGTTTTAATGCTTTGATGTGGCTTGTTCATGTTGGTATACAGTTGCTAGGGTGTGGCTACACAATTACCACGGTGGTACTTGTTTAAAACCATGCTGCCATATGCAAGAGTGTGGCGAGACAGTTACAAGTTATGACTGCATGTCTGGGCCAACCCTGTGTCTCTTTGATGTTCTGGTGCTGAGATATGGCCTATTCATGCTGATACAGTTGGCATGGTGCTCTAAATGTTTGCTAGGGCATGGCTAGAAGGTTTCAATGGTGATATTTAAAGACTACTCGCCAGTATGAGTCAAAAGATACCCAGATGTCTCTACTGTTTTACTGTAATTCACAGGTAATTCTCTGGAAATCTATGATGTGGTTGCTAGGGTGCTGTAACTGGTTGCTAGGGCATGGCTATGTCATTGTTATGCCACTACTTATTGTCTGCTTGCTGGGCAGAGTAAATTGAGCCCATCCACAAGTGTCAAAGACATTGTGATGTGGAGATACAGTATGATGTGACTAACTTCTGTCCAGTGTTAAATCTATGGGATTTTTCTCCCGCTGTATGAACATTATACGCCAATCGTTTATAAAAGTCAGAGCAGTGATCATGATAAATGTTGTGGGGTGAGTTAGGTGGCAAGATTTGTATGGAGGAAGAAGAAGAAGAAAAAAGTAAATGTATGTGAGATAATAACAGTGATACCTAAGAGAACTGTGTGGAGAGTTTTGGTGGTGTTTGTGTCTGAGTAAGAAATAAATTCACATAATTTGAATGATTCTGTGTCACGATACACACACGGGAAACAGTACATCCAATTGCAGTATTTATTGGGTTATCCCAACGCATTCTCATTCTTTAACGTCATATAGAACGCTATATGCAAAAACGGCGCTATACTACGCACATGGCACCCGTTATCGTTAATATAACATGCGCTGTGAGGGCTAAGTTTAGGTGTGGGGTAGGGTGTGCGTGTCATATTCACGCTAAAGGATTTATAACGTCTTGGGTTCGCGTGTTATATTAACGATAAAGGGTGCCATGTGCGTAGTATAGCGCCGTTTTTGCATATAGCGTTCTATATGACGTTAAAGGATGAGAACGGGCTGGTTATCCGTAATACGTTATCCAGTCCAGGCAAGGGTCAAGTTCCATACAAGTCAATCCAAAAACAAGAAACAACCAGACAGACCTTCGGAAGTGTGATGACAAATAACAACAACTCTGTGACAAACACTGAAACAAACAGGGTATATACAGTATACACACACACAGATACTAACAAGTTGTTGGGGAAACAGCTGTGTGCAATGTTCAATGAGTGACAGAACAGGGTGATGGGAATTGTAGTATTGAGTGAATGACACCCTGGGGGAAGAGGACCTCTGGTGGTTACCCAGGAAAACAGACGACCCATCGGGCGACCAGAGCAGAGACGACAGTCCATCGGGGGGGCCAGGGTGGAGACTTATCCTTGGGGTAAACAGCGTGAAGGTGGCTGTGCAGACGGCCAGGGCGGAGACCTCTCATTGGGTGGAGACGCCAGTCCATCTGGCGGCAAGGGCGGAGACTCTCCCTCGTGCGGCCAGGGCAGAGACGACCCCTTGGGCGTCCAGGACTCAGGAACAGACACCGGCAGAGACGCGACGTGAACATTGTCTGAACCGGCAGACGTAATGTGAACAGTCTCTGCATCGGCAGAAACCATATTCCTTCTCCATGCATGTAGAGCAGTCAATTAATAAAAAAAGACGTCCCTCCTGGCCATGTTAGACATGATGTGAACGGTCTCTGAATCGGCAGACGCAACGTGATCAGTGTCTGAACCGGCAGACGTAACGTGAACAGTCTCTGGATCAGCAGACGTGACGTGAACATTATCTGGATTGGTAGAACTCACATACATCCTCCATGCATGTAGAAAAGCCAATGCATAGAAAAGGAACAACCCTCTTGGCCGTGGCAGGGCTGATGATTGCCAGTTCTGGGATGGTCTCTGAGATGACAGCAGGCTGCACAGGGACGACCACCAGAATGACAGCGGGCTGTACGGGGACGGCCTCAGGGATGACAGCGGGTTGCACTGGGACGACCACCGGGACAACAGCGGGCTGCACGGGGACGGCCTCCAGAATGACAGCAGGCTGTTCTGGATGGTTTAGGGGAGCTCTCCTCAGTCTGACAAGCCCACAAGGCAAAACACTCAAATAAAGTCATGTGCGGCTCTGGCTCTCAGACCGAGAGGTCCCCCTCTGGTGCCTCCTCTCGCTCAGTGGCTGGGGAAGAGACATGAAAACCCATACCGCTGGATCCTTGCACGACGGAGTCGTTCTGTCACGATATACATTTCGGGAAACAGTAGGTCCAATTGCTGTATTTATTGGTAATCCGTAATACGTTATCCAGTCCAGGCAAGGGTCAAATTCCATACAAGTCAATCCAAGAAGAAGAATAAAACAAGAAACAAGCAGACCTTCAGAAGTGTGATGACAAATAACGACTCTGTAACAAACACTGAAACAAACAGGGTATATATACACACACACACACACACAGATACTAACAAGGTGATGGTAAACATCTGTGTGCAATGATCATTGAGTTACAGAACAGGGTGATAGGAATTGTAGTATGAGTGAATGACACCGTGGGGGAAGAGGACCTCTGGTGGTAACGCAGGGACCGTGACATGCCGTATTTGAATGCATATTGTGCCAAAGCAATGATAAATGTTCCACAGTTTAACTCATGTATTAAGACCCAAGTGACCCAAGTATTGAGAAATGTGTCCTAGTAATTGTAGAAAAAACTAATCAGAGTTTCTTGTAATATTAGTCGTTAGAATATTGATAAAGCACTATACATTTGATCCTGTGTAGTTACTCATTAAGGGTGGATCAAAATTCTAAAGTATTGTCAAGATCCTTTAAGATTTGTTCCAAAAAAGAATATAAGTTCCAAAAGGAACCCTGTATACATAAGGATTTTTTGTCAATCGTGAACTTCGTTTCTTTCAGTATGCAAACAGTGAGGCTGTGGCTGACTACAATGTGACCGTGGGAAAAGTATCCGGGGAAAACATCACTCTGTGTAACAGTTTCAGCACTAAAGATCCATCTCTCACCCTAATCCTGTCTTACTCCGCTTATAATATCAGCGTCAGGGCTTTGAACAGTGTTGGATCGTCTCCTGTTTCCACTATAGCCATTGAGCAAATGGATGAGTGGAGAGGTGCATTGCATTCATATTTTGTTACATGCTACATAGAGAGCACTCTGGTTAGATTTACTGTATGTCCTACGAGTAAACACTGTATATTTAAACATTCAATGAGGTATTATTTATTTTTTAGATTCACTTGGGCTGTTAAGTGTTAACATAACCAGGAACAACAGTTTCAGTCTGTCCTGGAGCAGCGCGGTCTCTAGCGTGTGTTACTGTGTGGAGTGGTGGGCCAAAGGACAGATTCCAGCTTTCCAATCATTCTACGTGAAGCAGACGCACAGAGAAATAACCGAGAAATCTAAGAGAAGTACTGTTCGCATTAATTCTCATATAATAAGTAGGATGAAATAAATGTATAATTGTATATTCATATAATGGTTTAAAGGACACTAGTGATGTCCAAAATGATAAAAAGAAAAAGGAGTGTAATCTTAGTTTTTATGTTGTAATTATTGATATAATAACTCTAAAAACATTGTAGGCCTATACAGTAAATACAAGTGGTATAACGTTAAGTATCTTGTAAAAAGTAATAGATATTTTAATATAGGAATACATTTCAGAAGTTTTCAAACTTATTTCTCAAGGTAAAAAGTGTTTTTAATTACTTTGAAGTAAGAGAAAATGTACATCCAGTCGGTGGTTCTCTCAAAATAACCTCCGACAGGATGATGAGGCCCCCGATGCGAAGGAGAGGTCGGAGGACCCCGACTTTAAGCAACTAACAGCTTATTATACAGCTACTTGCCACATAAGTAAATAATTAGACACTAAATATTGATATGAGTTGAAATATTTTTAAGTCTTTAAACGTAAGCTTCCGTGGAGAGAGTAGTTGCAGCGCGGCAAGTCACCACCTAAATAATTGTGAGGATAATATACACTGATTTCAGATTAAACTGTTTTAAAATCTTACCTGATTGTATCTTATCCAACAGTATACAAAACGTCTCGGTTACGGATGTAACCCTCGTTCCCTGAGTAGGGAACGGAGACGTTACGTCGGAATGATGGAGAATGGGGGTTTCGCATAGAAAGCCAATCCTCTTCGAGTATTTAAAAACGAGCCAATGGCATGAAAATGCCTTGAGGCTGCGGAATTTGCATAGCGTATCTCCGCCCCACCTCGTAGGTATAAAAGGAGGAAGTGAACGCAACCGCAGTATGTCTTCGCTGAGAAGCCGAGACTGAACTCAGGTGTCTACCCAGCGGTACAGCAGAAGTGGCAAGGAGACGTAACATCTCCATTCCCTACTCAGGGAACAATTGTTACATCCGTAACCGAGATGTTCCCTTTCGTAGTCACTCCGAGTTACGTCAGAATGACGGAGCTGTCTTCACAGCTGTCACAGCTGTCTTCACATGTCCATCTTCTCAGCTGTCTTCCAGTACCCTGCAAAAGTCTGGACTCCTGACAACTTAGCTTATAACCAGGAGTTACCTAATTTAACACATGAATACCAAGGTACACTGGGAAACATATCCCGGGAGGAATATGCTACAGTATGCCTACCGTAGGGAGGACTTGAGAATACACATATGGTCCTTTTAGGGAACTTCATATGGAAAACACTGGCGCACCACCAAAAAGGGTGGCTAGAAACTTAACTCCAGGAGTGGCAGATGGCTTGCCAAGGGAAGACACATGCTCAGAGAGGCTTACAGTGGAGAATACACACGGTGCACACGGAGGCACCTAGCCGGCATCCAGAGCAAGTGCAGTGGTGCCAGCATCAGAAGTGCTGGAGGACTCAGGGCTTCAACGGAAGACTCAACTGAGGAATATCGCACTTATCCAGTCCAAGGAGTGGAATGGCGAGCAAGCGAAGACACCTGAGCGGGTCCAGTACTGGCGGAAGCGAGTACGCGAGAGGACACAGGCTCTACTCGCAAATTATAGAATCTTGCGAAGGTGTTTGGTGTCGCCCAGCCTGCAGCTCTGCATATGTCTGTTAGCGAGGCGCCATGCGCTAAAGTCCAAGAGGAAGCCACCCTCCGAGTGGAGTGGGCCGTCACACCAAGGGGGCACGGTAGACCTTGCTGTTGGTAAGCCAAAGCAATGGCATCCACTATCCAGTGAGACAGCCGTTGCTTTGAGAGAGCCCTTCCCTTCTGGCTCCCCCCATAACAGACAAAGAGCTGGTCTGAGGTCCTGAAACACCGCGCTCTGTCAACGTAGGCGCGGAGCGCACATACCGGACAGAGCAGTGCCAAGGCTGGGTCTGCCTTCTCCAGGGGCAGCGCTTGCAGGTTCACCACCTGGTCCCGGAAGGGAGTGGTAGGAACCTTGGGCACATATCCAGGCCGGGGTCTCAAGATTACGTGAGAGTAAGCCGGCCCGAATTCCAGGCATGCTTCGTCAACGGAGAATGCGTGCAAGTCCCCTACCCTCTTGATGGAGGCCAATGCAACCAGGAGTGCTGTCTTCATGGACAGAAACTTTAACTCTACCGATTGCAAAGGCTCAAAGGGAGTCCTCTGCAGAGCACTGGAAACTACTGAGAGGTCCCAAGAGGGCACGAGGGGAGGGCGGGGAGGATTCAGTCTCCTCGCTCCCCTCAGGAACCTGATGACCTGGTCGTGCTTTCCCACAGACTTACCTTCCACTGCATCATGAGACGCGGCAATGGCCGCGACGTAAACCTTAAAGGAGAACTCCGGCGAACAATGAACCTTTGGTCTAATAAAACATCGGTACATAGTCAACCGTTCTCTGAGATTTGTTTTCATGATAATCGATTGTAAAGAGTTTTATCTCTAAAAACTGTTTAGCGTATAATGCTAGTACTGGGGGCATTGACTAAGTAAAAGAAATCGCTAGTTTATACCACTAATAAGGCTCAAAATAGCCCCACACTAACACAGAAACATACTGAGGCTCCATACATGCAAAACGAAGCATTGAGAACTTTGTAAGTGTACAGACCGTTTAATAAGAAGATACTTTATGAAGACAGTTCACTTCGCGTATACAGACAGGAGCCATCTTAAAAAATAGTCTCGATAAGTCGATCCCCGAACGACGTGCTGAGTGATCTGAGCTGTATGAAGTTCAGCGAACTTCTGAACTGTATGAACCGCTTTCGGGGATCGACTTATCGAGACTATTTTTTAAGATGGCTGCTGTCTGTATACACGAAGTGAACTGTCTTTATAAAGTATCTTCTTATTAAACGGTCTGTACACTTACAAAGTTCCCAATGCTTCGTTTTGCATGTATGGAGCCTCAGTATGTTTCTGTGTTAGTGTGGGGCTATTTTGAGCCTTGTTAGTGGTATAAACCAGCCTTTCTCAAACTTTTTTCAGTCAGGGCACCTTTCAAAAGTGCATAAAATCTCAAGGCACCCCAGTGTAAAATATAATTTAAAAACACTGCATAACCCAAATGTAAATGCAAATGTCTTGTTTAGTTACACAGAACAGTAATGAACATAGCATAACATGAACTGTGAATAACAATAATAATAAAAACTGTATAGTACCTTTAAAAACAAAGGTTAGCAAGGTAATTCACAAAATAATTAATCAG
Source organism: Pimephales promelas (assembly GCF_988280905.1). NCBI lineage: Eukaryota > Metazoa > Chordata > Actinopteri > Cypriniformes > Leuciscidae > Pimephales > Pimephales promelas. Next base: position 10,743,240 of record NC_142772.1, on the reverse strand, counting down.
AGACACAAATGCCATAAAACCGTAAGAGGTGGACCGCCCTACAAAAACCCAATAACAAATCCAGACCAGGAGAACTCAAATGAAGTGCAGGATGCAGTTAAAATAAAATAAAAAGGGAAAGACATTAATATACATACACACACACACACACACACACACACACATATATATATATATATATATATATATATATATATACAATGCAATAAGAAAAAGATGCATGTTAAAAAATGCACCAGAGATAAGCAGGAATGTTTTTCCATATAGTGCTTGTTTTTTTTAATCCGTGCCATGCACATGCACACACACACACACACATACACATACAGCCACACACACAAACAATAATCCACAACGAGAGAGGGAGAACGATCTACATGCGTGCATGCAGCGCGTACGCGCTTACACAAGCCGGGGGTGGGGGTGACCACAATCGAGACGTGAGCCTGGTGCGACGCACACAGCCGCCCTATCCTGGCAGGGTTGGATGAGAGGTGGTCAGGTGTCTTTTAAGTTTGCGGAATCATCCCTTGGTTTGATAGTTTTATCCCATATATTAGACACAACGGGAGAGGGCATGTTGCATCCCCAGTACTGAGGAAGTAGGCTGAGGCTCCATTTCACAGAAAAACTGTCCGGTTCTTGGGGGGATTTTCTTTTAAAAAAAAAAAAAAAGATCCATGATGCTGTAACTAAAGTGACCTAAATTAACGTATATTTTTACGTTTCTGTCAGTCTGAGGTGTTGTTGCTATAACGCGTTGCTATGGATTGCGTCACTTCCGTCAAGTTTCGTGTCTTGCGAGATGGATTTTTATGCTTAATTTTATATATTTATCTAAAATGAATTTACAATTTTATTAATACGTTCATATGTTTAAAAAGAAGAATGTAAATATGTAAATTTAAATATATTTATATATGAAATGTCAGTTGTTTATTTATTTATTTATTTTTTTTAGCCTACGTAATTTTTTGGCGGCACCCCAGACACAGTCAGGGGGCACCCCAGTGTGCCGCGGCACCCACTTTGAGAAAGGCTGGTATAAACTAGCGATTTCTTTTACTTAGTCAATGCCCCCAGTACTAGCATTATACGCTAAACAGTTTTTAGAGATAAATCTCTTTACATTCGATTATCAAGAAAACAAATCTCAGAGAACGATTGACTAGGCACCCATGTTTTATTAGACCAAAGGTTCATTGTTCGCCGGAGTTCTCCTTTAAGGGTGGAGGGTGACAGCCTACGCTCCAGCCCTTCTTGCAGGAAGGAAAGCACGACACCGATCGGACATCTCCGGGGGTCTTCTCCATGGCAAGCACCAGTTGACGAAGAGGTTCCACTTCAACGCGTAGAGGTGTCTCGTGGACGACGCTCTAGCGGAAGTGATGGTTGCCGCCACTGCAGGTAGCAGCGAACTCAAACCTGCCACACGCGTAGCCTCCAGAGCTCGGGATGAGGGTGCCACAGGGTGCCCCGTCTCTAAGAGAGTAGGTCTTGTCTCAGAGGAATAGGCCAAGGAGGTGCTGTCGCGAGGAGCATCAGTTCAGAGAACCACGTCTTGGTGGACCAATAAGGTGCTACCAACAAGACCTGCTCCTCGTCCTCCTTGATCTTGCACAACACCCGTGCAAGAAGGCTCACTGGGGGAAACGCATACTTGCATGGGCCCCGCGGCCAGCTGTGCGCCAGTGCGTCTGTGCCGAGCATGCCCTCGGACAGGGAATAAAACTGGGCGCAGTGCGATGAGTCCCGAGAGGCGAACAGGTCTATCTGTGCCTCCCCGAATTGGTCCCAAATCAGCTGGACCGTCTGGGGATGGAGTCGCCATTCGCCGGAGATAGGGCGGACCCGTGACAGCTCGTCGGCTGCCAGGTTCCGGTCTCCTGGAATGTAAACTGCACGAAGGGACCTCAGGTGCTTCTGACTCCATAATAGGAGGTGGCGTGCGAGCTGCGACATCCGACGAGAGCGTAGACCACCCTAGTGGTTGATATACGTTACCGTAGCAGTATTGTCCTAACGGACAAGTACGTGTTGACCCCTGAGCAGTGCTCGAAAGCGGTGCAGGGCCAGGCGTACTGCCAGCAGCTCGAAGCAATTGATGTGCATGAGGCGCTGGGGTCCTGTCCAGGAACCCGCGGCTGCATGACCATTGCACATGGCTCCCCAACCCATGGTAGAGGCATCCGTGGAGACAACGACATCCCTGGAAACTCGCAGAAGAGGGACCCCGGTCCGTAAAAAGCTGAGGTTCGACCATGGGAAGAAGGTCTGGCAGCAGGCTGGAGTCACTGGAACTCTAAGCGAGCCGTGATGCCATGCCCACTTTGGGACTCGATCGCGAAGCCACAGCTGAAGTGGTCTCATATGAAGCAGTCCGAGCCGCGTTGCCGCGGCTGCGGATACCATATGCCCCAAGACCCTCTGAAAAAGTTTCAGTGGAACCGCACTCTTGCACTCGAAATGTCGAAGACAAGTCAGCAGTGAGTGCGCGCGCTCGCTCGTGAGCTGCGCGGACATGGCGACCGAGTCTATCTCCATACCGAGAAAAGAGATCCTCTGCACGGGGTCCAAAGTTTGCTCTTCTCCCGGTTGACCCGAAGGCCCAGACGGGCTAGGTGCCGGAGCACCAGGTCTCTGTGTTCGCAAACCTGTTCTCGAGAGTGTGCCAGGATCAGCCAAAAAATCGCGAAGGGGAACAAGGGCTGCCTCGACGATCTTCGTAAAGACGCAAGGTGACAGAGCTAACCCGAATGGGAGAACCGTGTACTGATATGCCTGGCCTTCGAAAGCAAACCGAAGAAACGGTCTGTGTCGAGGCAAGATGGAGACATGAAAATACGCATCCTTCAGGTTTATCGCTGCAAACCAATTCTGGGGCCGGACACATTCGAAAATGCGCTTGGTTGTGAGCATTTTGAACGGCAATTGATGAAGAGTACGGTTCAAAATGCGCAGATCCAGGATCGGTCGTAATCCACCGGTCTTCTTGGGGACAATGAAGTAGGGGCTGTAAAACCCGGACCTCATCTCGGCTGGAGGGACCGTCTCGATTGCACCCTTCGCCAGCAGGGTTGCAATTTCCGCTCTCATGACCGGGGCATTGCCACCGACCATAGTGAAGCGAACTCCCCTGAAATGGGGAGGAGACCGTGCGAACTGAATCGCATAGCCGAGTCTGATCGTTCTGATGACCCTGCGGGATAGGCCGGGGAGCTCTAACCAAGCTCCCAGGAACTGATCCAGCGGGGTCATACAAACCACAGACGTCCCCCCGGAGGGGCAGCAAGGCGGGGAGACCGGTATGCGCATGGGAGTTACCCCGTGCGGGTGCACCGTTGAGCCCCGTTCCACGACAGAAGAGACCAGGGAAGGACCAGCGTTCCACGGGGTCTGTTCTGCCGGGGGCCTGGCGATAGAGGGGGAAGGGAGTGCCGTAGTCGAGGGACGACACATGCTCCCTTCCGCACCCTCAGAGATAGAGGGGAATGAGTGAGGCGATGCACTGGGGCGTCGAGCAGACTCATTCCAGTCTGTATGCTCAGTGATAGTGTCAAGTCTTTCTTTAAACCAACTCAGGGTGCTGCCCACCCGTGGGTGAGCAGCGGGGAGCTGAGAACAAAATATTCTCCCCCGGCCCTCCACCGGGAGAAGGAGGGGGCCTGCTACCACCTCCTGAGAAAAACTCGACTCCATCACTGAGCAGCCCGTCTCAGGGACGCCGCTTCGCCTGGCGTTTAGCGGGGCGCACGGCCTAAGGGGGCTGTGACGCTCTCCTGCGGCCTCCTCCACGACGCGACCTGGATGAAGGCTGCTGCTGGGGCCGTGCGGAAGGGAGGGGAGCCACAGGGGGGCGTCCTCGGTGGCGAGCAGGCGGGGGCATCTAGACCGACGGCTGGGTGGAGGCAGCAGCTGGCCATCGGGGCAGAATATGTTTTATCGCCTCCGTCTGCTTCTGGGCGGTCGAAAACTGCTGGGCAAAATCTTCGTCCGCGCCGCCGAAGAGGCCAACCTGGGAGAGGGGGGCATCAAGCAGATGAGTCCGCTCGGCATCCCGCGTGTCTGCCAGGTTGAGCCACAGATGACGCTCCTGGACCACACTGGTGGCCATCACCTGACCAAGGGAGCGAGCGGCCACTTCCGTCGCCCGGAGAGCGAGGTTGGTGGCAGCTCGCAGTTCGTTGAACGCCTCTTGGTCAGTCCCCCCCTCGTGCATATCCCTGAGCAGCTTGGCTTGAAAAACCTGCAAGGTGCTCATCGCATGCAGGGCGGAGGTTGTCTGTCCCGCCGCTCTATAGAACCGCGCCGCCATAGACGACGAGAACCTACAGGCTTTGGAAGGGTGCTTGGGAATACCGCGGGAGGACGCACTCTGCGGACACACTTGCATCGAAACAGAGCGCTCCACCGGGGGAATCCCAGCATACCCACGGGCAACCGCGCCATCGAGGGAAGGAAAGGCGGGGGAAGCTGACGAACGCTCTCGGGAGGTCAAAGAAGCCTTCCAAGTCTGTGTCAGTTCCGCATGCAGCTCGGGGAAAAAAAGGAATTGGGGTCGGCTGTGGCCGTGAGGCGGCAGCCTTGCCCAAAAACCAATTATCCATCCGTGAGAGATCGGGACAGGGCGGAGGGTTCCACTCTAGCCCGATGCTCACGGCGGCCCGAGATAGCATGGCCGTCATCTCGGGATCAGACACGGGCAACGCTGGCACTGCCGAGGGAGGCAACGCAGCCGCATCCTCACTTCCCGAGGAGTCTAGCCAGCCTTGTGATGCTGCGATCGACATCGCATCATCCTCTGGAGCACCAAACGAAACAGACGGTACCTGCGAAGAGGCAGACGCCTGATGCAATTCGGTGCTCGCTGGCTCTAACACTGGTGCGGTGGGTCTGGCCCGAGGAACCAGCGTCGGGGGTTTATTCCACACAGTCACCGACAGATCACCCTGTCCGCGAATCGATGAGCTTCTAGAAGAAGAAGCAGAACGAGTAGCGGATACGGGGAGTTAAATACAAGAAGTCTCTTGGCTCCGAAGCGAAAACATACTGCGGTTGCGTTCACTTCCTCCTTTTATACCCACGAGGTGGGGCGGAGATACGCTATGCAAATTCCGCAGCCCCAAGGCATTTTCATGCCATTGGCTCGTTTTTAAATACTCGAAGAGGATTGGCTTTCTATGCGAAACCCCCATTCTCCGTCATTCCGACGTAACTCGGAGTGACTACGAAAGGGAACAATAGTCACAAAATGGCAGCAGCGTTTTTATAAAACAAGAGAGATTGAGTCCACGAAACTGGATGGCATAAATAACTACACAAAATATTGATTCGACTGATTTTTAATATTTTAGCTCACCAAACGCAAAACTTCCATGAAGAAAAACCATTGCTAGCAGGCTTATAGCACTGCTGACTTGTGATGACCCGGATACAAGCACTTAGAATTGCATTGTAACTCAAAACAAGACTTTGCAAAGTTAGAGTGAAAACATAGCTTAGGCAAATTTTAACATGGGTAATCACACACAGCTGAACATCATCACAATCATGAGAATAGGCTATGGATACTGAGAAATTAAGAAATCCATGATGGAAAAGCACGGGAGTTGGGAGGAGTGCCCTCTGAAAGAGATTAAAGCCACTCCAGCAGGTGGATGTAACATCAAATATTAGAACAAAATCTTAGAACAAAATTTATTTGTTTTTTTTATTTAAAACAACAACAATAATATATTATAATAAAATATTGATTATGCTAAACCAAGTATTATGAGCCCCACAAAGAGCATAACAAATTATTTTGATTCAAAAACATATTCCTTATAAAAGAGATTCAATATTAATTCATACTTTTTTATTATTTTTGGAATATAAATAATTTGCTTCTCTCTTGTTTTTGCATGTGTTCATAAAATCTCGCTTTCATGCATTAGGTAATCCTTTTACCCTGTGGGAGGGAACAGAGACATTATTGTTTTGTTTTCACAAATAAAACAAGTGACTCCAAGCACAACTTCGTAATATGATTACAAAATCTGTAACAGATTTATGAAAATGTCCATTTTCCTAGGCCAGACATCACTTTTGGCCACTGTATATTATTTAATGCTTTGCGATCAGCATAGAATATACTGTCAGCATAGTAGATACTTCCATATTTATTTTTCCTGGATTATGGATTATAGGGTGATTAAGAACTTTAACAGCATTAAGAATTGCAACAGTGCTCTTAATTTTTTGTTGTTGTCTTTCTTTGAATTTAGTTTTTCAGCCCTATACGAGATATTATTTCTCTCTGCACACCAGACCATATCTGGACACCTGTGACCTGAAGAATGTGAACAACAGTGAGAGGACATATGGCACAGCCCAAGCTTATTTCAGTGAAGAAAGTAAGTCCAAATATTCATAAAACTGCTAATATACAGAATTGTTCATTCATTTCCAGCCTGATACAGTATATATACTGGTTAGTGCTGGTAGTGTAGTTGATTGATTGACCAGTATGTATGTGCTTCACTAGAAAAACCTCGCTACTAAGCTGATTGACAAAGGATTTTGTGCTGGTTATCCTAGATAAGGAGCTAACATTTAAAATGCAATAATACTGTTTATTTGAAAATAACTTATTTATAGTCTACAAAAAGTTTCAAATTGAATTTTCTGGCAGAGAAATATATGATACTGAAATGTGTGCAAGCTAAATTTTTAGGTAAAATGCTAATGATTCACATCAATATACTGTCAGAACATCTACATTTTTAACTGGTCTGCTATAGACTACAGATGCATCTTTCGATCTGACTGAACTGAAGCAATTTTGGGCTTTCAGGTCCGATTAGTGCTCCTGGGAATGTGAGCATTTTGAATATTACCCAGTATTCCTCAGTGATCACATGGAGTCCCGTATCTGAGGAAGACTTGCGTGGATTCTTATTAGGTTACTACATCTACTACACTGAGGACAGTAATGAAACATGTGAGTAGAATCTTTATATAATTCACCATCATAAAATGCTTATCAGAGATTCTTGAGAACTGGGACAAAACATGTTAGGTTGGTTTCTTTCACCTTCATTTACTTAATTAAGAGAATTATTTTTCTCGACTGTATACCTGGAAACCTGTGATGAAATATCATGAAATATCAGTCACATTACTGGTAGATTTAAAATTATAAGTAAGAAATGTATTATTATTATATTATTATTATTTGTCACTTGGCTTGAATTTGTGTCTAATTGTCAACATTGTCAGATATTTCTAAAATACTGAGCATTCCTTTACCACTTGTTTCTGATCTTAGGTCTTAAGTTTCGTATATTTAATTTGAACTGTGCTCTAAAACAGCCACGTCAACCCCATATTTTATAAAAGATCTGGAATTAGTTAAAGAAAATTATAATATTTTACAGATTTTATGTTTCAGTAGACAGTAGAATTTAAATTTGTCAACTCAGGCTTGATAATGGTCATACAATTTAGCATTATATTTAAAAACAGCTCACTGATTATGATTTGAAAAATGTTTTGATGAAATGTAATGACAATTGGAATTGTACCAAAGCATGGTTTATTAATGTAAAGATATCCACTCTGAAGGCAAGTTTGAATAAATAAATCAGACATAAAACAAAGACATGGCGTGGCATGGACAATTAAAACAGAAAGACGGACATGACGCTTACCAACAGTGGTAACAAGAAATATGACAGACATGAAACAAGAACATGAAACTAAACCAAAACAAGACTTGACAGATCCCCCCGTCTTAGGTCGGCCCCTGACGCCAAGACAAAACAACAAAACAAGACAAAAGTTTAGGAGGGTGGTGGAGCAGAGGTGGTCTTGGGGGAGGGATGGTGGGACAGTCCCGTGAAGGACATGGCAATGGCTGGTTTGTGGGCCAAAATTTTCTTGTGGCCTGGAGTGCTCTCAGGACTCTGGTCAGAGTCTGGAGTCCCCTCTGGTTGCTGGTCAGGGGTTGCAGAGGGTTCAGGTGTGAAATCTTGGCTGGTTTGTTGCCGATGTGTGTGCTGACCACACACACAAAATAGCCATAGCCACGATCAGCGCTGCATCGCCAGTCCGAAGACAGGCGTGGCAGGCCTGATGTGAAGAGTCTCAGACTTGGCAGGCATGATGTGAAGAGACTCAGATATGGCAGTCCTGTTGTGAAGAGACTCAGACTTGGCAGTCCTGTTGTGAAGAGTGTTAGACTCGGCAGGCATGACGTGAAGAGGCTCAGACTGGGCAGTCCTCTTGTGAAGAGACTCAGACTTGGCAGTCCTGTTGTGAAGAGGCTCAGACTTGGCAGTCCTGTTGTGAAGAGACTCAGACTTGGCAGGCATGATGTGAAGAGTGTTAGACTCGGCAGGCATGACGTGAAGAGACTCAGGCTTGGCAGGCATGATGTGAAGCAACTCAGGCTTGGCAGGCATGACGTGAAGAGTGTTAGACTCGGCAGGCATGATGTGAAGCGACTCAGGCTTGGCAGGCCTGATGTGAAGAGACTCAGACTTGGCAGTCCTGTTGTGAAGACACTCAGACTTGGCAGGCTTGTTGTGAAGAGACTCGGACTTGGCAGGCATGATGTGAAGAGTCTTAAACTTGGCAGGTATGACGTAAAAAAACTCAAACTTGGCAGGCCTGTTGTGAAGAGACTCAGACTTGGCAGTCATGATGTGAAGAGACTTAGACTTGGCAGGAATGACATGAAGAGACTCAGGCTTGGCAGGCATGATGTGAAGAGACTCAGACTTGGCAGGCATGATGTGACGAGACTTAGGCTTGGCAGGCATGATGTGAAGAGACTCAGGCTTGGCAGGCATGATGTGAAGAGACTCAGACTTGGCAGTCCTGTTGTGAAGAGTGTTAGACTCGGCAGGCATGACGTGAAGAGGCTCAGACTGGGCAGTCCTCTTGTGAAGAGACTCAGACTTGGCTGTCCTATTGTGAAGAGTGTTAGACTCGGCAGGCATGACGTGAAGCGACTCAGGCTTGGCAGGCATGATGTGAAGCGACTCAGGCTTGGCAGGCCTGATGTGAAGAGACTCAGACTTGGCAGTCCTGTTGTGAAGAGACTCAGACTTGGCAGGCATGATGTGAAGAGTGTTAGACTCGGCAGGCATGACGTGAAGAGACTCAGGCTTTGCAGGCATGATGTGAAGCGACTCAGGCTTGGCAGGCATGACGTGAAGAGACTCAGACTTGGCAGGCCTGATGTGAAGAGGCTCAGACTTGGCAGGCATGATGTGAAGAGTGTTAGACTCGGCAGGCATGATGTGAAGAGACTCAGACTTGGCAGGCTTGTTGTGAAGAGACTCAGACTTGGCAGGCCTGATGTAAAGACACTCAGATTTGGCAGTCCTGTTGTGAAGACACTCAGACTTGGCAGGCTTGTTGTGAAGAGACTCAGACTTGGCAGGCATGATGTGAAGAGTCTTAAACTTGGCAGGTATGACGTGAAAAAACTCAAACTTGGCAGGCCTGTTGTGAAGAGACTCAAACTTGGCAGGCATGATGTGAAGAATCTCAGACTTAGCAGGCATGATGTGACGAGACTCAGGCTTGGCATGCATGATGTGAAGCGACTCAGGCTTGGCAGGCATGACGTGAAGAGACTCAGACTTGGCAGGCCTGATGACTCAGACTTGGCAGTCCTGTTGTGAAGAGACTCAGACTTGGCAGGAATGACGTGAAGAGACTCAGGCTTGGCAGGCATGATGTGAACTGTGAAGAGACTCAGACTTGGCAGGCATGATGTGAAGAATCTCAGACTTAGCAGGCATGATGTGAAGAGACTCAGGCTTGGCTGGCATAATGTGAAGAGACTCAGACTTGGCAGGCCTGATGACTCAGACTTGGCAGTCCTGTTGTGAAGAGACTCAGACTTGGCAGGAATGACGTGAAGAGACTCAGGCTTGGCAGGCATGATGTGAACTGTGAAGAGACTCAGACTTGGCAGGCATGATGTGAAGAATCTCAGACTTAGCAGGCATGATGTGAAGAGACTCAGGCTTGGCTGGCATAATGTGAAGAGACTCAGACTTGGCAGGCATGATGTGAAGAGTGTTAGACTCAGCAGGCATGACGTGAAGAGACTCAGACTTGGCAGGCATGACATTAAGAGACTCAGGCTTGGCAGGCATGATGTGAAGAGACTCAGACTTGGCAGGCATGATGTGAAGAGTGTTAGCAGGCATGACGTGAAGAGACTCAGGCTTGGCAGGCATGATGTAAAGAGACTCAGACTTGGCAGGCATGATGTGAAGAGACTCAGACTCGGCAGGCATGACGTGAAGTGGCTCAGGCCATGGCCTGCTGGCTGTGGTTTGCACTACGGGATTGTGGAGCCCCTCATCCACAATTCCCACAGTAAACGGATTTTACAGAATTTACAGAATTACAGAATTGCATGGTCGATGTATTCAACCAGATTCCAGCTGTTTGACCCTCTAGGCATCCAAGATGAGATTGGTTCATCCAAACCTGCACGGAAAGGTTCTTGAAGGCTTTTTAATTAAAACCCACTAGATAACAAAGTCCACAAAAGTCCTCCACATAACACTCCAGGGAGCAAACACCCTGAGAGAGCCGCAAGAGCTGAACTGCTGGGTTCATATTAGAGATCAAGTATACTGTAAAAATATCCACTGAAGCCAACTGAAGTTTGAAGAAAGAAACCAAGTGCAGCTTTAATTCCCAAAACAAAATCAAACATAAAACAAAGACATGGCATGGCATGGATCTCAAAACAGAAACACGGACATGACGCTTACCAACAGTGGTAACAGGAAAAATAACAGATTTGAAACAAGATCATGAAACAAAACCATAACAATAAATGACAATTAAGGCCCAATATACTCACAGTGAAATTCTTTTCCATTCTTCGATTAGGGGTAAAAAGAAGTTAGAAATAACTTTGCAGTGGTATACTGCTGTCTTCTCAATAACAAAATAAAAACATAACAAAAATGACAGAGAGAAAACAGCAGTTAAGAAAACATCTGTTCATTGCGATGTGGATTTTTGCATGAGCTCAGCAATTTGGCATTCCAGTCAACTTAAGTCATGTCACATTTATTAATATAGCAGATTTACAATATTAAACATGAAAACGTGTCAGTGTTCCTTTTAAATGAGAATGACAGTTCAATTTCTACTATAAAGCAGCTCTCCAGTGTTTATATCATCACTCGCGGATAGCTGACCTCAACGAACTCTACAGAGGGAATTAACAGGAGAATATTTCCAGAAGAAGGTGGTGTTTCAGAGCCACACCTATCTATTACATCATTGCCATGAACCAATGGTTGTTTGATATTGTTTACCAGCCAGAGCGTTCGTTTTGGCAAAATGTTTAAAATTTTCCTGAAACAAACACAAAACAAGCTTGATCTTCGTCACACCAGTTCGCTCTTCGATTTCCCTTGAAATATATTTCAGGGCCTTTTGGGCAAATAAATAAATACATGGAATGAATGAATGAAGTTAAAATAAAATGAATGAAACCTTTTTTTTTTGTCTCAGTTCTCACGAAAGAATCAGTGAAATGCACGATAATACGGATATAAATGTGACATTTTTGGCTGTTTTCTATTAAATTTGACATTTACAGCATTTAAAGTGGATCCCAGCCTAAACAGTTTTAAGCTGCTGAATCTTAAAAGCAACAGTGCGTACCGTGTACAGCTGTCTGCATTTACAGCGGCTGGAGAAGGAGAGCGCAGTGATTTCAAACACTTTGTCACAAACCCGCCAGGTAAACTCATAACCCATATGGAAAAGAAACAGAAAAAACTTGTAAGAATTTCCTATTGCCTAGAATAGTAAATGTTTATGTTTTATATGCATTATATTTCTTATGAGAGTTATATGTCTCATATTATGATTTACTCATGAAAGTGGTCACTTTCGCATTTTTTCTCATACAACGTAATTATATGAATTAAGTATGAATCAAACAAACAATATATATGCTGTTTATAAGGAAAGTACATGGCAAAGTATGTTTTTCGTATATGTTCCATATAATTTTTGCATTTTTAATTACTATGTAAGACATGTCTTAGTTAAAAAGACATATACACTTTATATATTAATATTTACAATTACATATATCTTTCTAAAGTATAAAGTATATATAGTTCGTGCATAAAGTATATCTAATTTAAACATAAAATATGCTTTCTTTATATGTTTTTTATATGTCAGCCAAGTAACATGTCCATGTAAAATCATATACTTTTTATATATGAATACCATTCTATATAGGTTTTTTGTATGTAATGTCTATTAATATTTTCATGTAAACTATGCTTTCTTTGTTTTTTTTTATAAAATTCTTACGTCAGCCAATGAACATAGCAGCATCAAAAACATACACTGAAAAGTGTCTCATTAGATCAAAGTAAAAAAAAAAATTGCGTCAACTTGTTACATCTAATTGATTTACTTGTCAACTTAAAATTATTACTTTGAAGAGAATTAAATATCCATTACTCAGCCAAAGCAAAGCGTATCTTTGAATCAAATAAAGTTTAAGTTTAATGAAGTCTCAAATTATACTTTGTCTCAATGTCTTGCCTTTGTATTAACTTAATTATTTTACTTTACATCTAACCAAATATCCAAACAAATACAATTTAAAATATTAATGTAATATAAAGAAATGTATTTACTTTCAGAATGTGTAATTTTATCATCTAATAAAAATGACTTCAAGCACTAAACTTTTGACAATTTATTTGGTCACAATACAAATGTTTTTACAATGCGTACAGTATCCTCATTTAAATACACTCTCTCTAACAATGTAAACGCATCGTAAACTTGAACATTTTTGTCATAAAACATTTCTACAATGTGTATAGCGAGTCAGGAGTTGGAATTGCGAGTATAGAAAACGATCAGGATAGATTGATTTTTTAGCATCTATTTTGTCTCTATCTCCGCTGGGGTCTGCCCACTTTTTCAGCATTTTTCAAATATTGCCAGTGGGTGGAGTCAAGCTCTGACCCGGGGTTTAGTTCCCCTTTAAGATTGTATGAGTAAATCTATCCAATAAAATAGTAAAAAATAAATTTTTATTTACAGTTAGATTTTCAAATTTTTGTGTATGTAGGAAATATTCAAAATTTCCATGTAAAAATAAAAAAGACCCAGTCACTAATTTCTTGCCGTGGAAAGATTTCATTTTACACTTAATAAGTATATGACATTATACAAGTTGCATATTTACATTTTAAATTTAAGTGGTAATACATCTTTTTTAAATTAGCTAAGTTTATTAAGATGCTACTAATTGATTTGAAACCATGCCTTAGTTTAAGTCCGCTTCATCAAATGTTTTTGACTGTAGAAACTCATATGAAATTATATAATTTCATACATAAAAAGTTTTGACGAAACAAGCAGGTTTTTATACTGCCGCTTGTACCAAGAGCGTGGTGAGCTGAAACCTGCGTATGTCACGAAGTGCGGAACATCCAATAGGAAAATTCAACTGCAGTAGCCACCGTTCAACCTGAAGAGGGCAGCACTAAGATGTTTTTACACCATATATTGTAGAAATAAAACACTTTATACACAAATGTCAAAAAAGTTACTCGAATCGATGACTGGTATTAATAAAGATCCATTCTTACAGATCATTAACTAAAAAAGTTGGTTTAGGGTTTAGTTACTCTTTAAATAACAATTATAACCCATGTAATCATTTTTGGAAAAATTCACTAATTGAGATTGAAGAAAGTGTGATCTAAAAACCTGAGACAATGCTAGTCATAAAATATTAGAAATGCCATAAATAATTTTTGGTAATATCATCATGTGCCATGTACTTTAATGTCTCATATATGTGACATCTTACATATGTCTATTCTTGTAAGGTTTTTATACAATATAACATAATTTTGGTTTCACTAATGATTGCCCAACTCATATAACTTTGATGTTTTACGTGTATCTAAGATTATTGCATGTGGATTTACTGTCATGTATAGTAATTATAAGTTCCCAAATTATCTTAAATCTCATATTACACAATTTTACTAAGGATTTTGTGTCTTGTTTGACTGTTATATATATTACTTACAAGTTTCAGATAAAAGATATAAACATTTAGTAAAATGCATCTATATCTTTTCCATCATGAGATGCTTGTCTGTCATTGAGCTGCTATTCAATGTTTATCTGCCTCACAGCTGTTCATGATACACAGTAAATGTGTTTGAATATGTGTCTGTCTGTCAGAAGGTTTGTTTTCGAATTACATGAATTATAAAATGTCACAAATGCATTGACAACATGGCTTGTTCCGACAGAATTCACTGCTTTGAGCAGCATTATAGCTGCGGTGATTGTGGGAATAATAATTCTTTTACTAGCGGTTCACCTCAGCTGTCGGCTTCTGCACAGGTAAAGACACACGCATTTCATTTTCCGAAAGACTGACACTATATGACCAATAGCTAATGTAAAGCTCAATGTGGATTTTTACAGAGCCAAGAAACTGATGTGGCCAAGTATACCAAATCCTGAGAATAGCAATGCGGTTCAGAAAATTGAAATTGCTTATGAACTGGTAAGAAGTATAATGACAATATACATGATGCAATATAATGACAATATAATAATATAATACAATATAAGACAATATAATGATGTGATAAGAATATACTAAAACTAATGAGGGAGTGATGACCTCAGATGCTAATACTGTGGTTTACATGGTATGCCAAGGTACTGAATATTTGTATTCACGTTGTTCCGTGTTTTTTGAAAAACGTTTATAAAATAACATTTTAAATGTAATGACACTAAAAATGCCATGTGGTGTAACCATAAATAAAACAGTAATAACATATTTCCTTTATACATTGAATACTTGTGATTGAACAAATCCAATGATTGCTTTCAAACATAGTTTTGCCATTTCTTTTCAAAAACTCAAAAAGTATTTATTATATTATTAAATCAACCTTTCAATAAAAAGGTGCAATTATCTGTTTTAAGAAACTTATTGAGCTTAACATTTTTTAAATATTAATAAGCAGTTTTGTTAAAACATCTAAGAAATAATACTTAAGGATTATGCCAAACTACTGTTTATTTGCACCAAGGCTGCATTTATTTGATCAAAAATACAGTAAAACCAGTGATATTTTGAAAAATTAAAATTTTAAATAACCATTCTTCAATTTGAAAATGTAATTTATATTTCTGTGACGGCAAAGCTGAATTTTGAGCTGCACTCTTTACTCCAATCCTCAGTGTCACATTATCCTTTAGAAATGATTGAAATACTGATTTGGTGCTCAAGAAACATTTCTTATTACCAATGTTGAAAAGAGTTTGCTGCTTAATAATTTTGTGGAACATGTGAAACTTTTTTTTTTTAAGAAATCTTTGATCAATAGAAAGTTTAAAAGATAGCATTTATTTGATATATATATATATATATATATATATATATATATGAAGAGTTCAGATGCAAAAGCCTCTAAATGCCATTTGAAATTTTCTTCTAAATGACCATTTTTATCAAGCTTGTATATTTAAGTTCAGTAATTTCACTTAAATGACAATTAATAGGTAATCTTCATTGCCATTTAAGTGAAATTACTGAACTTAAATATAGACGAATCCGGCGAAACTACCGGAAGTAAGCGGGCGGCATTACTGAGCTGTTTCTGGGTAGCGTTGCGCCATTGCCTCCTATTGTTTTAGTTGCAACTTGCGTCCACTGGAATAAACAGCCTGCGATTTACGATTGTCTCTAACGTTGCAACGTTACCCCTTGTATAATGTCGAGTGGGTAAACAGTTTACTTTATAAATTGTTTCAATGGTGGCAGTAAAATTTCAATTTTGAAGAGAAAAAATTGTGAATACCCCGGGTCGACTGCCCCTGTCTTGTGCCGTACGGTTTACATAGATTTCCTGGGCGAGTACAAGACGTGGACATTCGCATATAATAACAATTATTTAATGACATAAGTAAAAAAATATAATAAATATGTGATATAGTGATCAGCAAAATCTCCTCTCGTGCTATTTTTTCTGTTCAATTAACATTCTATGGTCATTAAATGGCTTGAGCTAAATGTAACGTTATGTGACATAATTGTTCTCTTGCTGTTATACTGACCTCTTTCCATGGTTTAAAAACACTAATTGGTCGATATTATGTATACTTTCTAGTTGTAACGTTACCTTACCCTTGCCTGTTGCAATTTGAAAATGAGATAAATAATGGACACAAATGACAAACATGAATTTGTTTATTTGATTTCATTCATTCATTTATTTAAATAAAGATTTAAATCACAAGATGGCAGCCTACACAGAACGCTCGTCGGATTCGTCTATACAAGCTTGATAAAAATGATCATTTTAGAAGAAAATTTCAAATGGCACTTAGAGGCTTTTGCATCTGAACTCTTCATATACCATGTTCCTATGGTATTTATAACTGTATTACCATGGTACTGTGTCGAAAAAGCCACGGACACCATGGATCCTCTAGGACTACTAAAATGTTTAAGTTTTAATTCATAATGTGATGTTTGAACAGTGTTCGTTATATGGACTTTGAATCCTGGTAACTTTCTTTCTTTTTTCTCTGTAGGGTATCCTGGAGCCACTGAACAGGCAGCGGTTAGAGGATAGTGAGGGATGTGATTCCAGTACAGTGTGTGTTGTTGAGAGCAAAAGCAAGGTGACTCCACTCAGCAGTCCTCCCATTTCTCACGCTGGTATGAAGCCCACCATCCTTCTTCTCAGTGAAGATCAGGACAGCCCATCCATCCTGGATGAGATCACACCCCCAGACACACCAACACAAGTCCCCACCAGAGATTCTGTTTCCACAGGGTCCTTCCCTATGGACTTTGGTATGACAGACTCCACTTTTAGCACTTCTGTTGACAATGGCATCACAAGTTTAGAAAGCAAAGACCCCGAAGAGACCATCTCCAACATGACACGGTCGGACTTCATCCCAGCGTCCCAACCTGCTGTTGTTTTCATGAGTGATTACACCACCATGGAGATCTTCCAGCAGGTCACTATGCTTGGGATTCAGGGTCCATCCATCCAAACAGTGAAACCAGAATTTGTTTCTGTACATCCAGGGCAGGATTACATTCAGCAGTCCTGTTTTTCAAGAAATAGACACTCTAATATCCCATCAGGGCCATGCAATGGTGATGAAGTTTTGAACCCAGAAATCACAGTACTCTGAAGTGCATTTATCCGGTCTACGGGCTAGCCTGACGATGTCATACTCAGATTCTAGTCAGAATGTGAGTCTGATACTGCTCCATTGCGCTGTGATAATGGGGCGCGTTTCAACCAAACCAGGAAAGAAAATCCCTCTGGACTCAATTGGATCGACAATGCCTTGATCGCGGTTCTCTGTTCCTTTTTTAAAATGAATGCGCATCTTCCATAACAGACACGATGGCTGAATCTACACATCTAAATTCTCCAGCGGCAGCCACCCTTTGTTGTAAAGGAATTCATTTTACAACAAAAGCACTATTTGGTGACGTGGATGATTACATTACGGTTGATCATTAGTCCATCATTGTATAAAGCCCGCCCTGACAATTTGATTGGTGCGAACAGCTTTGGTTTGGGCATACTTGCTTTACAACGGATCAAGTCCAGACCGAACGTCCCGTCCTCAAATGTTGTGGACAGGGCTAAGTTCGGCTGGCATCCAGGCTGAGGCTATCATAAGGCTTCACTAGATCCGAGGAATAAAGGGAGAACCCCTAGCACCAAAATTCAGTGACACAGAGTCTCGTTCCCTCTTCTCAGAGAGCCGAGGTTATGTTAGGTAACCGGAGATGTTTTTCGGTTCGGTTTGAATATCGTTTCACCTCTACTGTTCACACTAAATATGACTAGATTCCAATAGGATATGCACAAAATTGGACTTGGACTGATGGTCTGTGTCTGAACAAGGGTTAAATTTGTTTACCTCAAAAATCTAAATTTTGAAACGCACACGATTTTTTGAATTATGTATTATTCTTTCTCATACAGAGCAAGAGAATGGGGCCTGAAAGTGTGAAGTTTCAAAAAGTGGCAAAACGCACCATTAAAGCAGTTCATATTTCAGTAAGCCTTGTTTTAAACATCAGCCATGTGAACATTTTCAGTGATTGAAGTTACAATGTAATGGAAACAGCGACAGTTCTTCTGTATTGTGACATCAGCGTAGCTGATTATTGTGGGGGGAAAAATGTAGGACAGGTTAAATTCATTGGTTGCTGATTGGATGGAGGCAAATCTTAATGTACTGTAAGCTTGCAGTCGATTGCAAGAAAAGGGATAAACAAAAAGGTCAAATAAATGAATCATGCATGGAAAAAATTTTCAAAAATTTCAAAAGAATGCATTTACAGTATAGATTTTCATTTCATGCCAACTTTTAGTTGGTTTCTCATTCAAAGCTATTACATAATATTGAAATTTAGCATACAAGTCGTACGGACCACTTTTATTCTCATTTACTTTCACTGTATGTATTCTTTTATTTCCTGTTCATGTATAATAAACATATTTCTCTGCATTTGAGTGTTTCATGTTTTATATTTTAAAATCGTAAGGACTCTTACACATTTAAAGTCCCCGTGAACCGGAAGTTGCAAACGATTTTTCTGCAGTGCTGTGACGTATTTCCAAGTGAAACGGAATATTGAACAGAGGGCAGGGTTTTACTCTAGCGCTCCTCCTCTCCATCTCTCGCTCATAGCAAACTAACGGTTTGAGGGGAGTGGTTAAGCGTTTCCCCACCCAAACTGTGAAACCTACGTCATCAGAAAAAGAAACCGTTCCAGACCGGAAGTAACTTTTCAGATTTTGATTAAAGATAAGGTAAAACATTTTTTTTTATATATATTCACTTGCACGGATTAATTGTTCACCACAAGACTAGTAATATGCGCTAACAAAGTACATAGGTTCAATTTTGATTTCACAGGGACTTTAAGTTCAAGGTGTTGACACTTGCTTACAGATCAACCACTGGCTCAGCTACCTCCTACTTTCACTCACTCTTAAGAGTCTACATCCCTTCCAGAACCCTACGATCGATCTTATGATGGAAATAAACTGAACCCATGGTTTTAACTGCAAATATCTTACGACTTGGAATTTAATGAATCAAACAATTAAAGTCCCTGTGAAATCAAAATTGAACCTATTTACTTTGTTAGCGCATATTACTAGTCTTGTGGTGAACAATTAATCAGTGCAAGTAAATATATATAAAAATTAAAGCTGCAAGCAGCGATGGGCGGGCCCTCGCACCTGTAGCGCGTCGGGTTGTGAGGCGGCCGCGTTGCATATTCTGGAGCTCAGCCGGTGCGGCTGTGAATTTGCTACGCTTCATTAAAGGTCACTTCCTGTTGCCAGCAGGTGGCACTATGACTGTTGGTGAATGTCGGCATGTAGATTTGTTCAGGACGGGACTCTTGTCAAATGTGTAAAATGTCTTGCAGATCTGGGCATTTACAGCCAAGTTAATACAACTTCCTGTTTCATGGCGAATCATCGACGCCACGGATACGCCCATCGGCGAAAATGCGCAGATAGCACAACTTTACATCGTAAATGCCTTTAGAAGTCACAGGAGAAATGTGAAGTCGATCTGACTAAAGCCCTAGGAGGAGTTCGTTAAAGTACGTAATGAGTAAATCATCCAAAAATGGCGGTAAAATTAGAAATGGCCCACTTCCTGTTGAGTTTAGGGCATCACTCCAAGAGACTTTTCTGTGCGTCTGGACATGGTAGATGTACCACAGAAATTTCGTACATGTCGGTCAAACATGCGACGGGGGCTGCTTCGTTAAAGGTCACTTGCTGTTGCCATTAGGTGGCGCTATGACTGTGGGTGAATGTCGGCATGTAGATTTGTTCAGGGCTGGACTCTTGTGAAATGTGTAAAATTTCATGCAGATCTGGGCATTTACAGCCAAGTTACTACAACTTCCTGTTTCAAGGCGAATCATCGACGCCATGGACACGCCCATCGACGAAAACGCGCAGATAGCACAACTTTACATCGTCAATGCCTTTAGAAGGCACAGCAGAAATTTGAAGTCGATCCAACTAAATCCCTAGGAGGAGTTAGTTAAAGTACGTAATGATTAAATCATCCAAAAATGGCGGTAAAATACGAAATGGCCGACTTCCTGTCGAGTTTAGGGCATTGCTCCAAGAGGCTTTTCTGTGCGTCTGGACATGGTAGATGTACCACAGAAATTTCGTACATGTCGGTCAAACATGCGACGGGGGCTGCTTCGTTAAACGTCACTTCCTGTTGTCACTAGGTGGCGCTATGACTGTGGGTGAATGTCGGCATGTAGTTTTGTTCAAGGCGGGACTCTTGTCAAATGTGTAAAATTTCATGCATATCTGGGCAATTACAGCCAAGTTACTACAACTTCCTGTTTCATGGCGAATCATCGATGCCACGGACACGCCCATCGACGAAAACACGCAGATAGCACAACTTTACATCGTCAATACCTTTAGAAGGTACAGCAGAAATTTGAAGTTGATCCGACGAAATCCCTAGGAGGAGTTCGTTAAAGTACGGAGTGTGTAAATCGTCCCAAATCGGTCGCCAAATTCAAAATGGCGGACTTCCTGTCGAGTTTAGGGTATGGTTCTTGAGGCTTTTTTGTGCGTCTGGTCACGGTAGATGTACCACAGAAATTTCGTACATGTCAGTTAAACAAGCGGCGGGGACTGCTTCGTTAAAGGTAACTTCCTGTTGCCAGCAGGTGGCGCTATGACTGTGGGTGAATGTCGGCATGTAGATTTGTTCAGGGCGGGACTCTTGTCAAAGGTGTCAAATTTCGTGCAGATCTGGGCATTTACAGCCAAGTTATTACAACTTCCTGTTTCATGGCGAATCTTCGACGCCACGGACACGCCCATCGACGAAAACGCGCAGATAGCACAACTTTACATCGTCAATGCCTTTAGAAGGCACAGCAGAAATTTGAAGTCGATCCGACTAAATCCCTAGGAGGAGTTTGTTAAAGTACGGAGTGTGTAAATCGTCCAAAAATGGCCGCCAAATTCAAAATTGCGCACTTCCTGTCGAGTTTAGGGTATGGGTTCTTGAGGCTTTGTTGTGCGTCTTGATATGATACACGTCCCCACCAAATTTCGTGCATGTAGGTTGAACGTGGACGAGGGGCTAATTTTTTCCAATTTTCTAGGTGGCGATAGCGTGCCATTTTGCCACGCCCATCCGCGAAACCCACAAAATACGAAATTTTTCACCAGTCCTGACATGCGTGCCAAATTTGGTGAGTTTTTGAGCATGTTGCGGCCCCGAAAATGGCGCTTACTTTGCAGAAAAAAGAAAAAAGAAAAAAGAAAAAAAATTAAAGCTGCAAGCAGCGATGGGCGGGCCCTCGCACCTGTAGCACGTCGGGGTCTGAGGCGGACGCGTTGCATTTTCTGCAGCTCAGCCAGTGCGGATGTGCATTTGCTACGCTGCTTCGTTAAAGGTCACTTCCTGTTGCCAGGAGGTGGTGCTATGACTGTGGGTGAATGTCGGCATGTAGATTTGTTCAGGGCGGGACTCTTGTCAAACGTGTTAAATTTCGTGCGGATCTGGGCATTTACAGCCAAGTTACTACAACTTCCTGTTTCATGGCGAATCATCGATGCCACGGACACACCCATCGACGAAAACGCGCAGATAGCACAACTTTACATCGTCAATGCCTTTAGAAGGTACAGCAGAAATTTGAAGTTGATCCGACTAAATCCCTAGGAGGAGTTTGTTAAAGTACGGAGTGTGTAAATCTTCCCAAATGGGTGGCCAAATTCAAAATGGCGGACTTCCTGTCGAGTTTAGGGTATGGGTTCTTGAGGCTTTTTTGTGCGTCTAGTCATGGTAGATGCACCACAGAAATTTCGTACATGTCGGTCAAACAAGCGGCGGGGGCTGCTTCATTAAATGTCACTTCCTGTTGCCAGCAGATGGCGCTATGACTGTGGGTGAATATCGGCATGTAGATTTGTTCAGGGCGGGACTCTTGTCAAATGTGTAAAATTTCGTGCAGATCTGAGCATTTACAGCCAAGTTACTACAACTTCCTGTTTCATGGCGAATCATCGACGCCACGGACACACCCATCGACGAAAACGCGCAGATAGCACAACTTTACATCGTCAATGCCTTTAGAAAGTACAGCAGAAATTTGAAGTTGATCCCACTAAATCCCTAGGAGGAGTTCGTTAAAGTACGGAGTGTGTAAATCGTCCCAAATCGGTCGCCAAATTCAAAATGGCGGACTTCCTGTCGAGTTTAGGGTATGGGTTCTTGAGGCTTTTTTGTGCGTCTGGTCATGGTAGAAGTACCACAGAAATTTCGTACATGTCGGTCAAACAAGCGGCGGGGGCTGCTTCGTTAAAGGACACTTCCTGTTACCAGCAGGTGGCGCTATGACTGTGGGTGAATGTCGGCATTGTAGATTTGTTCAGGGCGGGACTCTTGTCAAATGTGTAAAATTTTGTGCAGATCTGGGCATTTACAGCCAAGTTACTACAACTTCCTGTTTCATGGCGAATCTTCGACGCCACGGACACGCCCATCGACGAAAACGCGCAGATAGCACAACTTTACATCGTCAATGCCTTTAGAAGGCACAGCAGAAATTTGAAGTCGATCCGACTAAATCCCTAGGAGGAGTTAGTTAAAGTACGGAGTCTGTAAATCGTCCAAAAATGGCCGCCAAATTCAAAATGGCGGACCTCCTGTCGAGTTTAGGGTATGGGTTCTTGAGGCTTTTTTGTGCGTCTTGATAAGATACACGTCCCCACCAAATTTCGTGCATGTAGGTTGAACGTGGACGAGGGGCTAATTTTTTCCAATTTTCTAGGTGGCGCTAGCGAGCCATTTTGCCCCGCCCATCCGCGAAACCCACAAAATACTAAATTTTTCACCAGTCCTGACATGCGTGCCAAATTTGGTGAGTTTTTGAGCATGTTGCGGCCCCGAAAATGGCACTTACTTTGCAGAAAAAATAAAAAAAATAAAAAAAAAATAAAAATTAAAGCTGCAAGCAGCGATGGGCGGGCCCTCGCACCTGTAGCACGTCGGGGTCTGAGGCGGACGCGTTGCATTTTCTGCAGCTCAGCCAGTGCGGCTGTGTATTTACTACGCTGCTTCGTTAAAGGTCACTTCCTGTTGCCAGCAGGTGGCACTATGACTGTGGGTGAATGTCGGAATGTAGATTTGTTCAGGGTGGGACTCTTGTCAAAGGTGTAAAATTTCATGCATATCTGGGCTTTTACAGTCAAGTTACTACAACTTCCTGTTTCAAGGCGAATCATCGACGCCACGGACACGCCCATCGACGAAAACCCGCAGATAGCACAACTTTACATCGTCAATGCCTTTAGAAGGCACAGCAGAAATGTGAAGTCGATCCGACTAAAGCCCTAGGAGGAGTTAGTTAAAGTACGTAATGAGTAAATCATCCAAAAATGGCAGTAAAATTAGAAATGGCCGACTTCCTGTTGAGTTTAAGGCATCGCTCCAAGAGACTTTTCTGTGCGTCTGTCCATGGTAGATGTACCACAGAAATTTCTTACATGTCGGTCAAACATGCGGCGGGGGCTGCTTTGTTAAAGGCCACTTCCTGTTGCCAGTAGGTGGCACTATGACTGTGGGTTAATGTCGGCATGTAGATTTGTTCAGAGCGGGACTCTTGTCAAACGTGTAAAATTTCATGCATATCTGGGCTTTTACAGCCAAGTTACTACAACTTCCTGTTTCAAGGCGAATCATCGACGCCACGGACACGCCCATCGACGAAAACCCGCAGATAGCACAACTTTACATCGTCAATGCCTTTAGAAGGCACAGCAAAAATGTGAAGTCGATCCGACTAAAGCCCTAGGAGGAGTTAGTTAAAGTACGTAATGAGTAAATCATCAAAAAATGGCGGTAAAATTAGAAATGGCCGACTTCCTGTTGAGTTTAAGGCATCGCTCCAGAAGACTTTTCTGTGCGTCTATCCATGGTAGATGTACCACAGAAATTTCTTACATGTCGGTCAAACATGCGGCGGGGGCTGCTTTGTTAAAGGCCACTTCCTGTTGCCAGCAGGTGGCGCTATGACTGTGGGTGAATGTCGGCATGTAGATTTGTTCAGGGTGGGACTCTTGTCAAATATGTAAAATTTCGTGCAGATCTGGGCATTTACAGCCAAGTTACTACAACTTCCTGTTTCATGGCGAATCATCAACGCTTCGGACACGCCCATCGACGAAAATGCGCAGATAGCACAACTTTACATCGTCAATGCCTTTAGAAGGCACAGCAGAAATGTGAAGTCGGTCCGACTAAATCCCTAGGAGGAGTTCGTTAAAGTACGGATTGTGTAAATCGTCCAAAAATGGCCTCCAAATTCAAAATGGTGGACTTCCTGTCAAGTTTAGGGCATCGCTCCAAGAGGCTGTTTTGTGCGTCTGGTCATAGTAGATGTACCACAGAAGTTTCGTACATGTCGGTCAAACAAGCGGCGGGGGCTTCTTCGTTTAAGGTCACTTCCTGTTGCCACTAGGTGGCGCTATGACTGTGGGTGAATGTCGGCATGTAGATTTGTTCAGGGCGGGACTCTTGTCAAATGTGTAAAATTTCGTGCAGATCTGGGCATTTACAGCCAAGTTACAACAACTTCCTGTTTCATGGCGAATCATTGACGCCACGGACACGCCCATCGACGAAAACACGCAGATAGCACAACTTTACATCGTCAATGCCTTTAGAAGGTACAGCAGAAATTTGAAGTTGATCCGACTAATTCCCTAGGAGGAGTTCGTTAAAGTACGGAGTGTGTAAATCGTCCCAAATCGGTCGCCAAATTCAAAATGGCGGACTTCCTGTCGAGTTTAGGGTATGGGTTCTTGAGGCTTTTTTGTACGTCTGGTCATGGTAGATGTACCACAGAAATTTCGTACATGTTGGTCAAACATATGGCGGGGGCAGCTACGTTAAAGGTCACTTCCTGTTGCCAGCAGGTGGCGCTATGACTTAGGGTGAATGTCGGCATGTAGATTTTTTCAGGGCGGGACTCTAGTCAAATGTGTAAAATTTCGTGCAGGTCTGGGCATTTACAGCCAAGTTATTACAACTTCCTGTTTCATGGCGAATCTTCGACGCCACGGACACGCCCATCGACGAAAACGCGCAGATAGCACAACTTTACATCGTCAATGCCTTTAGAAGGCACAGCAGAAATTTTAAGTCCATCCGACTAAATCCCTAGGAGGAGTTCGTTAAAGTACGGAGTCTGTAAATCGTCCAAAAATGGCCGCCAAATTCAAAATGGCGGACATCCTGTCGAGTTTAGGGTATGGGTTCTTGAGGCTTTTTTGTGCGTCTTGATATGATACACGTCCCCACCAAATTTCGTGCATGTAGGTTGAACGTGGACGAGGGGCTAATTTTTTCCAATTTTCTAGGTGGCGCTATCGTGCCATTTTGCCCCGCCCATCCGCGAAACCCACAAAATACGAAATTTTTCACCAGTCCTGACATGCGTGCCAAATTTGGTGAGTTTTTGAGCATGTTGCGGCCCCGAAAATGGCACTTACTTTGCAGAAAAAAGAAAGAAAAAAAAATAATCCTAACAGTTTCAATAGGGTCCTCGCACTGTTAGTGCTCGGGCCCTAATAACCCTAACAGTTTTAATAGGGTCCTCGCACTGTTAGTGCTCGGGCCCTAATAATAATCCTAACAGTTTCAATAGGGTCCTCGCACTGTTAGTGCTCGGGCCCTAAAAATGTTTTACATGCGAGAGATGGAGAGGAGGAGCGCTAGAGTAAAACCCTGCCCTCTGTTCAATATTCCGTTTCACTTGGAAATACGTCACAGCACTGGA
Source organism: Pimephales promelas (assembly GCF_988280905.1). Lineage (NCBI taxonomy): Eukaryota > Metazoa > Chordata > Actinopteri > Cypriniformes > Leuciscidae > Pimephales > Pimephales promelas. The sequence goes on along the minus strand of NC_142772.1, from coordinate 10,717,304 downwards.
GAAAAATCGTTTGCAACTTCCGGTTCACGGGGACTTTAAAACTAGAAGCTTGGCATGTCACACAAGCACCACTCACATTTTGTTCACACAATGTAAAGAGCTGCACATTCAGAAAAAAATCATTTGTCTGTAATAAACTGGAAGTATAACCTCTTTAATGTCAATGTCATGTTAGGGAAAATCATTTATACATGTATATCTAAATAGATGCAGAGAATCACACAATGCTCACAAACCAATATAATTGAGAAGACATTTCATTCTTATTCATATTAGTTCTGCTGCTAAAGAGTACTGTATATAATTCTATATACCCACATAGAAAATTAGACTGAACAAAAAATACTTAATATAAAAAATAAATAATATTCAGAAGCTTTAAATTGTAGTAAATGAGACTGTTAATAATTTTACCGTACTCATCAATCGGTAAAGGCTTCTTAGAAAACCCATTAAAACATCTGAATATATATATCACACAATACTAGTATGAAGAGATTAATGTCGGTCTCTGTATATACTGGTTCATACTAAATACTGTTAAAAAATAAGGATAAAACTATGCATTTTACACGCTTTGTTATAATGCTAAATAAATAACCCCTTTTGACTTGATTTACCGTTGTTAAATATTCTGTTGCCACAGTCTCTGTCTAGGCACTTTCAACGCACTGTACTGAAACCGTTCACTGGGAGTGTTATTCTACACACGTGCTAATTGCATTTTTGTTTTTTACGTTAGTAAATGGTACTGATGGAAAAGAACAGGGTGAATGAAAAAAGGGTGAATCTTCAGGTACCCCCAAATCAATTGCTCCCATTTTCATGACAATTAATGACAAATGCCTTTCCACTTTTCAGCATATACATACAGTACCGGTCGAAAGTTTTCTACATTACTATTTTTAATGTTTTTGAAAGATGACACTTATGCGTTACTGTTTCCAACACAGATAATAAATCAGCATTTTACAATGCTTTCTGAAGGATCATGTAACACTGAACATGTTACTATTTTTTCTGTATTTTTATCAAATAAATGCAGCCTTGATTAGCGCAAGACTCTTGTGATCGGTACTATTCATACATTCATCACAATTGTGCTTAAATTGTGCTTAAATGTCATGAAAGTAATCACAAACAAACATCCTAAAGATAGGCTTCATTGTCTTTATGCAAAATATATTACTTTGATGACCTTTTTGAGATGCACACTAATAATAATGGCTTTGTTTTAGTAAGATGGACCAAAAAAGATGCAAATAAGCATAAAATGTTATCTTTCCACAAGAGAGTAAACACAAAGAGACATGCAAAAGAAAACAAATCCAAAACGGATTAAAAAAAGTGACCTGAATACAAGCACCTTCGTTCAACATACCGCATCTCTCCACACATGTAGATCTATCCAAAACTTTACATTTTCATCCATATGAATATCATATGACAGGTAGCATATTCACAGCAGTAGAAAATGTTTTCAAAAGCCTACAATCACACAGCAATAGGACGCAAGAGAAAGCACTTTAAAAAGTGAGACAGTTGTTAAAGTATGATACATAATGTGATGTGCTCTCCAGACTTGGCATTATGGGTAGATGTGGATCACTCATCTGCAGAGAGATCATCCTCCTCAGCGTAAGTGCACATGTAGCTGCCGTTGAGATGAGCTCGAGGAGATCGGTCATCGCTTCCCAAAGAGCCCGACCCATCCATGTCACTGTCGTACTCCTGCTCGTAGCTCCTTTCCACCTGCAAAATCAAACCATGTAAATCTGACTGAAACTAGAATAAAGTCAGCATGACTGTCTAAATAAATGCTGTTCGTTTGAACTTTCTATTTATCTAAACAATGGATCATGGTTTCCACACAAACATGAAGCAGCACAAGAAATGATAAATATTTTTAGAACCAAATCAGCATTTCAGAAGGATCACATGACCTTGAATGCTAAAATATATGTATATATGCATTGAAAATACTAATTTTGAATTGAATTTCACAATATTACAATTTTAATATAAAATATTAAATAATATATTTTTAATATGAATATTTGACTGTATTTTCAGTATTTCTACTGTACATCAATTATTAGCCTAAACAAATGATTAATGTTTTAAATCATAGCTATAAAAGTCACATAATTCGTTTAAATCAATGCATCAAGAAATTAATAGTGAAACACCACACCCATAGATACTGTATTATAACAACTTTTTTTGACCAATAGCATTTTTGTTTATTAAAAAAAAAACTTTTGCTGATAATTTACTCACCCCCATGTCATCCAAGATATCCATGTCATTCTTTCTTAAGTCGAAAAGAAATTAAGGTTTTTGATGAAAACATTCCAGGATTTTTCTCCATATAATGGACTTCACTGGTAACCAAACGGTTCAAGGTCCAAAAGACACTATCAGCGCAAACTGTTCAAAGGGCTTTAAACGATTCCAGACGATGAATAAAGGTCTTATCAAGCGAAACGAGTGGTCATTTCAAAAATAAATAAAGTCTAAGTTGTATAAGCTCAAATGCTCGCCTTACTCTGTTCTGTGTGACTCTCCTGTTCGAACTCGTTTATCAAAATGAATGAATCTTTTTTCGTGTCATTTGTTACATTCAACGAACGAATTGACTCGGGAAAAGATTTGTTCATTTTGATGAACGAGTTCGAACTGGAGAGTTACGAACGTGCATCACAGAACAGAACAAGGCGACCATTTGAGCTTATAAAACTTAAACTTTGTTGTTATTTTTTTTATATGAGCGATCGTTTCGCTTGATAAAACCCTAATTCATCGTCTGCAATCGTTTAAAGCCCTTTGAACAGTTTGCAGTTTGCACTGAAACTGTCTTTTGGACCTTGAACCGTTTGGTTACCAGTATAGTGCATGATATGGAGAAAAATCCTGGAATGTTTTCATCAAAAACCTTCATTTCTCTTCAACTGAAGAAAGAATAACATGGTTCCCTATCGTAGTCACTTCGAGTTACGTCAGAAGTGACGGAGATTGGGGGTTTCGCATAGAAAGCCAATCCTCTTCGAGTATTAAAACACGAGCCAATGGCATGCAATGCCTTGGGGCTGCGGAAATTTGCATAGCGTACTCCGCCCTACTCCGTGAGTATAAAAGGAGGAAGTGAACGCAACCGCAGTATGTTTTCGCTTCGGAGCCAAGAGAACCTCTTCACTCCTGAAAGCACCGTTCAAGACTCTTCGAGACGAGCGTCCTCTTCAGTGTTGGTGTGACGGCGGTACCCAGCGAGATTCTGCATCGCCTGCGATCTGAGCAGTGGTCTGCCAGACTTTGCGCTTCTCCCTGGTCGCTTCAGCGCTGAAAGAGTGAATTTCCTCCTCTCATTGAAAGAGCTGCACGCGCACGTCTTTTTAAAGACGGTTCGCCCGTGCTCTTCTGGGTGTGATTGATTTCTGTCGTCATCTGATGGTCACGATCGCTGCTTTGTATGCCTGGGCATTTCAGCATGCAGCAGCAGCGTTCGTGGATGACTCATTTTCCTTCTGTGGGAACATGACCATCTCTACACTGAGGTCGAGACTCAATGATCTCACTTGAGTGAGAGTCCCGGTCCCCCCCGCTCGATCGGTTTCCTCCATAGGGGGCCCGTCGACCCGGGGACCTGGTGATTTACGGTGATGGTGTGGGATAAGCCCCGACGATTCCTCGGGCCACACCTCCCGCCTCAGTGCGAGAGCCAGCGAGCGTTAGTTCGATTCAGTCGGTTGCTTCTTCGGTGGCACCGGCTGCTTCGGGCAGCGCTCCAGATGATGATGCGATGTCGATCACAGCATCACTAGGCGGGCTTGACTCCTCGGGAAGTGAGGATGCGGCCGCGTTGCCTCCCTCGGGAGCGTCAGCGCCGCCGTGTCTGATCCCGCGATGATGGCCGTGCTATCTCGGGCGTCCGTGAGCATCGGGTGGGGGTGGAACTCCGCCCCTCCCCGATCTCTCGCGGCTGAATAATTGGTTTTTGGGTAACGCTGCCGCCTTACGGCCACGGCCAACCCCAATTTCCTTTTTTCCCCGAGTTGCATGCGGAACTGACACGCACTAAAAAGAGAAGAAAAAAAAAAGCGTGCTTAGTTCCCCGCCCTTCCTCCCCTCGGCGATGCGGCTGTCTGTGGGTACGCTGGGGCTCCCCCGGTCAACCGGCGGTTGCTCTCAGATGCCCCTCCAAAGCCTATGGGTTCTCGTCGTCTATGGCGGCGCGATTCTGTAGAGCGGCGGGACAGGCAGCCTCCGCCCTGCATATGATGAGCACCTACAAAGCTAGCTGCTCAGGAATGTGCACGAGGAGGTGACGGACCAAGCGAGCTGCGAGCCTGTCGCCTACCTTGTCCTTAAACGGGTCACGGAGGCGGTCGCTCGCTCCCTTGGTCAGATGATGCCCACCGCTGTGGTCCAGGAGCATCATAATGTTCGGCAGTGCGGTCCAGGACTTTGCCCAGCACTTCTCGACCGCCTAGGAGCAGACGAAGGCGGTTTCTCTGCCCCGACGGCCAGCTGCTGCCTCCAACCGGCCGTCGGCTCGGACGCCTCCGCCAGCTCGCCGCCGAGGACGCCCCCCTGCGGCTCCCTTCCCTCCCACGCGGCCCCAGCAGCAGCCTTCAGCCGGTTCGCGTCGCGGAGGAGGCCACAGGTAAGCGTCCCAAGAAAAGAGCCCCCCCTCAGGCCGCGTGCCCCGCTAGATGCCAGGCGAAGCGATGTTCCTGAGGCGGGCCGCTCAGTGATAGTGTCATGGTTTTTCTCAGGAGGCGGTGGCAGGGCCCCTCCTTCCCCGGTGGAGGGCCGGTGGAGAATCTTTTGTTCTAGCTAGCTCCCTGAGCTGGTTGAGGAAAAGCTGACACTGTCATTGAGCACACAGACTGGAATGAGCGCGCACGACGTCCAGTGCGTCGCCCCGTTCATTCCTCTCTGTCTCGGAGGGCGCGGAAGGGTGCGTGTGTCGTCCCCGGGCTACGCCAATCCCTTCCCCCTCTGTCGCCAGACCCCCGGCAGAACAGACCCCCGTGGAACGCTCTGCCTTCCCTGGTCTCTTCTGTCGGGGAGCGGGTTTCGACGGTGCATCCGGACGGGGTAACTCCTGCACGCATGCCGGTCGACCCGCCTCGCTGCCCCTCCGGGGGGACGTCTGTGGTTCGCATGACCCCGTTGGCTCACTTCCTGGAAGCCTGGCTAGCGCTTCCCGGGGTTCCCGCTGGGTCATCAGAACGATCGGATTCGGCTACGCGATTCAGTTCGCACGGTCTCTTCCCCGCTTCAGGGGAGTTCGCTCCACGATGGTTGGTGGCAATGCCCCAGTCTTGAGAGCGGAGATTGCGACCCTGCTGGCGAAGGGTGCAATCGAGACGGTCCCTCCAGCCGAGGTGAGGTCCGGGCTTTACAGCCCCTACTTCATTGTCCCCAAGAAAGACCGGTGGGTTACGACCGATCCTGGACCTGCGCATTTTGAACCGTTCTCTCCATCGACTACCGTTCAAAATGCTCACGGCCAAACGCATTTTCGAATGTGTTCGGTATCAGGATTGGTTTGCAGCGATCGACCTGAAGGACGCGTACTTCCATGTCTCCATTCTCCCTCGACACAGACCGTTTCTTCGGTTTGCCTTCGAGGGCCAGGCATACCAGTACGCCGTTCTCCCATTCGGGTTAGCTCTGTCCCCTCGCGTCTTCACGAAGATCGTCGAGGCAGCCCTTGTTCCCCTTCGCGAACACGGGGTTCGCATCCTGAACTATCTCGACGACTGGCTGTTACTAGCACACTCTCGAGCTCAGGTTTGCGAACACAGAGACCTGGTGCTACGGCACCTAGCCCGTCTGGGCCTTCGGGTCAACCGGGAAAAGAGCAAACTTCGACCCGTGCAGAGGATCTCTTTTCTCGGCATGGAGATAGACTCGGTCGCCATGTCCGCGCAGCTCACGAACGAGCGCGCGCACTCACTGCTGGCTTGTCTTCGACAGTTCGAGGGCAAGAGTGCGGTTCCACTGAAACTATTTCAGAGGCTCCTGGGGCATATGGCATCCGCGGCCGCGGCAACGCCGCTCGGTTTGCTTCATATGAGACCGCTTCAGCTGTGGCTTCGCGATCGAGTCCCGAGGTGGGCATGGCATCGCGGCTCGCTCCGAGTTCCAGTGACTCCGACGTGCCGCCGATCCTTCTTCCCGTGGTCGAACCTCAGCTTTTTACGGACAGTGTCCCTATTCAGCGAGTTTCCAGGCATCTCGTTGTCTCCACGGATGCGTCTACCACGGGTTGGGGTGCCATGTGCAATGGGCATGCAGCCGCCGGTTCCTGGACAGGAGCCCAGCGCCTCATGCACATCAATTGCCTCGAGCTGTTGGCAGTACGGCTCGCCCGGCACCGCTTCCGAGCGTGCTCTAGGGCCAGCATGTGCTTGTCCGCTCAGACAACACTACGGCAGTAGCGTACATCAACCACCAGGGGGGGTCTACGCTCGCGCCAGTTGTCGCAGCTCGCCCGCCACCTCTTGATATGGAGTCAGAAGCACCTGAGGTCCCTTCGTGCAGTTACATTCCTGGAGACCGGAACCGGGCAGCCTCGAGCTGTCCCGGGCCCGTCCCATCTCCGGCGAATGGCGACTCCATCCCCAGTCGGTCCAGCTGATTTGGGACCAGTTCGGGGAGGCACAGTTAGACCTGTTCGCCTCTCGGGACTCGTCCCACTGCGCCCAGTTATTCTCTGACCCGCGGCTCTCTCGGCTCGGATGCGCTGGCGCACAGCTGGCCACGGGGCCCACGCAAGTGTGCGTTCCCCCAGTGAGCCTCCTTGCACGGGTGTTGTGCAAGATCAAGGAGGACGAGGAGCAGGTCTTGCTGGTAGCCCCCTACTGGCCCACCAAGACGTGGTTCTCCGAACTCTTGCTCCTCGCGACAGCACCTCCTTGGCCTATTCCTCTGAGACCGGACCTACTCTCTCAGAGACGGGGCACTCTGTGGCACCCTCGTCCCGATCTTGGAGGCTGCACGTGTGGCTCCAGGACGGGACGAGGCAGGTTTGAGTTCGCTGCCACCTGCGGTGGCGGCAACCATCACTTCCGCAAGAGCGTCGTCCACGTGACACCTTTATGCGTTGAAGTGAAACCTCTTCGTCAATTGGTGTTCTTCTCGCTGAGAAGACCCCCGGAGATGTTCGATCGGAGTCATGCTTCCTTCCTGCAAGAGGGGTTGGAGCGCAGGCTGTCGCCCTCCACCCTTTGGATTATGTCGCGGCCATTGCCGCGTCTCATGATGCAGTGAAAGGTAAGTCTATGGGAAGCATGACCTGGTCATCAGGTTCCTGAGGGGAGTGAGGCGGCTAAATCCGCCTCCCTCCCCTCCTGCCCTCTGGGGACCTCTCAGTAGACCTGGGTGCTCTGCAGAGGCCTCCCCTGGAGCCTTTGCAGTCGGTAGAGTTTTTGCCCTGTCCTATGTGACAGCACTCCTGATTGCATTGGTATCCATCAGGAGAGTAAGGGACCTGCACGCACTCTCTGTTGACGAAGTGTGCCTGGAGTTCGGGCCGGCTTACTCTCACGTATTCCTGAGACCCCGGCCTGGATTTATGCCCAAGGTTCCTACCACTCCCCTCCGGGACCTGGTGGTGAACCTGCAAGCGCTGCCCCTGGAGGAGGCAGACCCAGCCTTGGCACTGCTCTGTCCGGTACGTGCTCCGCACCTATGTCGACAGAACGCAGTGTTTCAGGACCTCAGACCAGCTCTTTGTCTGTCATGGGGGGAGCCAGAAGGGAAGGGCTCTCTCAAAGCAACGGCTGTCCCACTGGATAGTGGATGCCATTGCTTTGTCTTACCAGCAGCAAGGCCTTCCGTGCCCCCTTGGTGTGACGGCCCATTCCACTCGGAGTGTAGCCTCCTCTTGGGCTTTAGCGCACGGCGCCTCGCTAACAGACATCTGCAGAGCTGCAGGCTGGGCGACACCCTACACCTTCGCCAGATTCTATAATCTGCGAATTGAGCCGGTATCCTCTCACGTACTCGTTTCGGCCAGTTCTGGATCCGCTCAGGTGTCTTCGCTTGCTCGCCACTCCACTCCCCGGACTGGATAAGTGCGATATTTCCTCAGTTCTTCCATTGAAGTCTTGAGTCCTCCAGCACCGACGATGCGGGCACCACTGCGTTGCTCTGGATGCTAGCTAGGTGCCTCCATGCGCACGGTTCCCCATGGTAACCGTCTCATGTGTATTATCCACTGTAAGCCTCTCTGAGCATGTGTCTTCCCTTGGCAAGCCATCTGCCACCCCTGGAGTTTAAATCAGTAGCCACCTGCGGTTGGTACTCCAGTGTTCCATATGCGTTCCTATGTGGCCATATGTGTATTCTTAAGTCCTCCCTTCGGTAGGCAGCTGGTAGCATGTCCCCTTCGGGATATGTTTCCCAGTGTACCTTGGTAATCCTGTGTCAAAGTCGGATCCCCAAAAAAAAAAAAAAAAAAAAAGAGGTAAGGCTCGGGGGTTCAGTCTTTCGCAGGGCACTGGAAGACAGCTTGAAGATGGCGTGATGGCACAGACCCCCAATCTCCGTCACTTCTGACGTAACTCGAAGTGACTACGATAGGGAACGTCTCGGTTACGTATGTAACCCTCGTTCCCTGAGTAGGGAACGGAGACGTTACGTCTCCCTGCCACTTCTGCTGTATCGCTGGGTAGAGGCCGAGTTCAGTCTTGGCTCCTCAGCGAAGACATACTGCGGTTGCGTTCACTTCCTCCTTTTATACTCACGGAGTAGGGCGGAGTACGCTATGCAAATTTCCGCAGCCCCAAGGCATTGCATGCCATTGGCTCGTGTTTTAATACTCGAAGAGGATTGGCTTTCTATGCGAAACCCCCAATCTCCGTCACTTCTGACGTAACGTCTCCGTTCCCTACTCAGGGAACGAGGGTTACATACGTAACCGAGACGATATCTTGGATGACATGGGGGTGAGTAAATTATCAACAAAGGGTTTTTTTTTAAAAGTGAACTACTCATTTAAGTAAAAAGAACTGATAGAAAAGACCAGGTAGAAAGGGTGAATCTTACAGTACCCCAAAATCAACTTCTGCCAATATTTTCATGACTTTTTTTTTTTTTTTACATTATAGCAATGAGAATTGTGAGAAAATTGCAAATAAACATCCTAACTATAGGCTTCATTGTCTTAATGCAAAATATATTATTTATTATTTTGAAATAAAAACCTGACTTTTTTTTGATGCACACTAATAATAATGATTTTATTTTTGTAAGATGGACAAAAAATAATAAGTCGCATATAATACATATAAATCCATGCATCAATAAATGATTATTGAAAAACTTCAACCCGAGGCATAAAAAATTTTTTTTTTGATGAAAAATGTATAATTTTTATATTCTTTAAATGATGCACTGCACATTCATTGTCAGATGCTCAGATGCTTTGATGTACCAAGTAATCGTGTCAGAAGTGTTTATCAGATGTCAAAACTGTCAAAAAGATGAATCCTGAGAACGGTTCACACTTTATCAAAAAGACGTCAAATTTAGAGGAAATATCAAAGCTTTACGGTAAAATTATCATATTGATAGTTATCAGATGCAGACAGGCATACAGAAAAGTGTTTAAAAGTCAATCTTTAAAAGGATCAGCTGTTTCTTATCTATAAAAACTAGTGCAGCACGCTGCGTTACAGCTGAGCTACATCGAACAGCGAGCTCTTTGAAGTGCGCAGGGAGCAATGAGTCCTTCATTATGAGCTTTAGGTTTAGAGTTTTCAAACATCCCTAATGTAATTGCAAAAGCATCAATGCAAACCAGTTATTGATCTGGTGAGTTGAATAGAGAAGAAACTGACAGTGGTGTAAAGACGACAAACTAACATTAGCTATTCTCCAACGACCAAACCCACAACTATCTGAATGCCACCACACTGTTTAACCATTAGTTCATATGCCTCCAGAGATTACTTGTACGTGGTAATGATGTACTTTCACAATATGAATGAAGAAACTGTCCTTCCACGGTGCTATTAACAATATAAGTTACAATTAGTTTCTAGGAACAGCCGTGTAAAATGTGTTGGTGATAATTTAAAGAGCTTATTACAGGCAAAAATAAAAAATCTAAATTTATAGATAACCTTGTATGAAAATACCATATGAAATGTTAATGCAGGATTTAAAATGTTTTAAAACAACATAAGGGCCCTAATTTAGTAGATAAATTGAGCGTTTCTTGGACTGCTGGTAAAAACGGCTTTTTTTTCAACATCGTTTTTCAAAGTCATTTTACGTCACCACGTCAGCCTCGGCTCAGTTCAGAGTAGGCTGTATTCAGTGAGAGCGGTCGTCAGTCAGCGTGCTTTCGGTAGTTTTTGTATTTTAATTTATCACCGTCATGGCAAATTATTGTTTGTGGAGGTTGCAAAAACTCCGGCCTGTCAGGACTTCAAGATCGAGTCGACAAGTTTCCATTAAAAAGAAAAAAGGGACATTGCTATAGCGTATCTTTCGTTCCTGGTGCGGTTTGTGCGGGGGAAGAGACGGGATTTCTCTTCTGCATCGGCTTCTGAAAACACAGTCGTGTGTAGCGTTCACTTCAGATCAAATGATTATCATCCTGGCGATTTGATGGAGTTCAACATGGGATGCCGAATACTGTATACTGTACGAATGGGATCAAATAGTGTGAAATAGGTAGTCATGCCCTAAATAGAGGCAACTTGTAATTGAAAAACAAAATTGGTTGTTTAAATACTCAAATCTTTAATTTTCTGTTTATGTTATAACGCAGATGAAAAATATGTATTGAAAATTTACCTGAGTATGCTTTTAGTACAAAAGAAATATACTAGAAGTATAGTTTTTATACATTTAATAGTATAAATCTACCCTAAACATACTAATGTCTGCTGGCCTGTGATAGGATCATAATAATCTGTACAATATTGTGAGAACAGTGTATATCGTTAGCGAACGTGTATATCTATAAGCACGTCTCTCACCTAAAGACACCTGTCCTGTTCTCCACTGGTTCTCCTCACACCACAACTCAATTTGTCTCTGACCGTTCTAGCTAACATTATCCTGGCCTGTCCCTGCTATCTTGGCAGCATAGCAGGCTCATAACTTTATGACTTGGTCCGTCATACGAGTATTTCCTCAGCGTCCGAAATGTCATTGCGATCCATTGTTTTAATGTTGTTTGAATCGACCGCTCTCCCGCTCGTTGCATCACGCCCGCCACACCCATTTTCAGACGCGGCAGTAACATTTTCTCACTTAAACGACTCCAGATGGTTCTGTAGCGTATTTATAAGTAGGGCTGGGGTAAACGATTATTAACTAAACGATTAGTTGGGCGATTATTTTATCGATTATTAGTCGACTAATCTAATGACTAATTGGACGACTAATATGAAGAATAATTTTTCTGCTGCTCAATTAATAAAAAAACAATATCTCAAATAAATACTAGCATACTGAATCAAGATACTATAAGCTGGCTAACGTTAGTCTAATGTTATGTATTTGAACACCATTATTATAACTCTACAACCGCCAAAACCGTGTTATTAAAATATTTTTTACAAACATTTTTTATCATAGAGAATGTTTAAATATTAATATCAGGAAACGGAGGCGGAGTTAGTGGTGCGATCGGAGGCTGCTACTACTGGAGATGAATCGGGAGAGGTTTGTGCACCTACTGATCAGAGCACGTGCTGACACGGAGTAAAGCCTTGTTTATACTCGACACGTCCGCACGAGCGCGAATGTGCGCACGGCAAAAATGACGCGTTGGGTGCGCAAGACCAGGAAGAATGTGGCTGGCTGTGTGTACGCCTTTTTTTGTAACAGCGCGCCCGGCGCCGCGTCCGGGATCGACTTCAAGCCGAATCTGCCCGAGCTTGTACGTCTCACCACACCGGCACCCAGTTTGCGCATTTAAATTGCAATTTTTTTTCTTAAGGGTTTGTTTACTGTGTGTGATTCACTTAATGGATAGCACATTCACTTCTAGTTGTCTTCGTCCTCTATTCTGCAATGTTTCAGTCTCCCACGTGTGTGGAAAGCTCTGTACCACCGGGAACATGCAAAAAATAAATAAATAAAGAAGCGTCGACGCAAAAATATGACGTCGACGCAATTTTGACGTCGAATCATCGACGCGCCGCTACAGCACTATTTATAAGTAGATTTTAAATCTAGTTACATTATTTTTATATGCATTGACTTGTTGGGTCCTCTAACCTGCAATATGCCCTTCAATGTTAATACTTGGCGTGTTACTTATCCTCAGACCAAGATTTCTGCATCATACCACCAATATAAATTTATTCTGTTTGCGTTACATGAATGAATGTCAATGTGCGTGTAAATGTGCTAAGTGTTTAAAATAAAAATCAGACACACCAGTGAGGGTTTAGACTTATGATCAGAATCCCTGCTTTTCCTCCTGGACGTTGAGCTCTCCATTCTTTCCCTGCTATTGTCCCATCCTTTATCTCTCCTTTTATCTTTCTTGCCTCTGAAAATGGACAGAAGAAATTAAGATTTTAATAATGAACAAGCCAATATAATAGTGTCAGACCCAAATTTTCACACGCAGTAAACCTTTTTGATGGTGATGGTGACCTGGCTCTCCGCTTGGGTGACCTGGATCTACTTCTTTTCTTATGTCCTCTGTGAGATACAGAAGAGAAAAACTTAAGTCAATCTAAAACACACACAAAACACATATTGGAGCAATTATTGTTAAAAACATTGTCTTATTTTTTCAGTGAAAATATCTTAACAACTTTCCTAAAAATGTATACATTGATACAAAATTGTATTGAAGTTTCAGTAAGTGATTTCTAAGAAATGCTGTTGAAAGTGGATCGGACCGAGCACCAAAACACACATGTAGCCAATCAGCATTTAGTATACGGTCATTAGGGGGGGGGGGGGGGGATGGGGCAGGGGGACTGTTTTGTTCCATAGCATGTCCGTGATTTTGTAGGCAGAGCCATCAAAACAGGTGTGATCAGGGATTGACATTAACATCCATTAACAAATATAATACATACAATTTTCAATTGTAGTCTTTTAAAAAGTCATCTGAAACAATAAACTAAGTGCAATATAGTGTTTTTAAAACTATTGATTGTTCGATACATATCAATACTGAAATACAATCAAATATATTAATTTATATATAATTAATTTATAAATGTTCATATTTATTTATAAATAATTAAAATAAAACAACCAATAAAGTAACACACAACAACAAAAAGATAATCAAGAGGGAAACAATAATCATAACTAAATCAAGTATTGAGTATTGAAAGCCAAAGAGAATTAATAGGTCTTCAAAGAAGATTTGAAGGTGGAAACAGCATTTTTAGGGAGCTAATCTAATGTAGAGAAGTAGACTATTCCAAAGTTTGCAAAAGCGTGATCGCCTCCTTTAAAGGGTTAGTTCACCCAAAAATGAAAATTAAGTCATTAATTACTCACCCCCATGCTGTACCAACCCCGTAAGACCTTCGTTCATCTTCGGAACACAAATTAAGATATTTTTGATTGAATCTGAGAGCTAGATCAGTCCTACATAGATTGTCTAAGGGACTGGCTCTTGACGGCCCATAAAGTCATTAAAGAAAAGGTTTAAATATTCCATGTGCCTACAGCGGCTCAATTATAAGTTTATCAAGCGACGAGACTACTTTTTGTGCGAAAAAAACATAAATAACGTCTTTATTCCACTATTCCATTACTTCCTTATGGGCGCATGCGCGAGAACTGAGACGAGGACGTTCTTCTTCGACTACTTTTTGTTACCGGCTGCTCACCGCTTAGGAGTATTACCGCCACCTACCGTATAAGTTGATGATCCATATATAAGGCGCTCCGTATTGTAAGGCGCACAGCACTGTCGTATTTGAGAAGATTAAAGGCTTTTAAGTGCGCCTTATAGTGCGGAAAATACGGTAATTGAAATGCGTATGTACAGCGCGCGTCTTCCTCTGCTTGTAAACAGAAAGTTTTGCCCTTTCAGCTATATCAGCACATCATCTTATACTGTAGGGGGCGGTAATACTCCTAAGCGGTGAGCAGCCGGTAACAAGAAGTAGTCGAAGAAGAACGTCCTCAGCTCAGTTCTCGCGCATGCGTTCTGGAAATCTCTTCAATTCTCGTCTCAAGGCCCATAAGGAAGTAATACAATAGTCGAATAAAGTCGTTATTTATGGGGTTTTTTTTCGCACAAAAAGTTCTCGCCGCTTGATAAACTTATATTTGAGCCGCTGTAGGCACATGGAATATTTAAACATTTTCTTTAATGACTTTATGGGCCGTCAAGTGCTAGTCCCTTAGGAAGTCTATGGAGGAGTGATCCAGCTCTCAAATTTTAATCAAAAATATCTTCATTTGTGTTCCGAAGATGAACGAAGGTCTTACGAGGTTGGTACAGCATGGGGGTGAGTAATTAATGACTTAATTTTCATTTTTGGGTGAACTAACCCTTTAATCTACATAAGATCTACACAAGCACAATGAGTAGACAGTGATCACTAGATATTAGAGTTCTATAAGAGTGTACAGACAGAGTAGGTACCCAGGGGCCATATTGTTGACAGCTTTATAAACAAATAATAAAATGTTAAAATCAGTTCTACAATTGACAGGTAGCCAGTGCAGTGTGGATAAAACAGGGGTTACTGACTCATACTTGCGGGTCCCAGTGAGGATTCTAGCAACTGTAGAGGAGAGAGGGAAGACTGAGGGACACCAAAATAAAGTGAATTACACTAGTCTAGAGTTGTTACAAAAGCATGAATCACTGTTTTAAAAGTTACTCTGGGCTAAAAAAAAAAAGAGTTTCACAGAGAGTTGGCGAAAAAAAAAAAAAAAAAGCATGATTTAGTACTGATAGTACTGATCTTTTTACCAAATTTTAGGTTGTGATCAAACAGAAGAACACCTGTGTTGTTCTCTCAGCTGCGTATAATAGCACAGAATTAAATGAAGAAAGAAAAAAATATACAGTATATATATATATATGAAGAGTTCAGATGCAAAAGCCTCTAAATGCCATTTGAAATTTTCTTCTTTAATTATGATTTTTATCAAACTTGTATATTTAAGTTCAGTAATTTCACTTAAATGGCAATGATAATTACCTATTAATTATTATTAAAGTGAAATTACTGAACTTAAATATACAAGTTTGATAAAAATCATCATTAAAGAAGAAAATTTCAAATGGCATTTAGAGGCTTTTGCATCTGAACTCTTCATATACAGTATATATATAAAATTAATTAAAATCATAGATAGATAGATAGATAGATAGATAGATAGATAGATAGATAGATAGATAGATAGATAGATAGATCCACATTGACGGCCGGCCCCGCCCACTTTAGGCTTCAAAAACGCTCTTCAGAAACCTACGGGTGACGTCACGGATACTATGTCCATATTTTTTTACAGTCTATGGCATGCATGCACGAAGGGCTTGAAGTTGCTTCCTCTTCATGAAAGCGCTGAGACATGGCGACCGGCGGCGCTGCTGATGTGGTTTCTGTGTATATTAAACTACAAAATGACTAAAATTGTCGACAAATTTCTTTGTTGTCGAGTAGTCGTTTGATCTCACGTGATCTAATGTAAAGCCTGTTTTATGCTTCTGCGTCGAATCGACGGCGTACCCCCGCAGACCCCTATCCGTCGACGCGAACCCCTCTCCGACCCCTCCGCCGTACCTCGACGTGCACCTCCAAAAATGTGTAACTACGCGTCGAGGCGACGAAGACAGCAAGGGCTTTGATTGGTCAGATTATACATCAATTCAGGAGTGTAGCTTTTCCGATTTCCCCCTCCCGCTATTAGCGCTATTTTTAACATTTTCACCCTCGTTCTGATAATTATAATACTCTTATAAAGAAAGTAAATAAAGAATTAAACGAAAAATAAACAGTTTTTTATTACATTGTTAATATATGTCTATATTCTTTTCTTTCTTTTTTGCTCGCAATAAACTTCAATCAATCAATAAATCGACGTTTGTTTTGAAACACAGTTTGTTGTTTATTTTCAATACAATGTTCACGGTTACATCATTGATAACACTAACCAAGTCTGCCACGGGACACATTATCCTTCCATAGCACAGTTCCCTGTGGAGACTGAAAAAAATCCTTCAAGTCATTCCAAACAGGTATCGTTATGGCAGCTCGGGTGGAACCTTTATTTTACTGTCTATGGGTGGAACGGGCCCTGGACATCCGTGTTGATTCTGTGGGGATAAAGTTTGTGTCGTCTCGTTATTCAACGTCGATTAGCTCCAGCTGGCAGCTGCAAAAACAACATTCTCTCTCTTTCGCTCGCGGCGCACAGAACCAAAGAGATTCGCGAACCCCCCTAGCGTTCTGGCGGCGAAATGCACCGCGATGCACCACAACCTCACGGAGAAGCATAAAACGGCCACGACGCCGTAGTGGTGACGACGTAGCTACGCCGTGGAGTTGACGCAGAAGCATAATGAGGCCTTAAGGGCATGCAATATGGCGATTTGACCACTACGGCACTTTGGCGCTAGAGTGTAATGCAGCCGTTTACAAATGCAAGTGCGGTAAAAGAAAAAACAGCGCGAATTATGACGTGTGAGTGCAAATGAATCCGAACTAGCAAGGTTTGACAAAGTTTTACAAAACTTAAAACCAACAATGCTGTCATGTGCAATACATGCAAGGCAGAGCTTGCTTTTCACGGGACCACTACATGTTGGAGCACTTAAAGAGGAAACATCCCGGCAAAAGAGGAGCCGGTGAGAACTGATTGAGTGTTCTCGAGCTGGAGCTAACTAACTGTAGTGGTAACGTATCTCTTTATTAGATCTTGCAATACTATTAATAGTAATAATATCATCAATAATAATATAATTACAGTAATGTGATGATTTATTTTGCATAGAATAAAGCTTGATTGAGCTTAGGAGTCAGGGCTGTTTTTATTATTGTAACACTATGGTATTATAGTCTTATTACTTGTTAGGAATAATATCATGGGCCATGGCAGTTACTTTTTCTTTTTCATTCTGTAAATTAAAAGGTGAATGAGAACAGCTCAATTCTCATGTAAAAAACTATTGTAATTTTATATCTATAATAATGGTTTGCAGATTAATATTTTACCCTTTTTGTGTCCTGAAGTAATGACCCTTTTTCTGTTTCAGTTCTATGAAAAGCAGTGGACTTATTAAACAATGCTTGGAGAGCATTTGTGTGTGATTTGAGTTAAACTTAAAGAGAATGACCTGTTTAGTTGGCTCTAAGTGTCACGGTGCTGGTGGAGTGTAGGCAGAAGAAGGAGACCGAAGAGGCAAATGCTCCAATTCAAATACTTTACTTAAACTCAAAACAGCAAACAGGTACGGGTACAGGCAGGAATACAGGCAGAAACACTCTCTAACGCAAAGTAACATTGACAACGACCGACAAAGACTGAATGGAACAGAGGGAACTAAATACATGGAAGAATCAAACATAATGAGTTGGAAAACAGGTGAAACAGATGAAACAAGACGCTGAACGGGAGGCTGATGAGGGAGTGAGTTCAGGTGTGCAGACGAGAGGATCATGGGAAGTGTAGTGAAGGAGACGCAGACAGAATGGTGCAGACGAGACTGTGACACTAAGTTCATTAAAGCTAGGGTATACGATTTCAAAGATTGTTCATTATTAATATCCTCGTTTAGATGCTGGTTATGGTTATATAGTACAATCCTAACAATATGAATAGAAAAAAGAACGAAAAAAATCCATTCACTCTATTGGCTGTACAGCCGCAGAAAAGTTGACCAATGTAAGCTGTGCGGCCGTAAATATTGGTCAACTGCTCTCATCCAATCACCACTTGAAACTCCGCCTGGCACTCGCGTCTCCAACCCAACCGCACCCGCCCCCGCCCCCCTCCGTGCGCGAGCAAACAGCTGACAGACTGTCTATGGTAGCTAGCTAGCGTCAGATCAGCAATGGATAAAGCAATGGATAAAAATATAAACGACAACAGGAAGCGGCCCCTGCTTGCCTCTACTGTAAAGTTTGGACGCAAGAGAAAGTCTGTGGAGGAAAGATCAGAGATTAAAAAGAAATGTGAAGAACGCCGGACTCTAAGTAGGATAAATATAGCGTCCTTCATTGACCATTGGAGAAAGCTTCAGGGAGATCTGGGGCTGAAAACGACGCTGACACGGATGACTTTTTGTTGAGCAGGTAAACATTTATTTATTCTTTTATGGTGTGACGTGTTACGTGGCTTTTTATCAGTTTGACAACTTGCTCATGCTGCCGGTCGGCATTGGAATGTTAGCCGTTTAGCATCGCCAATCGTGGTTCAAAGTAATTATATTTCTTGTTCGAGCTGATCGGAATTTGAACAAGATGCGCTGCGTGCTGCAATAACAATTACTGAAAACCTTAGCAATACTAGTAGTATTATAATGGTGGTGGGGAGTTTAGAACATTTCATGTGTTGCTAATCTTGCGTTGACGTGAATTCAAACGTGACATACGTCGGACATACGGTAGCACAGAGGGGAGGGGGGTGTGTGTGGAGGGGCGGGATGAGTTTTTTAAAACTTCCCTACCGTCTCGACCGATTTTTAACATCGTATACCATAGCTTTAAAACCACTATTTCAAAAGCTGAACTGATTTTCTTTTTTATATTATAACTCAATTAACTCAATGTTTTAAATAATTGAAAAAGCTGAATAATTGTTCCAAACTTAATGATTAGCTGGCAAAATAATCGATGATTAGCCGATTAATCGTTCTAATAATCGTCAGATTAATCGATTATCAAAATAATCGTTTGTTGCAGCCCTAGTACCGACTACTGGAATTTTGGTACCGTGGCATCCCTAGGGGCATGTTTGTTTTGGTGATTTCAAATATCAACAGCTCTTCTCAGGAATTGCTTACTGCACCTTGAAAACTTATTTTTACAGAATATTTTGAAGGCACTAAGGCTGCATGTCCAGTGTCCTGACCCTCAGACTCAGATACCTTTATTAGTCCCCAAGGGGCAATTCAGTTTTACAGCCAAACTGAATTACCCCTTGGGGACTAATAAAGGTATCTGAGTCTGAGGGTCAGGACACAACAGTTTTAAAGGTGCAGTAAGCAATTCCTGACCCCAAGGTCAGAGTATTTTTTTCAATTGTTTTCAATGTGATCATTTTCAAAACATTTCAAAAACAACAGCAGCATGACGAAAAATGTTCAACTTTGGGTAAAACACTGCGCTCACCACTGTCACTTTTTATGCAGCCGTCCAATCAGGGATAGAAATTAGCACCTGCCACCAGCCAAATGCGGGTGATTTTGTGTTGTGGCGGGTAAACTCAGTTCACCTACCCGCCACCGTGGCGGGTAAATAAAAATAGCACACTGTTTCACCTGAACGGCGGACACTTTTAGAGGAAGCACACCTTCAACATCCGCACGCTTCTTCCGTCGAGGCTTGATGAGGGAAGAAAACGTGGTAGCACGAGAGGCGGTTTGCCGTCCAAAGGGAGAGCTAGCCGCGAGCGCAATCAGGGTTGCCAACTTTCATTGAGCGTGAGACTCACGGCTATTATCACGCTCTCATGCCACACCCCCGATTTCTCACGCTAAAGTGTCAAGCCGTTGGAAAAATGCCTGAAAGATGAGTTTATCTATAGATCCACCAGTTGAGCCACTCGTGATCGACTAGTTTTACCGCAAATTAGTTTAATATCCTCTTATCTAGAGTGAATGTCCATGCTAGACAGATGCTGAGCTCCTAACGGCATGGACGCAAAGCCAGGACTGGAGCCAAAGCACATTCCTCTCTGCACTCTGTAATCACTCCGCTTTTATCCACTACGGGTTTTCCAGTCTCTCTCACAAGAAAAACTGCTCCATGTTTAATCGATTTTAAAAGATAATCTTATGTTTTATTTTTTATAAATGAAAAACTGCTCCGTGTTCAATCGATTTTAAAAGATAATCTTATGTTTTATTTTTATATATATAACACTATCTACACGTTTAATACATTTTCCATTTTTTAATTAATCTGCCCTACTAATTTAACAAAATGTATATCAGTTCATGGTTTGTGTGTGTATAAGAGATAAAGAGAAAATGTCAGTATTTCATTGAGACTTAAGATTAAATAAACTGGTTAACTATTGCAGATCTTGTAGTATTAATTGTCACATGCAGTTACACATTGTCGGTTAAAAACAAGAAAGTGGCTGGTAAAAACATTGAGTGGCTGGTAGATTTTGAAATTCACCAGCCACAGTGGCCGGTGGACAAAAAAGTTCATTTCCATCCCTGCGTCCAATCAAAGTGGAGGAGGGGCGGGACAAATACCACACTGACCAACCACCACATCCTGCTTGTGCAATGGAAAATAACTACCACACAAGCAATAACAATTGAACAAATCATTTAAAACAAAAGCCAGAGCAAATATTTTGGACTGTATCCACATTTTTATATTCAGAATTCAGAAAGTATCTGTGAAATTACAAACAAGTAGCATGGATATTCTGTATCATACCAAACAAAGTATTCAGCTGGCTTTACTATCTGGCAGGTGTTTTAGTTCTCATTGTTTGTTTGTGCTTGTGTTAATTCTATGCGCTTAATACATGCTTGATGTGAAACGTTAAACGTTTGTGGTCGCTGCTTTTGTGAATCTGCTCCTCAATTACAAGTGAACACTGTGTAAACTGGCTGGAGAGGCTGTGAGTCAGGTAAGCAGGTCGCGACCTACATTTACAGCAAGTAGGTTTCATAAGTGTATCAGATGCACTAGGCTTAGGAGGTGGTGCTAATTATCTATGGTTTTTGTTTTATTTATTTATTTATTTTTACTTTTGTTGTTAGTTAGTTTATCTTGGGTTAAACCTAGAAGGGTTTTTGTTTTATTCAGTTTTAGATTTAAGCATCTCTCTTTTACTCCTTCCACTCCTCCAGATTGTTTGTTGATTTTTGCTTATTTTTGATAAGTTGTACATATTGTAAATATTCATTATTTGAGATGAATTGAGAGGTTTAGAACAAATGTTCTGAAGAGACTTGATAGTTTTAAATGAACAGAGAAAAGCCAGAAAATGCATTATTGGCTTATGTGGATGAAAGACAACAACTCCCAGAATGTACTTGCTTCGCTGCCCTAGGAGGCCTACCGGTAATAGTGCAGTAGTTAAACAAGTCTAGATTAGTCTAGTGAGTCTCCGTGATGAGCCTGCCCGAAAATGTGTTTCAAGATCGCCCAAAATCCAGGATTCAGCTATTGCGTTCTACAGTCGCCATTCATCATGTTTACTGTGGGCCGTGTGGAGAACGGCGCAAGGCCGGTGGCGTGATTACCAATGAGCGACACCTGTGAGACGCAAGTTACCGGTCTCGTATCTCTCATGGAGGAGCGGGAATTTTCTTAGCTATGTTAAAACGTACATCAAACGATCACTTTTTTAGCGTTCATGAAAACACTACATTTAGATTCACCAATAAGAATGAATTTAGTTATATTGAAACAAAAGCTGTACAAACAATGCATGGCGACTGCAGAAAAGCAAAAGCTGAATCCCAGACATCGACGGCCAGACATGTCCGAGAAAAAGAGGACGGTAATCCTTAAAGTTACTACTCGGCTTTCTCCACAGAACAAGAGCCTGCTAGCTTAGCTTCCAAAAAAAGATGGCTGACACAATTGCCGTTTCTCAATATGCGTACTTGTCTGTACTTGTGTTCTTGTGGACTTGTGAAACGTCATCAGTCTCTGCCCAAGTACTGTTCAAATTCAAAGTTCACATCTAGCCAAGTCCACTTCAAATCCCCGGATGTGTTCTTGATCCGCCCCATTTACCGAGGATGCATCGAGAGGTGACTTGTGTGGACTTGAGATAGCAGGTAACCCAGAATGCACATCGCACCAACCAGCAAGCGTCAATAGAAGAGGAGAAAATCCGCGAAATATCAAAATGAAATGTAATTTTAAGAGTGTTTCAAGCGAGAATGTGGTTGTTTAAATCTCAAATCTGTAGTATATTTATAAAGATAGCACCTATCTGAAAAATGCATCTGACGTTTTCGGAGTTCTGACATCCAAGCCTTCAGCGGACAGCTCAGCGAGATCAACCCCGACTGGAACTCAATGTTCGGCTCTGATCTCTCTAGTCTAGTGGATAAACCTTGACGTATAATAATTCGTCTTGTGTATAACTCTATCTTTGGTCTCATTAAACTATAGTTTGTTCCATGGCAAAAAAAAAAAAAAAAAATAGTTTTTGAGGTTTCATAACTTTATGGCTATTAACTTTAACAACATTTTTTTTTATATTATCTTCACTATATGAGCAATAAAATAAAATGACATAACCCTGTCTCTGTTTGATAAATGTCAATAAAAATCAATGTTTCATATTTTTAAAATGAAAACGATCATGTTCATTTTGTTATAAATAGGCCTATATGCAGTGAAGAGAATCGCGTTGCCTTAACCAATGAAATGAAAAGAGGCAGAGTGGTGTTTTATAACATATTTAATTTTATTGTTGACGAAAAGATGCAGAGTTGTAGCAAATTTCGTTTTATTGTTGCCTAAAATATAGGCTATATAAAGAGATAACCAGAGTAGCCAGAGCGTGCTGAGTGACGCGATCAAGTACGCTCTGTTCCATTTGCAGAAGAACCGGACTTGCGTCCTCACGTCCTCGGGAGTTCGTTCTCCTGAGTCGAACTTGGCAAGTCTGAACTACCAAGGACGCAAGTCCGAAGTCTGCGTACTTGGTATTGAGAAACGGCTTATGTGTAATCCCAATTCTCCATTATCCGTCTGCATATTCAGTAGCTTCGTCCATATTTTCAAAAAGTTTCTGCCGGTGAAATCAAACACACTGGCACTGATCTTGATCTGGGATAGGTCTGTTAGTGCATTAGGTCTAACCCCTTATGGGCGGGTTTGAAAGGGTGGGAACTAGTCCTTTTAGTCTTTACAGAAATTCCCCCTTCCCCTCTCACACTTCCTCCAACAATGACGTAAAATGACTATTTTTGCATCATTGTAGGAGGAAGTGAAAAGGTAAATAGCAGATTTCTCTCGTCTCAGGGGAAAATGAGAGAGCGTTGCACGACCATTCAATTGTATAACTGGGTTTCTAACAATGGAAAGCTTAATGCAAATGGGTGGAGTGTCCCTTTAATAATTCATCTTTCATCACCCTGCATTTAATTGGACTGAAATTTTTTTATTACTTGGCCCGCTCAACCCATGTTTTACTAGCAGATATAATCGCAGTCTGTGAATCACTAATCCACACATTTTAGGGGTGTGATTAAACACAGGAAGAAATGCGTGGACAGAAGTGTGTGGCAAAGAATTCAGGATCAAGTTAATAAATATATATATATTATGGGTGTAACGATACACGTATTCGTATAGAACCGTTCGGTTTGAGGCTTTCGGGTTTGGTTTTCGGTACGCATTTTTGAACCGAACGGTTCGTTGGACCAATTTTCCTACTGACCAAAATTTTGTTATTTCAAATGTAGGCATATTGCGCGTGGCAAACGCGCTCATAATGTAAGAGACGCTGGCGTGACCACAACATTGCCCAACATCAAATGGCGAATGTAATGTAAGTGGAACGAAACTGAGCGACTCGTTATTGTGTGGTTGACGGACCGTTTATCAATTTGGACCAATGCAGTGTGAGCCGATCTTAATCAAGCAGAACTGTTACTAAACAGCCAAATCCAGTAAAGAAAAAATTTGAATTCGCCACTGAAGTAATAACATCGCTGCGAGATCTAGTGAGAAATATTCACATTTCTCCGTTATTAACGGATCAAACAGCGCTGACGTGGAAACCAGGAAGAAACATTGTGTCATGAATGAACTATCCAGTGTCCACAGATCAGCAACATTCACCATGGATTTACTGTAGTAACACTAACTGTTACCATGAAAGTTTGGCAGGAATAGTAGGCTATAATGCTTTCAAGTAACATCAAGTCGGTTTTATTTTGACATTATGAATACAATTGCTGCCCTCAAATGTTAATCTGAACTAAAATAAACATTTGTTTATAACTACTACAATATAACATTTCATTTTGTCCAAGGAGCTGTTTTGTTTTATATGCTCCTAAGAAAAGTCAAGTATAGCTCCAGCAGTGCTCAAAGTTAAAAAAAAAAATCATACTTTATGATGTTAGTTTTAATAAAATATAATTAAAAAAATTAAATCGGAAATGTACCGAACCGTATCAAAGCGAACCGTGATACAAGTGTATCGTATCGAACCGAACCGTGAATTTTGTGAACCGTTACACCCCTAATATATATATATATATATATATATATATATCATTCCATAGCAGATTTTTTTTTTGCAGGTTTAACAAGAATTTCTTCTGACCTGCTTATACTGCGGGAACGCCTGGAGCCAACGTAGCCTTTGGAAAGCATCCTTCCCTTTTTGTCCCGCAGCCTCTTTTCATCCCAGCCATCGCCCCTCCTAACTTTACTGTCCTTGTCCTTCCTTCGGTCCCTGTGTTTAGGAGACAACTTCCTTTTGAAATTTTATTTGGGACAAAACTAAATCTGAGAATAAAGTGGCCAGTGTGGTGGTGCAGGTTAACCTGGAATGAGATCTACTCCGGCTGTGTTTCCTTTCTCGGGAACGTGAGCGTCTCTTATGGGACCCACGTGAGGCGTTCAGCTTCTGACGTGATCTCTGGGACGGGCGTCCTCTTTAAATACCATTGAAAAAATAAGTTATTTTCTCATTTCTACAACAATTCATAAATTATTAACATTAAAAAAGTGAAAATGATGTCCAATTATACAAATTTAACAAGTAAAGCACATGTGCAGGGGATTTTTTTTTAATGTAGGTTGTCTATTTAATGCAGGCTATCTGCAGTTTTTAAAATCAAATTAAACTTATTTTCTAAGAACTGAACGAATACAATTAATACTGCATGCAGAACAAAGGTTTACAATCTTAAAACAAATCTTTACATATATACATGCACTTAATACATATTGGTACTAATATATCAGAGATCGATATTAGATTATTGATTATATGATAAAAATGTATAAAGAAATACAATAAACATATTATTGTGGTGATAGGGGTAAAATCTAGATACTGAATGAATTAAATAATGTTCTTAATCTTTCCTTTCAGTGACAAGGCGGCCCAGAGAAGCTACAAGAGTGTACTTCAAATTAAATGCCAGATACCATTACCAATAATAACAGAAAATAATGCATAATGCAGGACTTTTAATAATAAACCAGCTAAAAATACTCTGCAACTCTTTATTTTGAAATGCCTTTGCTTATCTAAGTCCAGCTGCTCATTCATAAAGCTGAAGGAAATAAAATATGCTTACAACCATCTACACCATATTACAATATAAACTCATAAAGTAAACACTCACTGTCATAATTCATCAACATTAGATCATAAGCAATCACTTGTCATAAATGTGCCATAAAAAGTAGAATACTTACATGTATTTATTTAAATGATTGTGTTAAATGATTAAGTTAAATACTAAAATCAGGCGCAAGTTTTAGTGTGAGTGCATAAAGCCACATCTGCTTCATAATACAACATTAAAAAGCTATCTTTTTAATGGGGAATCAGTTTCAAAGCAGATTTATACAAAATGCACATGTCTACAATTTAGAGTGATCTTTTATCAGAGGTGACTGTGTCCAAGTTAAGCATTTCAGTAATGTACACATACAAATCACACACTTAGACAATAATGTATTCATTTAAGGGAGAAACAATAAATTATTTTAAATAAATGTAACTTTTATTTTTTAAATAAATGATATATTATATAATAGATGTACAATTAATTTAATTAATTAATTTAATTTATTAATTCATTTAACATTGACCATACAGTCAAACATAGTCACAATACAAAGCCTGTAACTGATGCGCAGCATATAGTTTGTAGCTAATGCTAATTTACAACTCACAATATATAGATAGATATTCCCCGTTAAAAAAAGTTACATTCTTAGTAACATGTTATTGTCGTGTATTACTTTTTCAATAGGATTGATTGATCGTACTTTATACTTTGAGTAGTTTTTAACTACTTGATTAGTTAACAAGGCAAGTACTTTTAAAAATGTGTCTAATCTACCTGTGCCTCGACCTGGATCGCTTTTTCCGTGAGTGTGAAGGGGAGCGAGAGCGAGTTCTTGACCTTCTGGAATGTCTGGATCTACTGGGTGAGCGATTTTTGTCATCTGAAAGAAACAAAAAACAAAACTCTCATCAATTAAAAAGAAAAACATAAGAAAGTATTACTGTGATAGTCTAGGTTTGAGAGGGCAGACCTGGCTCAATGGCAGCAGCAATGGTTGACTGAGCCTCTCGAACTCTCTTCATGACGTCCTCCAGCTCTTTGGCTGCAGCTTGTGGCGTGAGCTCTGGAGGCTTCACTATGGCATTATTGGAGTGGTTAATTCTGAAAAAGTTGACGTTATGTTGATTAATTACTATTTAAATGCATATCACATGGATGAAATGGGATGCACTAAAATAACTGAATTAAACAACGCTGGCGAGTTGTCTTTCTCACTGGAGAACACTCACTTGAGTGGCCTATCCCCAAACATGACTCCATTGAAAGTAAGTGCTCGTGACACTGAATCCTGATCAGAGAACTCCACAAAAGCAAAACGTGTAGGTTGTGTTTCATCTCCTGCCATTCTAACAAACTTCACATCTCCCACCTGCTTGAAGAACTCGAGGAGTTGCTCTGCTGTGGTGCTCTACAGGAGAAGGACAAAACAAGCACAACATGAGCTTGAAAGACAAAAGAGAATATTGCGTTAGTTTCAAAATCCAGTTTAATTACATTGGCATATTAGTGAATACAATAAATACAAATATTCAACAAGTGGAAATAAAGAGCCTAACGAGTATCTAATAATGTGAATAAAGTGTTTAACAAGTATTTAACAGGCCTATAATTGCAATTGGATGTGGTGTTCTCGCGTTGATCAGATTGGCTGGCACACCAATTTAGACGCGTGCAGCTCATATGGTTACCATGTAACCATGGCTCCTTTCCTGGATCTTGAAAAACACCTTGACCGATCAGCAGGTTGAATAAGATTAGGGTTAAGGGTGGACATTAGGGATAGAAACAAGTAAGGACCCAATAATGCAGCATCCATTATAAAAATTGATTTCGTCAACACTGGATGCAGCGCGACACAAATCCCAAACAGTAAACTGATGTTCTATTCTACTTCTGACATACTCCAAACACTTTTGCCATTTCTGACACAAGGAACAAAGAGATATGCAACAATTGCTTTATCGCATCCAGTGTAGACAGCACTTATCTGTTGTGGCTTAGTCATTATGCAAGTATAAATGGCATCTAACACTATTTACACTACGGTACTTTCTTTTTTTCTATTTGCACTTGTGGTAAAGAGCTATTTGCCTCTGCCATAAATTCTAATTCATTATCACATACCTGTGAATTCAAATTGCCGACATACACCGTCCTCCTGATCTCGTCAATTTTAGAGGGATCAACATTACCCATGAGCGGAGGTTGCGAAGCGATTGCACTCAGAGCCGCCACAGACGTGTCCAAACTAGACTTCAGGACCCCCAGATTAGCTAAAGGAAGACCTCGCTGCCCCCAAATACGACACACATTAGTGTCTTGACAATTGACAATTTGGGATTAAAAATATTACATTTTGTGGCATGCAGTTGATGAGAATGTAGGTGACATTTTATTCGTTGTTTTCAGTAAAGGCCGGAATACACTACAAGGTTTTTAAAAATCTGAACACATTTTAAAACACAAGGCATCATACACTTGTTGACTTTGTAAATGGTTACAGACAAAAACTGGGCTTCATAAACGAAACGACTTTCAAGTCGTTCCAAAAGCAACAAACTCGTGCAGAATCCACTGTGAGACACCAACGTGTCCCTGAGCAAGACACTTAACCCCTAGTTGCTCCAGAGGGGTGCAACCTCTGACAAAATATAGCAATTGTAAGTCGCTTTGGATAAAAGCGTCAGCTAAATGTGTCTCGTTGGTAAGAGCCGCATGACAAATCAAAACTATATGTTTTCAAAAATCAGCTCAAAATATCAAACATGTTTGAAATCCTTCATTTTGAAGAAAAAAAAAGGGTAAAATCTATCAACTCCGACTGCCCAAAACATGGACTAAGCTAGCATCAACTCCTCCAAAAATGCAAATCAGACATAAAAAATCTGTGGAAAAGTTGTGTAGTGTATTCCAGCCTTAGTTTGTGAGAGTGTGTTTTTACGTTCTGTAGCGTGGTGGGGCTGGGAATGGGTAGAAGTCCTCCTCCACTCATCAGGCTGGCTACGGGTGCTGCAGGGGCCAAAAGCGAGAGAGCCTTTGCCTCTTCAGGGATTTTTCCTGAAGAAAAAGAACACTGGCATTAGGGTGGCCAATGGAGACGTCTCCAGCTGCTTCTTCTACGACCCAAGATTCAGAGGAGAGTCCTCCAACAAGCCTAGTGCTCTAACACCCACCCTGAGCATCTCCAACCCCGACCATGAACAATCAAACAAACTAGCATAGCTACTCTCCTTTTACTATCAACACAAGACATACTGTAAACAGGATGACTGTTGCACACAAAACAGAGAAAAGAACATTGTGATTTGTCCTTTTCTCTCTTTTAAAAAAAAGATCAGAACAGAACATGTAGAGAATGAGTTAACACTTTATGGTATGGGTCACCTGTACTGGAAACATATTGGTCATGAACCATACGATATCAAGCATGGTCGCTTTTCTCCCTGGGGCGATCGTGTCGCAGTGTTGGAAAGGGTGTGCAACACAAGACAACCGTTCATGTTGGCTGCATCACACTAATAGCACATAGAACATCAGATACAGAAAAGAAGAACATTTTAAGTGTCTTAGAGAAATCCCCCCTCAAACTGTCACCCCTGAAAAGTGCTGCCTTCACAATAAAGTTAACAACAAATGTAATTTTTTCCAAATACGTTTCAGCCAGTATTGGTAAAATATACACATGCTCTATGCTCACAGTGACTATAGTACTCATGGGTAAACTGACTATTTGTATATCTGTGGTTTTAAATGAGTGAAGAACTAAATTAAAACCTCAAATATGAAGTTCAGCTACTTCAGAAGTACTCTAAAGAAAATGTTCCCCAAAACCATGCTTAAGGTAAAGGGTTTTTAGTTCACCCTAAAATGAAAATGCGGTCAATAATTACTCACCCTAATGTCGTTGCAAACCCGTAAGAACTTTCTTTGTCATCGGAAAACAAATTAAGATATTTTTGATGAAATCATAGAGATTTCTGATCCCCCATAGACAGAAATGCAATTACAACTTTGAAGGCACAGAAAGGTAGTGAAGACATCCTTAAAATAGTGCAGGAGACCTTAGTGGTTCAACTTTAATTTAATGCAGCAACGAAAATACTTTTTGTGCGCAAAAAAAAGGACAAACAAACCTAACAACTTAATTCAACAATTTCTTTTCTTCCGTGTCGGTCTCCGACGCTGTTCACGTGGGCACCATGATGTATGCCCCAGAAGCCCTGCGCTGTGTTTACTACATCAACAGCATAGGAGTCTGACACAGACAAGAAGAAATTGTAATATAAAGTTGTTAGTTTTGCTTCTTTTCTTCTTTTTTTTTTTTTTACAAACAAAAAGTATTGTCGCTTCATAAATTAAGGTTGAACCACTTAGGTCTCCTGCACTATTTTAAGGATGTCTTCACTACCTTTCTGGGCCTTGAAAGTGGTAATTGCGTTTTGGTCTAAAGGGGGTCAGAAAGCTCTTGGATTTCATAAAAAATATCTTAATTTGTGTTCTGTAGATGAACAAAGTTCTTACAGGTTTGGAACGACATGAGGGTGAGTAATTAAAGATTCCTTGTCATTACAGTGAACTGAAAAGCAGTGCCTTGCAAAAAAATAAATAAAAATAAGGAATTCTAAACACTCTCTAGCAGCAGTTCTGTCACTTTACTGAATTACAGAAACTAAGAAAATACTAGGGCTCCACGATATTGAAAAAAAACGACATTGTGATATTTTGGTTTTTATTTCTATTGTGAAAATATGATTATGAAAAATACAGAAATTGATTTTTCAGAAATGTAAAAATATTTTTTTTGAGGAGCTTACAAAAATGAAAAAGCTCAAAATGACGTTTTAACCATGCTTGAGTGTGATGGGTACCTTGAGCACACTCTTCACAAGAATCAACTCAAACCTCTTTCGGTAACCATGAAGTTTACAATCTAAAAATTCAATCTTCAAATTCAAGAATGTTCTTAAAGTTTATATAAGTAAAAAAAAAATAGAATTCTCGAGTTTTCACTGCTTTCATATTCCTGCTTTTATTGATCCATTAAATTTGACTATAATATTATTGAATTTAGTTGTGATTACAAATATTAAACAAGATAAGAAATATTGCAATAATGCTATTATACTGTTAAATAAAATTTCGAGTATTTCATAAAAAATAAAACGTTTTGAAGTTTCATAAAAATTAAAGTATATCTGTAAAATTACAATACAAAGTTTTAAGTCTTAATTTCATTGTCTTTGCTTTACTTTGAAACCTATAGCACATTGTTTGATTTAATTAAATCGCAAACCTTTGTTATTTGATATTCGCACAAAACCATATCGTTAAGTCAATTTTATTTCAATATATCATGCAGCCCTAGTAAATATGCATTTAAAACTTGCTTTTCTTTTGACAGGACAGCAATGCCAAAAACAAGGTCAAATTACCATTTTAGTGGCTGAAGAACAGTTAAAGTCCTGATCTTAATAAAACATTGAAAATTTGACAGAACTGAATGCTGTCTTATAGTGGTATCTAATGCTGCATTTTTATTTCAGTACCTATAATTCAGTAAAAAAAAGAAAATTGATATCTGAATACTTTTGTGAAGATTATTTTCCAAAGTAGAACCCTGAGCAGATCAGTGGAGAGGAGCGAAAGAAAGAGAGAGAGAGGAGGAGATCTTAATGCATTACAAATCAGTAACAGCTGCCCTTGTACCGTTCAAACTTCCCTCCAATACTGGGCGTCAAGTCAACCTGGACAGCTTTCAAAGACAGGCAAAGGGATGCAACTGTGGGTTTGGGGACGAGGGACAAGGGGACAGGGGGGAAAAAAAAGGAAAAAAAAAAGAAAAACAACACAATGAATATGCAACTCTTCTAAGAGGCAAAAAGAGACAACATGAGAGAGAAATAAAAAAAGGAAATTAAAATAAAATTAAAAAAAAAAAAGAGACAAGGTGTCCATCTCGGAAGGTTCAGCAGCTACGCTCCTGGTCACATTCCCCCCTTGAAGGCAGCGTGGGCCCCGGCGGGTATAGTGTCTTGGAAAACAAAGCCTTGAGTCAGGCTAGTGTAGTAGTGTAGCCTGGGTCACTCTAGTCATCTGATATGCACACATAATCAACACAGAAAAAACATACAGAAACCAAATTAATCAACGTAGTAAACCATCCAGAACCAAGTCACGAGGACAAGCATTTCAGGCAAGAGGGAAGCTCTCTTAGATACCATGTTTTTCATGAATACGGATGTTTACAGTGAAAGAAACAAGTGGTTAGCCAGAGGTTGCACATTAGACTTGAGAAGACCTCACCCTTTCACCTCATACCCTGTAGCCTACTCTGCTTACGAACACTTGTTTCATAGTCCACTTTGCATGAAAAAGGAACAAAAATGGAGCTTGAAACCATTTAAAATGAAGTGATTGAATGTGTCTTGGTCAGTGAAACTAGGCACTTAACCTTCAGAAAACGGTCTACTTCAGGAGGGGAAACAAAATGTTTATTTTCTATCTTTATACTCCATTGTGGCACATGTATGAATACAGTTTAAATCTTTGATTAGGGTTATTTTATGTTTATGTTTACAACTTAAGCAAATAAAATGTACGCAATCAAAAATATAAGTACGGCTGCAATGTTATATTAAATAACAAAATCACTCAGTTGTGGCCGGCTAGTTTTGATTTTTAGCTATAATATAAATAAAAATAAATATATAGTCTTATAAAAAAAATGAAAATACAAAAAATATATAACATTCATCACAGAAATTAAATGTGTTTTATTGTTTTTTATTACATTAACATTAGTAAAAAGAGCTTAACTAATAAGGGCATCAATTTGACTAAAAACCTGTGTTGACATTTGATGGACACTGGCTACATTTTATGCCAATTAGTATGTTAGACATCCAATATATAATCTCACTCAACGGAATAAAGGATTTGTGCCATTATAGTGATAAAAAATTCAAGGGACACTAATAACTAAACGTACCATAGTTCCTGTGAGGTAAATCACTGGGAACCCACAACCCAGAATGCTTTAATGTCTTTGAATCTGATCATTTGAATCAGGTTTTAATTGAGACATCTTAAACAGTCTGGTAGGTGGGTCACTAGAACTGGAGTTGAGCTAAATCATTGAGCTAAATCATCGGTTTTAGCAATCAAAACCTCTCACAATTCACACATAGCAAGCAACTCAAAATTAAAAATGTAAAGCTATATTCCCCAGGCAAGCAAGTCTGGACAATTATTAATATTAGAATCACAGAATTACACAGTTACCTACCATTATATTTCTGAACGCATACTGCTAAACCAAGGGCCACTAAAAGGATGGGGTGTAACAATTCACTCTTAACAGAACCTGAAATCTTCTCTAAGTTGATCATTTGTTTATATATATATATATATATATATATATAACAATGACAATCAAAAAATCATTGTCAAAAAGTTTTGCTAGAATGCAATGAATTGTTGGTCACACACACACACAAACTGAAGAGTGTTTCTTATATAAATAATTAAATATGTTCATTTAAAATGTAAATATATAAAAAAAAAAATTATCAGCCAAATAAATATATATACTTTAAACAGTTTGTTCTTTCAATCATGGTGTGTCTTAAAGCTGCAGTCCGTAACTTGTTTGGGTTAAAAATTATCCAAAATAAATTTGAGCTTGAATAGCTTGAAAAAAATAGCTCGATTCAAAACGGTAAGCTTGTAATAATATTTTTAATTCCAGTGGTACTGGTGGATTTTCGCGGGAGATTTGAGCATGTCTTTGCGTCATTATGTCACATCTGTACACATAAAGGAAGAGTCTCGGCTAGTAGGCTATATTGCGTGTGAAGATGTTGGAGGAGGAGATTTATAGACTTTTCTCATAGCACTTGATATAATTAAAGGAGAACTCCGGCGAACAATGAACCTTTGGTCTAATAAAACATCGGTACATAGTCAACCGTTCTCTGAGATTTGTTTTCAGGATAATCGAATGTAAAGAGTTTTATCTCTAAAAACTGTTTAGCGTATAATGCTAGTAATGGGGGCATTGACTAAGTAAAAAGAAATCGCTATTTTATACCACTAACAAGGCTCAAAATAGCCCCACACAAACGCAGTAACATAATGAGGCCTTGAGAACTTTGTAAGTGTACAGACCGTTTAATAAGAAGATACTTTATGAAGACAGTTCACTTCGTGTATACAGAAAGGAGCCATCTTAGAAAATAGTCTTGATAAGTCGATCCCCGAACGCCGCTCATACAGTTCAGAAGTCCGCTGAACTTCATACAGTTCAGATCACTCAGCACCATGACTAAGCACGACGTTCGTGGTTTGACTTATCGAGACTATTTTTTAAGATGGCTCCTGTCTGTATACACGAAGTGAACTGTCTTCATAAAGTATCTTCTTATTAAACGGTCTGTACACTTACAAAGTTCTCAATGCTTCGTTTTGCATGTATGGAGCCTCATTATGTTACTGCGTTTGTGTGG
Source organism: Pimephales promelas (assembly GCF_988280905.1). NCBI lineage: Eukaryota > Metazoa > Chordata > Actinopteri > Cypriniformes > Leuciscidae > Pimephales > Pimephales promelas. The sequence goes on along the minus strand of NC_142772.1, from coordinate 10,683,362 downwards.
GGCTATTTTGAGCCTTGTTAGTGGTATAAAATAGCGATTTCTTTTTAGTTAGTCAATGCCCCCATTACTAGCATTATACGCTAAACAGTTTTTAGAGATAAAACTCTTTACATTCGATTATCCTGAAAACAAATCTCAGAGAATGGTTGACTATGTACCGATGTTTCATTAGACCAAATATTCATTGTTCGCCGGAGTTCTCCTTTAAATTTCTCAATTTGATGGCGGATCTAGAAAGGTGACAATCATGTGACCTAGTAACTATGCCGGAATCTCCTGGATGACAATCGCCAGTTACAACTGGACATTCACCCGTTTTGTAAAATGCAAAAGACTTTGCTCGGACTTCGGTGGACAGAGAAGTAAAATTTGCACGGTTTGAGATAAGCGATCATTAATCAGCTCGATTTACTGCAATGCTTTTTCTTCCCTTAGTTGGTGAGAACAAAAGTGGGTGTTACTTGTTCAGATTACATTTTCCGGAGAAAATTCTTATGTTGGTCATACTTCCAAAATGTAGAATCAGTGATTCCGAATGTCTCCACAACGGCGCGGCGAATGGCTCCCGCACATTCTAATCAAAACATTAATTCCTCCACGCTGTGCTGTGCCGAGCTAAATACTGATATAAATACGATATAAATACTGAACGATATAAATACTGTTCGTTTTCTCACAAAAACCGCTCGTTTCGTGTCTTAGGCCATCAATGTGTACTTACATTTACGAGTCATTAAATCATGTTTAATTTTGACTTCTCTGTGCATGCTTTTTGGTGGACCCCCTTAGCCTCCAGTGTATGACTGAAAAATGTCAAAATTGAAAATACTGTGGAAACAAAGACACCTACATCTTAGATGCCCTTGAGGTAAGCTAAAACATAACAAAAATGAATTTCAAAGTGAACTATCCCTTTAATCTAAAGCAGACTCTTACCTTCATTGAGATGTGGCATGGGAAAGTCACCCAGCCTCACAGGAACCTAGTGTCGGAGTTGCATGTATACCCCATGCACACTGTTTGACCATTTTAAATTTAAAATGATACGAAAAAACTAATGAAAACTGACCACCTGCAATGCATTTCAATGGATGTGGAAGCAGAGAATGCCTGAGTGTTTTGGGTTAGCTGCACAATTGTTATTGGCTCATCACGTTTTAGTCAATTTTGTGAATAACTGCAATTGCAGATTTCAAACAGAGACAAAGAGGAAAAACTACGGACTGCAGTTTTAATTTCAATTGATTGGATTTATAAGTTGATTTATAGTAGCATTTATATTCAAATGTTTGTGGTATGTTCAGGGTTTTTTTTTTCTCTAAAGAAAATATTTTATTCAGCAAAAATGCATAAAATTGATCAAAAGTAACAGTATAACATTTTACACTGAGAATATAGATAGATAGATAGATAGATAGATAGATAGATAGATAGATAGATAGATAGATAGATAGATAGATAGATAGATAGATAGATAGATAGATAGATAGTGCTGTTCTCTTGAACTTTCTATTCATCTAAAAATCCTTAACAATTTTAATCTCTGTGCCCATAATTTTCTAGCAATGCATTTCATTAGCAATGAAAAAAAAAAAAAGTTTTAGCAAAACACTGAAAGCGTCTGCACAAAGTCCTGACGCTGTTACATAAAGTATGATCTTAATCACCTCTATCATTTCCACATCCTTCAGCTCAACTGATAAACAAGAGAACTGGTGTCACTCCACCCACATCCACTCAACTCACAAAATAAAACAGAGCTGATAACAGTGATACTTCAGCACACAGAACTCATGGTTATCATACACATCTGAGACACAAAAACACACAAAATAATGTCAGGAAGCCAATTATGATTTGTTCTTCTCAAAAGTTTGATTTGCAGTCAGATACCCAGTGTCATTCTAAAATCAGGCACACAAATGTAACACGCATGCAAACATACTAACCTTCAGCGCAGGGCACAACAATCAAAGCTCTGTCAATAAAAACTGTGTTGGTTAAATGTTGTGCCACACCAACACTGGAAGGGTCTCGATACTTTATGTAACAAACTTTGGATGAAAAGGAAAGAGGTGCATTGCTGAAAGAGAAGAAAAACAAGTGATTTAATTGCCTTTTGTGTTGTTTAATAATGTGTTGCATATGATTGTTGTTTTGTTCTGGTGAAATATGAAAAGGAAGATATAGCTAATCTTTGTAAACTTAGTCCTCTCAAAAACAAGGTTATTATGGTTTTTCACTCTATAACTGGTTTCAGTTGACTTTAGTTTTTAGTATATTTGTGCAATTTTACATGAGTACTGTTTTTCTGAATATCAGTGTGTGCAGATACTCAGAACACCACAATTATGAGCGTGTTTTTGAATGAATCAGCTAACTGAACGATTCCATGACTTACAATAATAAAAATACTGTCATTATATTATAAACAATGTTATAAAATTTGTAATATTTCAATATATTGTGTATTAGATCTGCGAGATTGGATAAATTGAGAATTATTTTTTTATTTTATTTTTTTTCAGAGATCACGATTCTCGCATGATTCACACACAGAATTAGAGGAGTAGTTCACTTTAAAAAAAAATAATAATAAAAAAATTGCTGATAATTTACTCACTGCCATGTCATACAAGATATCCATGTCATTCTTTCTTCAGTCGAAAAGAAATTAAGGTTTTTGTTGAAAACATTCCAGGATTTTTCTCAATATAATGGACTTCAATGGGATCCAAACGGTTCAAGGTCCAAAAGACAGTTTCAGTGCAAACTGTTCAAAGGGCTTTAAACGATTCCAGACGATGAATAAGGGTTTAAGTTTTAGAACAAATTTTAAGTTTTATAAGCTCAAATGGTCACCTTGCTCTGTTCTGTGATGTGTATTTGTGACTCTCCTGTTCAAACTCGTTTATCAAAAGAAAATCGATAAATGAGTTTTCACTGAAACTGTCTTTTGGACCTTGAACCATTTGGTTCCCATTGAAGTCCATTATATGGAGAAAAATCCTGGAATGTTTTCATCAAAAACCTAAATTTCTTTTCGACTGAAGAAAGAATGACAGATATCTTGGATGACATGGGGGTGAGTAAATTATCAGCATTTTTTTTTTTTTTTTTTAAAGTGAACTACTCCTTTGAACAGAATTACAATTTATACAGACATATCAAGCCAAGTCACTAAAAGATTTAGCCTAAGGAAATATATAAAAAGCCTTTATTCAGTCATGGCTTAGGCAATTAAAAACAGGTAACAAATGCACTCTGATGTGGAATATATGGAATTTACAAGAGGTTCTGGCAAAATCTTAATAGCTGCAATTTATTTTAAAAGTTTAATTAATCTGAATGAATTGTTCGGGTTGAATGAATGACTCAATGACTCACTATATATACTTCACTTGTTTCATTACTGGATGAATCAGCGTTTTTGAATAAATCTTTTGAAATTCAATGACAAATAATTTGTTTTACCGGTCACTTCTTGCTACCAGGTGGCGTAACAATGCAATGATTCGATCTAGGGCAGCATGATATATTGTTTTAGCATCGATATCGCGATTGGTGCATGCGATAGTCACATCGCAGTATGTGCAATGTCAAGTATAGGGATCGTAGTTGATTGGTTCTGGTTTGGAATGCATGTGATTCGCGGATTAATTGCAAAGGTTAAACATCATCATAGAGTGAAAGTTTATCATTTGCATGTGTTTTTAAGTCCTGTCTAATTACAAAATCAAGAACAAGAAGATTTGAACTCACTCAAATTCCACATGATAGCTTTATGAGCCAAGCCAAAACAACAGGCGAAAGACGCTCAGAATAAGTAAACATGGCAACACTGCAAGAATGAGCTCTGTGAAGCAGATTTCCGAGCATAAAGATGACTTATTTGTTGATAGTGATTTAGTTAAAATTGCCAAACATTACAAGTCTTTTGTCATTATCTTATTAAAAAAAAATAGTGGATACCAAACATGCAGTACACCAAAAGCATTGCTATAATTACCACTAGGGGTGTAATGGTTAAAATTCACCTGGGTGATGAGGGTGTAAATGATGGTCGTGTTCGAACATAATATATATTAATAAAATAAACATTATATATGTTCTGTGGAGAGCCAAAACTTCTCCATTAATTTTGTTTGCGCAGTGTAGTTCACAGAATTCCTAAAAAAATATGTTGCCACCTATAGGCATCATCATATGTTTTATTAAACATAGAGATTTTTTTTTTTCACGTCTGTTACGCATGTATATTATTTCCCTCTCTAAACTATAAAACACATGTGTGACTGATATTTTTTGAATGTCTGGACTCCTTTATTAAGGGATATGGATATAAACCAAGGTTTCAATATATTTGTACTAAAAATGGCAGTGCACATAACACACAGTCATAGTTATTGCCATGTGAGCTGTTGGTAATGTATGTGAGACGTTTCCATGATGTCATACTTATCTTTTGATAGTGTGTGGATGCATGGTCTGATGTGCATGTACAGTGTGTGTGTGTTATTAGCTGTCTATGTATAAAGTGTTTATAGTGATGATATTGGTTGTGCAGGTGATTTTAAAATGTATGATGTCGTGTATACGAATTTGATGTGATATGTATGTATGCAGTATGTGTTTAATGTGTGCGTGTGTTTTTATCATCACTATGAAGTGGTCTGATATGTTTATGATAAGCCTCGGGATGTGTAACGTTATGTCAGAAATGTATGCTGGGTAATTTACGCCTGCCTATTATATTATGTGTTGTTTTGACTCTGTCAGGCAGGTGTGTGTGTGTGTGGTGTTGTTGTTTTGACTCACTCAGGCGGATAGAGTCGCAGCTCCTCGATGTCCCCGAGGAAGCCGAACAGAGTTCTCATCTGATCACTGCTCACCGCCGACGACAGATTAGTGATTTGAATCACGTTTGTTCCAGGCATCCCGTTCATTTCTTAATAGACTGAAATTCAATACTCTGAAATTCAAAGATGCATCAGAGTGGTCAGCTCTCGGAAAGGCGCTGACCTGCTGGGAAACTCGTTAGCAGGGAGCGCTGCTGCGTACAGCAACCATGGAATGAGCTCAGCTTACACAACAGCGCCGCCCGCTGGTCTGGAGGTTGAGGCTACATGACAAAATTACTAAAAGAAAAATGCAAAAGTCTTTTATCTGTCATAGAAGAGTATGATTTAAAAAAAAAGACCTTTGCCCCTAATTTATTTTATTTTTGTATTTATTTTAATTATTTATTTATTTAACGTTTATTTTATATCATGCATCTGTTTTGTAGCCTATGTATTTGTTTGTCTAATGTAAAGAATTGTTACTATTGCCTTATTGTTTGTACATGAATAATTGTTCAAATAATAATAAAAAAAACAATCCCGGTTACTTAACAGTTCCGATAAAGATGCCCCCCCCCAAAAAAATAAATAAATAAATAAATAAATAAATAAATAAAAAAAACATGACATAATTTAGTTGAGAAAAAAATGTAAAACAATTCTTGCAAAATACGTAGGCTAATAACCTTTATTTTTAGAGCACTTTTATGTAGGCTACATTGGTCATATTTTGAAAAATACATATAATTTTTTGACAAAATACAGTTTAAAAATATGACTTATCTGGTAACTATGAATATACCTAAATTAGGCACTATTGAAATAACTAAAATACATTGGTATTCAAAGTGAGACCACTATCGATATTACTTTTTATACAAAATAAAGTTGTCGCACAGTATTGGTGTAATTTCCACCACAACACTGTAATGTCCCTTTAAAAAGTTTTTGTGAATGATTGTTTAGGAAGTTTCAGTGACATCAAAACGTCATGTTTCATCAAGAACAAATATTGAATATATTAAACATCAAGGTAAATATTGCTTGATCAGTTAATATAATATTCTACATCATTTCCAAATATGTTGTACTTTCAAGGGTGTTTTTTTAAAAAAAGTTAAATTAATTATTAAAGCCACAATATGTATTTTTTCTGCTTTAAAAATAGCAAAAATAACTGTATCTATGTTATATATTTCTATTAGATGTGTACTTACATTATCCCGACAGTTTCCACCAACTTTCAGATATGGAGAAATTTATTGGGTGACACTTTATTTTACGACCCGCAAACAACTGTGTAAGTACACTGAAATTAAGGTGTAGGTCTAGGTTTCTGTAATTATAGTGTACTTCCGTGTAGGTATAAGGGAACAATATGTTAAGTTTTGGGTAATAAAGGGGTAACAAGCACCACTTTAATTTACAGCCCGCAGGAGTTACACTTACCCTGTAACTACACAGAACAAGGGGGTAACAAGCGCTACTTACTATGTAGCAATACGAAACAACACTATTTGCACTGTAATAATTACAGAGAAAGGTACTATCAAAAAAAAAAGTTTTAATTACACAGTATATTTGCCCTGCCACTTAAGTGTCATTGCAATTCAATGGGATAAGGTAAGTACTAATTACCTCATGGTAAGGTCTAAATTAAAAATCATATCAAAAACAAATTATTTTGACTTAACATTAAGTAAGTAAGAAAAGCCAATAAATTTAATTTATATCATAGTATATATATATATATATATATATATATATATATATATATATATATATATATATATATGTGTGTGTGTGTGTGTGTGTGTGTGTTCAATTTTTAACCCACAGATGTCAAAATAACCCTGTGACATTGTACAAGAACATATTTTGCCAGAAATGTGATTGTAACGGTCACCAGGTGGAGTGCCCTTGAGAGTCACCAGAGGGCACTCCACACCAGATGTTCATGTTTCACTCACAACTGCATTTCCCAGAACTCACTGCCTGGACTCATCATCACTGATCACATTCACCTGTACCTCATTCACTGATTGCATTCACCTGTGTCTCATCCTGTTAGTCTGTCTATATATACCTTGTGTTCACATTCACTGTTTGTGAAGTCTTGTTGTACTGTGTGTCTGCATTTCTGAGCGGTTGCCGTGTTTGTTTTCTGGTTTTGGATTTTTGGATTGTTCTTGGATTCTGATTATTGCTGCCTGCCCTGACCTCTGCCTGTTTCTTGGATTCCCACTGTGTATTCTCCATTGTCCTGTCTGCTGATTCTTGACCCTGCCTGTATGACTATTCTTAAATTAAAGCTGCATTTGGATCTTCATCTGGGATATATCAACAGAATAGGTACCTGTTATTTTTTAACTAATTAAATAATTTGCTTGTATATCTGCCTGTTACCCCTTTATTACCCCAAACTTAACATATTGTTCCCTAATATCTACACGGAAGTACACTAAAATTACAGAAACGTACACCGTAATTTCAGTGTACTTACAAAGTTATTTGCAGGTTGTATATCTGTTTGTTACCCCTTTATTACCCCAAACTTAACATATTGTTCCCTTATACCTACACGGAAGTACACTGTAATTACAGAAACGTACACCGTAATTTCAGTGTACTTACACAGTTGTTTGCGGGTCGTAAAATAAAGTGTTCCCATTTATAGTTTAATTTGAAGACACGGGACGTTTCTTTATTTCTGTTTCGTCGCCCGTCTATGGCGCCATATAACCTTTGACTCCTCTATTTTCTCTAACTTCCTGCAGAACCCGGCGAAACCGCCAAACACAAAGGGGAACACTGGACTACCGCCAATAAAGCAAAGAAAATGACGAAGAAAAAAAAGTAGTATGTATTTTTATGTGTGTAAATCACGTGCCCGCTCACGAGCGCTCACTCTTAACAGACACCCCGGTGCTGCTCGCGCATCACAGAATGTTCATAAAGCGCTCCCCGTTCACAGTAACCGGGTCGTCTCATTCAAAACAGCCACCTGTTGCTGTCAGCGAGCTGTGCACATTGAATACTCATATGAGTCAGGCTGCGAATGTAAGTTATGTGCCCGCTCCAGCGCGCTCATGCTTACTAAATAAACGCCTCACCTCCGGCGCCGTGCACTCACTACATTCCCTTTAGCCTTAGCACATAGTGGATGCATAACGAAAAAACCGAGTCAAACGTTTGACTGCAGTATCTTATGTGCCTTATAATCTGGTGCGCCCTATATATGAAAAAAATGTTCTAAATAGGTCATTCATTGAAGGGGCGTAATATAAATATTTATATTCGTCTGTGTTATAGTTATGGACCACGATTCTGCTTTGCCTGCATGTTCTGCTACTACAGCCAGCTCAGTAAAGCTCAAACGTACGGGTGAAAAATAATGACCCGAGAAGGGTTTGGGACAGGAGAAAAAGCATGACACAGGTAAACATTGGGGTTGCATTTAAAGCTTCTTGACAAGCTAAATCTACAGAGAGATGCCGTATATCCGTATATTTTGTGAAACGATGATGTCATGTCATGAGCTAAGCTGGTTGTCATTGACAGCGACAACAACTCCCGTGAGCCCACGCTCTTTCCCGACGTCATCAAAGTACGTCTTTTGTTATTATTTTAAATGAGTGACCCCTGGTGGCCAAAAATTACATACTGTACGTTTAATTTAACCGTCCGGTGGACCGGCGCCTCAGGAGTAGGGTTGGGTTTTATACCAGTACACCCTGTATTTTTTAAAGGGGAAATGAAGCAGTGAATCAAGTTTACATGATTTACAAGATGGCTTTCCAATATAATCAACAATTATATAAGAAACATTACAAATGTAAACATTTAGAAGAAAAAAAGAAAAAACTTTGTATCTTTCGCCGCCAGGGCGCTGCCATTGTGCAGTTGACGTCACGGGGTCGGTTGGCTCAAGTTTAACAGGCTCTGGGCATTGAAAATCGCGACATCAAACTGTGTTTACACCAGTGTTTTGACCGCGAACGACTAACGTTAGGTACAGTTATTAGACAAAAAGACGACGTCTAATGTTATATGTTGACAAACTGCACATTGAAACATTGTTTGCGATGTCTGCCGTCATATTCCCGTCTCGTCAACACCATGTAAGTTACGTTGCTGTGTAGAACAGCCGGTGGTGGTTTGGGGCGAAGAGCGGGTTTGCAACGCTAACTTACCAGGTGTCAGTGTGGCTGTTAGCGTTATTGCGATGCCCTCCGTGTCAGAGTCCATCTGTTGTCAAGAGGTTGATCTTGAGCATGTATTGCGTGGTCAATTCTGCATCACCGGCGCGCACGTTTACCATGCTGTGCCGGGAGTTAGACGTGTGGAAGCGGTGATGCTTTCCCTGAAGGATGTCAGAGCGGAGACACTTTTTCCTAGTATATGTAGGCTGTAGCTACTAGCACTACCAGTGCGAAAATGTGGTGGTTTCATTTCCCCTTTGAACAAATACATGCTAACTTACATGTTGTTGACGAGACGGAATGACGGTAGACATCGCGAACAATGTTTCTATGTGCAGTTTGTCAACATTTAACATGAGACGTCGTATTTTTGTCTAATGACTGTACCTAACATTAGTCGTTCGCGGTCAAAACACTGGTGTAAACACAGTTTGATGTCGCAATTTTCAATGCCCAGAGCCTGTTAAACTTGAGCCAACCAACCCTGTGACGTCAACTGCACAATGGCGGCGCCATTCGAAAGATGCAAAGTTTTTTCTTTTTTTCTTCTAAATGTTTACATTTGTAATGTTTCTTATATAATTGTTGATTATATTGGAAATCCATCTTGTAAATCATGTAAACTTGATTCACTGCTTCATTTCCCCCTGGTTCCGGTGCTTAAATAGTTCTTGAAACGGTCACCGTACACAAAACCGTACACATTTTGTCAAAAAAAATGATACCCTTTTATTTACAGGGCCAAACTGAACACAATTAACTTAAATCTTTACACAATAAATACAAGTAACATATGGTAATAATAAATAAATCACAATTGAAGAATTCACAATTACGTAATATCAAATAAACAATATTGTATCAAACAATGTAATAATACTGTAGATTAATAAAGATTAGCCCACTACCAGGGCAATCTAATGTCGACATGGCTACAGGTTCCTATGTTTTGTCTGCTTGAACCAGTCATGTGGGTTATCTGGTCACTGAACTAGTTAAGCAGCACTTAGCTTGGCGAGTGTGGTATTTCCTTCACACTGTGTCTTAGCTACGCAGCTTTGAGTAAACCTATAAAAGAGAACGTCTCTGGTTACTGATGTAACCCATGTTCTTTGAATAGGGAACGAGACGCTACAGTATAGTTCGCTGCCAAACTCCTCGCCGACAAGCTTCCCTTTTCGCAATTGGAAGAGAAATCTGAGGAGCAGATGATGCGCGCGCTAATATAACATGATGACGTAAGAGCGTCAAGGCGGCGCCCACGCCATCAGCCAAAGGATTAGCGTAATTCTATATGGGCTTCAGACAATCTGCACACATGGAGGGCGTTCTGATGCGTAATTTCTACACATGAAATGCAGCCAAACCTTGGAGCGTTTTGTCTTCGGCATCTTCATTAATCCCCTCGATATCAGCAGACGTTCAGGGAGTCTCCCGCATAGATTACGGCTCCTTGATGCCCGAAAATTAGTTAAAATCTTCCAAACCGTATAGTGTGCACACTATAGGGAGAGAGGGAGAGAGCGAGAGCCTTTGCGTGTGTGCGCCTCATGACACAGAGACTTTTCGTTCTTATTCAGTCTGGTTACTACCATTTACGCTGGAACCGGTTCCTTATAGACCCCTTTTCAGTTGGTAAACATGGTGACGTTTTTTTGTGGACGGAGCTTAGGTGGAGGCAGAACAATCCCTCTGGCCACTTCACCAACGCTAGTTAGCAAGTATTGTTAGCTTGTTTTTTTAACAATGAAAATCCAATTTTATTTTAATGTGTAAGGTCACTAAGTGTCCAGGACCGCGATTGTTATTTCCAAAAGTTATTTTTAACGGACAGAACCAGATTGGCCGACCCGTAGCAGCCTACACGCTCACTCAATGCATGGACGATCTGACAGGATTAACATTACGTTACCTCAGTTGAGTGGCCTGACTTCTATACCTACCTTATAGAGAAACTGATCGTAAAGAGAAACTGAGGGCATATAAATCTTTAGATGCCTAACTATGTGCTGAATGGTCCTGTACAAGACTTGTGTGTACGATCCACAGTTCTGCTGAGCTAGCGCCGAGGCGACGACAATGTGAAGAGTGACATTACGGTGCAATTTTAATGATGTGAATATTTTCTAGAAATAAAAATTCCAGATACAGCATATTAATTTTTCATCAATTCTTGCACCAAACAACACAACAAGATGACATTTAATAATAGTAACAATAATTTAAGCTCCTTATTATGTAGCCGAATCTGTGCTGGTTTGTATTGGCCACCTCCAGTTTTCACTTTGTTTTGCCTCCAGCTAGCGCCGTGACGTAACTGAGACGTCGGCGCAAAAGGGGACTATTAGGACCACGTTTCGGGTACCCAACCCTATTCAGAAGGGGGACGCAGTGCCTTACCAACACAGTTGACCTCAATTGGGAGTATTGTAGGATGATGTAAGGAATACTTTGAAAGATCTCCTCAATCCCACCGACACGTCATCCATTGAGGAAGCAGAGGCTGAGGGCTCGGAGGTGGACTTGTCCATCACCCAAGGTAAAGTCACTGAGGTAGTCAAGAAGCTCCTCGGTGGTAAGGCACCGTGGGTGGATGAGATCTGCCCTGTGTACCTCAAGTTTCTGGATGTTGTGGGGCTGTTTTGGCTGACACGCCTCTGCAACATTGAATGGCGGTAGGGAACAGTACCTCTGGGCTGGCAGAACGGGGTGGTGGTCACTCTTTTGAAGAAGGGGAAGGGTGTATTCCAATTACAGGGGGATGTATGGATGTAAACCCTATGCCAGGGTACTGGAGAAGAGAACTCGGCTGTTAGTAGAACCCCGGATTTAGGAGGAACAGTGTGGCTATACCCTCTCCAGGGGTGCTCTAGGGTGCATGGGAGTTTGCAAAACCAATCCACATGTGCTTTGTGGATTTGGAGAAGGCATTCGACTGTGTCACCCACGGCGTCCTGTGGAGGGTGCTCTGGGAGTATGGGGTCCCGGCCCTCTGCTTTGTTAAAGGCTGTCCGGTCCCTGTACGACCGGAGCAGGAGCTTGGTTCAGCCGGCAGTAAGTCAGACTTGTTCCCGGTGCATGTTGGACTCCGACAGGGCTGCCCTTTGTCAACAGTTCTGTTAATATTTTTTTTATGGACAGAATTTCTAGGCACAGCCAGGGGCCGAAGGGTGTTGGGTTTGGGGACCACATGATTTCATCTCTGCTTTTTGACGGAAGATGTTGTCGTGTTGGCCTCATCAGACCAGGACTTTCAGCTACTGCTATGGCTTGCAGACGAGTGTGAAGTGGCTGGGATGAGCTCAGAGTAGAGCTGCTGCTCCTCCACATCGAGAGGGGCCAGCTGAGGTGGCTCGGGCACCTGTTGGCACCAATCAGTCAGGCAAGTACTGTTCTCCTGGCGACCGCCAAACCCAGACTCGTCCATCAGATTTCCAGACAGAGAAGTGTGATTCGTCACTCCAGACAGAGAACACATCTCCACTGCCCAGTAGCGGGATTATGTAAGGGGCTTTGATGCAGCTGCTGGGCCATGGAAACCCATTCCATGAAGCTCTCTATGTACTGTTCTTGAGCTGATCTGAATGTCACACAAAGTTTGGAGGTCTAGCTATTGACTCTACGGAAAGTTGGCGACTTCTGGCCTTGGCATGCGCTGACCCTGCTCTATAATGTGGCCTACCACTTCATAGCTCAGTTGCTGTTGTTCTCAATTGCTTCTACTTTGCTATGAAAACATGGAATATTAAGTAGTGAGGAAATTTCACAAATGGGCTTATTGCACAGGTGGCAACCTCTCACGGTACCACATTTCAATTTCCTGACCCAATCATTCACAAACGTTTGTAGATGCAGTCTGCATGCCTAGGTGCTTTATTTTATACAACTGTGTCCATGGAAGTGATTGGAATGCCTGAATTCAATGATTTGTCCCAATACTTTTGGCAATATAGTGTATATGGTGATTATTTGATTAGGATACATGATATGACATAACACACTACATACAAACCTATTTCTGTATCAAATCAAAAATATCAATGTGTTTCAAGTGTTTTCCCCGTTTTAATTAATGATTTCCTGATATTTTTGGACATGTTTTATTTTTTTTGTATTTTTTTTTTTATTGCTCTCTGAGCATTGTATTATGATCATTTTATCAGGTTTATCAGGAGCTGCTCGATGTGTCCTGTCTTCCTGTTTCAGTGGAAATTACCTCAACTCATGGGGTGCTTGCTTCTATATATTCAAATGTACAAAAAAAAACAAGTTAAAAGTACTTATAACTCTGCACATTTCAAGGCACTTCAGTGGGCCTTTAAACTAATATTAGTGGATCATCAAAGTCAGCTTGTTGGTCTGATTTATATGTGTATTTTGGCCATTCGCTCAGATCCAGTTGGCAACAGACAAAACCATATATTCATATTTGATGCATGATTTGAATATGATTATCAAATGATTTTATTGCTCAGGTAGGGTTTTCACCCTAACCATGACCTAGATAGATAGATAGATAGATAGATAGATAGATAGATAGATAGATAGATAGATAGATAGATAGATAGATAGATAGATAGATAGATAGATAGATAGATAGATAGATAGATAGATAGATAGATAATGTATAAACATAGATGTGCAGTAATATGCTACGCACATGTGCACACATTGTATGTTTTTGCAGCTTCACACTAATGAACATGTAATGACTCGCACGTGAAAACTGAGATGCAGTGTCATCTACCAGGTGTCATATGTGCACAGACGAGACAGGGGATCGCATATATTAGTTTGTCTGCTTAGAGTTTCACCGTCTGCTTGAGTGTCTGTATATTTAATGTGTGTATTTTTTATGGCTACAAACAGTAGCATACTACATACTGGTTAAGATACCTTCTCCTATCAAAAGAAGATGCTGGCTGAATTTATGACAACTGCTGACAGTTAATAATAATAATAATTCGTGTTGCAGATTCTCAAACACAGCAATTTTAAAGAAAGTGCATGCTAAAACGAAAGTTCAAAACTTAACATAGTGTGAAATGTGTTTAATTGTCTTTGAAAACCGAAGGAAAACCTAAACCTTCATTAAATCTTTAAGGAGGCTCTTCTTGTGACAGCAGCATTAGGTGTCATGTGTCCCAATGAGTGAGAGTGCATCAAACTGTTTAAATGGATGTGTCGCACTGTCCTGTGGGTCATCCAGAATACTTTTTGATTGTTCCTTTGACCATTGATGGAATTTAAATGCGTCTGAGAGGCTACATTTGTTTTACTTCATGTAAGTTCTCCGATCATTTCTATATTGAGCTGTGTTTGTGCTTTGCATTAATTCCCTTGTCTTAAATATTTTTTTTCTCTCTCTAAAAGATTTCATTTGAACTCAAATCGACCAAACAACTGTTCCAGCTCATTCAATATACTATTATAAATCGCACAGGTGAAGTCACTTGGCGTTGCTATGGCAATAGGGAGTCAGTTACTGGAGAGCAGCTGCACACCTGTGCACTAATTTGTTAGACCACAGATGCAAGGGAATAATTCAGAGGCTAATAGAGATTAGAAGGGCAGTAAAATGCCAAAGAAGAGTGATACAACAAGAAAATTGGAAGATGGTGAGTTGTAATTTTTATTTCCATTGTATAATTATTTAACAGTTACAATAAACCCTAATTACCCTAATAAACCCATTATTTTAGTAATACATTATTATTATTTTTTTCAAATCCTGTCATCTGTTGACATTCTGCGCTTAGGGAGCAACTCATAATAAATATATATGTTTTTTGGTAGTGGGAATAGATATTGATGGAGATGTGGAGAGTGCTGAAGGTAAGAAAAAATATTACACTGAATTGTTTTTCCTTATTTTCTCCTTTCTTTTTTATGAGTGTTGGTGTTTAAGGCTATAATCAATATTTCTGATGCTTATAACCTAGAAAACACTCAGCAACTAGAAATGTCTACATACAGTATATTGACAAGTGACTATTGTGACAGCAATTTTCTCCCTATTTTTCTTTCAGAATTTGTAACAATTTTTGTTTATCTTTTGTTACTCAGCATGCAATAATGTATTGTTTGTATGCCTTTTCATGACAAATGGTAAATGGACTGCATTTATATAGCGCTTTCATAGACCCAATGGCCACCAAAGCGCTTTACAATTTGCCTCACATTCACCCATTCATACACCGACTGCGGTGTCAGCCATACAAGGCACCATCCAGCTTGTCGGGAGCAGCTGGGGTTAGGTGTCTTGCTCATGGACACCTCGACACTTAGGGATTGAACCACCAACCTTTCGGTTTGCAGACAACCTACATGAACCACTGAGCCACTGCCGCCCCTGACAATGCAATTGTGTTCTCTTTTTCTCAGAGGACAAAAAAGCAAAAGGCAAAGGTGCTAAAAAAAACGCAGCCGGTAAACGGGGCAAAGCAGTCACCAGTGAGGATGGTGATGATGAAGATGCGGATGATGACCCCCCCAGAGGTCGTCGAGCAGCCAAGAAAAAGAAAGCTGCACAGGTAGAGGAAGACAGCGATGATGATATTCCACAGAGAAGATGTGCTGGGAACAGGAGAAGAGGAAAAGTGCGAGAAAGTGGGGGAGATGGGGAAAAGTCTGGTAGAAAAAGCAAGAGAGGTGGAAACAAAAAACAGAAAGATGCTAAGGGGAAAGGAAAAGACAAGGACAATGACAGCGACAAAGATGAAAAGAAGAAAAAGAACAGTAGGTATGCTGACACAAGTGGTAACGCGATAAAACTGGATAATTAAATGATAATTAATTGATTTCATCAATACACCAAGACACCAAGAGATCACTGAATATACTATAAAAATTCCAGTAATGTATAGGAAAATCGAGAAAAAAACTAACTAAATAAATAAACTTTTTTCTCTTTTACAGTACATCTACAAAGTTCTATTGAAATGTTTCTATTTTTAAGGTGTAATTTACACGCCATTTGTCCGTATTATTTATAAAAGTGGTTAGTGTTGTTGGAAAACATATGGTCAACTATCCGAGCCTCTCCCTATTCCGCGACAGTATCGTTTTAACTATTAAAGCCATTGCATTTTTAATACTATGTCTCCCCATACACTCTAGACACACACTTGTACTCGTTAGCTCATCCCATTAATCTCCATTAGCGACTTCTAACCATATACACCTGATATTATGATTAGTCTTATGGGTGTAGGAACATTTACAAAGTGTGATGAGGGGGATGGCACACAATAAGACATAATACTGCAAACAAAACAATTCTAAATTTTTGTCTTGTTTTTTCTTTAAAAAAAAAAATAATAATAATAAATTATATATATATATATATATATGTATATATATTGCACAAATAAGTACTAAAATATTTCTTTATGGTTGCATTTTATTTGAAGGTGCCATTGCTACAGTCTAATTATACAGTTAAGTATGCAGTAATATTAATTAAAAATATAATAATTAGGGTAAGGGTTTGGTTTATGGTTAGTTGCGCGTATGCATAATTTACTGTTATTACTGTAGTAATTACATGTGCAATGTGTAACAAGGACACTGTAAATTAACGTGTTACCATTATTAGACACTTTGGGCAATGATTTGGTTGAAGTGCTTGTAAGTTTGCATATTTTAATGTTAAATTTAACAAATTAAATTTAATGGTTACTAATCTGGTCTTTATAATTCTTATCCTTATAAAATCTATCTTTGCATACTTGCTGACTTTGTAATGGTTATACACTAAACAACTGAGGCATCACACACTACCAGACTTTCAGCACAACATGTATCATCCAGACGGAAAAATGTGGGCAAAAATTCATGTTGTGTATTCCAGTCTTAAACAACACTTTTGAAGTTTATGCAAGACAAAACAAGTCATTTTTATGAATGAAGCACTCGATCACAGTATGTTCTATGTCTTAGTGGTGATGATTCCAAATCAGATGAAGAGGAGGATTCCATGTCTGAAGGTGAAATGGCCAAACTGATGGAGGAGGTGGAGGAGAAGAAGAAACTGATAGCAAACATCAGGAACAAGCCCTGGCGAATGAAAAGACGACTTAAAGTCCTCAAGTACTGAGAAATCTTAAATGTAATGCAAAAAAAAATGTTATAATGAATCAATAAGCTTCAAGACACCCCATTAAGATGTGACTAAATTCACGATACAGCAAGGCCTTATTGTTTTTACGGAAAAAAAATATATTTAAGGGATTTTATGATACTAAGTTTAGTTATGATCCGGGAAAAATCCCGCTTTGCGCGCGTGCAAAATCAGAATGACACATGCGTTTGTGTATAAAGTCATTTCATGAAAATGCAATCACAAGTGTCTGTGAGTGTAAATACAATTAAGAAAAATTACATTTGGATGATCATTTTGCCACAGTTTTTGCTTAAACATGTTACACATATCTAATCATTTCTGTAATGCATTTTAATTTTAATTTTGCCACTTATAAAGCGTTTCAATATGCATATTAAAACTAGTGTAGCCTATGAAATGGCAAATATAAATTATGTAATTTCATTTTAATTTTAATTTTTGCACCATACGTTGCTAGAATGGTAATGTAAAATGTAAATTTAAATACAAAATGCAATGCCATTTTACATATTGCATTGTCATTTTGCATATTACATTTCAAACTGAATATTGCTACACATAAGCTTCCATATTGGGTGCAGTACAAAACGTTTTAATTTGTCTTCCATTCATTTCCAATGCGGTCATTTTTGACCCCGAGGAATACATGTGTGACTATTTATTTTCAGGACCATTTGACCTTTTTGAATAATGTCCATGATTTTTGTGTGGGTCTGTGTGTTCACATAGCAAGAGGCCAAGAGCCTAAACCTTTACCAAGTTTTGTACCATTCTGATGAAGTAAAAAAAAAAAAACGGTCAAAAATGGCCAGACAGCAGAGGATTGTTTTGTTAAGATAATTCTTTCACTAAAATAAACAGTTTCTAGTGTAACTCAAAGGTATACTCCCTGAAATGAAAAACAAATAAATAAACAAACTCCCAAACTGTGAATAAACTTATTACATTTATCAATTAAAAAAAAAAAAAACTCTCAAATTCCAAAGAATGAAAATTCTGTCAGCATTTACTAAACATAAAATTGTATGTTTTTAAAACATAAAATTCTCAAAATATATTAGTTTATGTTCTCCAGAAGAAAGAAGACATTTTTAAAATATTATGTTGGTAAATGCTAGTGAAATTTTCCATTTGGGGTGGAGTATCCCTTTGAGTTTAGTATTTTAAGTGGGTTTATTATTTTTATAGGCCTTGACATCCACATCTGTTTCTTTTGTGTATTTTAGCTTAAATGTAGCTTTAAAAACAGATAGTTCTAGTCCTTGAAGCTGATTGATTAATACAGTGATCCAGTTAAGTGTCAAAGTTATGTTATGTTTCATTATGTTTTTGTTAATGGTCCTTTGTTTCAGCCTGTTCTCATCCCAACTTTTGACCATGCGTCAACATCCGACGCACATGGCACCCGTTAGGCTCCAAATGAGACGCGCCTCCTAGTGGTCTAACCCTAACCCCACCCCAGACCTAAACCTACCCGCGTCATCTAACTGACGCTAAAGGTTACCATGTGCGCCGGATTTAGACTCCTGGTCAAAAGCGTCAGTTAGATGACGCCCTAGGATGAGCGTCATCTAACTCAGTGGTTCTCAAACCTGTCCTGGAGGACCACCAACACTTTTCTTTGTCTCCCTGATCAGTCATACCTGATTCAAATCATCAGCTCATTATCACATGGGTTAATGAGCTGATGATTGAATCAGGTGTGTTTGATTAGGAAGACAGAAAACGTGCAGTGTTGGTGGTCCTCCAGGACAGGTTTGGGACTGATCTAACTGACGCTAAAGGTTGCCATGTGCGTCGGATTTAGACGCATGGTCAAAAGTGTCAGTTAGATGACGCCCTAGGATGAGAATGCGTTGTTTGTTTCCTGTGCAGTATTAGTTTCTATAGTTACTAAGATGTCCATGTTTGTCGCCTTCATTCATTTCTGTCATTTTGTTCACCTGTGTTCCCTTGTTAATCCTGTGTATACGTACTCCCTGTTTTGTTCATGTCAGTTCTCGTTTCAGTTAATGTGGTTTGCATTTTCTCCTACAAATTCTGAGATTCCTTCATTGTGCGATTTCTGTGAAGAGTAAGAGAGTAATTTCAGTAAAGTAAAGTAAATATCCTCCTTTGAATAATCCCATGTTCTCCTTGTGTCTGTAGAGAGGCTCAGCAGTTTGTGGATAAATTTGAAGGTGCCTTGGGCAAAGGAAAAGGCAGGAAGCTGTATGCTTACAAAGTGATGATGATGAAGGTAGGAATATCTTGATATTATATATCATGTGAAAATCTTCACTTTATGCATCACTATGACTGTTGCTGAAAATAAAACATTCCTATTTTAAGAGAGATCAGATCAGGTCAGATTTTGTAATCACCCAGAACTCCATAGCAACAACATAGCAATGGGTTAAAACACAACTTGAATACCTTAGCAACCACTTTGCAAAACTCACAGTGGCAACAAGTATACGCCTTATTCATGGCAGCGCCATCTTTGATTTTTAATGAGAATGAAAGCGAGGCTGTGAGGGATAGACTTGCATCTCTTCAATGGGCTGTACTTGTCATGATGTGGTTTTGTGTGTTTTCGTTATTAGTGATTCCCCGTCGATTATTTGTCCCAGGTGTTTCTTATTTCTCACGCCCCCTTGTTATCTTGTCTAGCTCGTTTGTCCTTTATTATTTAAGCCCTGTGTTTCTGCCCTGTCTTTGTTGGTTGTTGAATTTATGTACGTGAACGTTGGTGTTTTTGAATTCTCGAGTCCTGCTTCTAGTCTTGTGTCTTGTTCCAAGTTTGTTATTAAAGCTACACTGCGTTTGGATCCAGCCTCAGCACTATTTCTCCGCACAGCGTCACAGAACAACCAACCCCAAAATGGGTCCAGCAGTTGTCAGCAACCGGGCTCTGGGAGAATACCTGTCGACTTTATTGCAAGAGGGCCAGTCCGTCCAGAGGTACGCGAAGGATTTTCTGTCCATTTGCCATCTGGGAGCGCTAGATGATATCCAGCTCATGGGCCTGTTTCTGAATGGGCTGGATTATGGGATCGCTCGATGGATGCCGCGGGACCTTACCAACTGGACTCTTGACCGGTATATAGCTCGGCTTGTTCCTTGGAGGACCTCTTCTCCATTACTGGCTCGTTCTACTCGACATCTCCCGAGTTCACAATACCCGCGAAGCCCTCGTCGTCTTCACCGCTGGTTCACGTCAGCCACGACGAACCCGCGCTTCACGTGTGCATTAACGAGCCCGCGACTCATGTCAGCCCAGCCGAGCCCGCGACTCACGTCAGCCCAGCCGGCCCCGCCTCTGCGCCTCACCCTGCCGGCTTTCAAACTCCTGGAGGCGTTTCCTGAGCCTGTCTACTGTCCGGAGGTTCCCCCCGTAGATTTCCTTAAGTTTTTTTTTTTTTTTTGGGGGGGGGGGGGGCAGTAGGTACTCTGTGGGGGCCATGGAGGCGATGTTGACATGGCCCTTGCATCGTTCTGCTCTGCCCTGGCCTCGTCCTGCTCCGCCCTGGCCCTGGCCTCGTCCTGCACCGCCCTGGCCCTGGCCTCGTCCTGCTCCGCCCCGGCCCTGGCCTCGTCCTGGCCTCGTCCTGCGCCACCCTGGCCCTCGCCTCGTCCTGCTCCGCCCTGGCCCTGGCCTCGTCCTGCACCGCCCTGGCCCTGGCCTCGTCCTGCGCCGCCCTGGCCCTCGCCTCGTCCTGCTCCGCCCCGGCCCTGGCCTCGTCCTGCACCACCCTGGCCCTCGCCTCGTCCTGCTCCGCCCTGGCCTTCGCCTCGTCCTGCTCCGTCCACGCTCGGCGGCCCAGGCCCGCCTTGGCTATCTCCTGGTCCCGTTCCTCTGCACGGGCCTTGCCCTCCGTCCCTCCCCCAAGACTGTCTCCGCTTCACCGCCCTCCTGAACTTTTTGTTGTTTTTATGGGCGTCGGGAGTCGCCCATAGGGGGGAGGCTATGTCATGATGTGGTTTTGTGTGTTTTCGTTATTAGTGATTCCCCGTCGATTATTTGTCCCAGGTGTTTCTTATTTCTCACGCCCCCTTGTTATCTTGTCTAGCTCGTTTGTCCTTTATTATTTAAGCCCTGTGTTTCTGCCCTGTCTTTGTTGGTTGTTGAATTTATGTACGTGAACGTTGGTGTTTTTGAATTCTCGAGTCCTGCTTCTAGTCTTGTGTCTTGTTCCAAGTTTGTTAATAAAGCTACACTGCGTTTGGATCCAGCCTCAGCACTATTTCTCCGCACAGCGTCACAGTACTGTTATTTAATGTGTTTTCGGTAACACTTTAAAATAATGGTCCGTAGTTAACAAGTAGCTATGCAGGACGTAATAGGTGGTACTGCATTAACACCGAAGTTAATACTAATAACTAATATGGAAGCAATATAATTACTAAGCATTAAGTAATAGGTAATTTACAAAGGTAGTTCCTTGGTAGGTATTTGATTGTTACTAAAGAAATATATCCTCATTGAGAACTAATTGTGAACTAAGAAATAATAACCAATTAATTACTAATCACAAAAGTGACATGTCTAAAAAGCGAACAATTGTGGGGGTTTTACTCTTAACATGGTCATAACATTTCAGAAGCATGTGTCTCAAATGGGTTCTTTGTGGAAACCAGTTTATGAAGTTTATACATCCCCCCAAATACATTAGCTAGGTTGAGATTGTGACCACTCTTGCCAGGATGGACACATGTTCTTGTTTCATTTGTGAAAAACATGTTTACTCTTCACTAACTACTTAAGCGTTACCTTGTCATCCCGCAGGAACTACTAGTGATGTGGCCCATTATTTTATAGTTAGTTAGGAGTTAACATGTTTAACTCCTAGTAGTTCCTGCGGGATGACAAGGTAACGCTTAAGAAGTTATTGAGGAGTTAACATGTTTTTCACAAATGATACAAGTAATTTAATTTTATATTTGACACATACTGTACAGGTTCTGTGAGGCACTAATATTCTAACAAACACTGTAATCTGGAAGATGTGGTTTTGCACTTATCGTAACATAAATGCAGCCAATCTCTTCATTAAAGATGCTAATTGTTTTTGACAAGTGAACATCAATGTTTATATTCATGTCCTAAAGAGAAGTCCTCCTCAGGCAGCTACTGTAACATAAAGTTATAGGTCTTTGGAGTCTGAGATATATGTGCCTGACATTCAATAGAGCCCATAATGGTGAACTAATCCAATCATGAGAGTGTCAGCATCACTTCCTAATTATTTAAGGTTTATTTTTAAAAACTGTCATTATTAGTATTATTTTATGTTTAAGTTTTAAATAAACAGAGAACATGCGTCCATCCTGGCAAGAGTGGTCACAATCTCAACCTAGCTAATGTATTTGGGGGGATGTATAAACTTCATAAACTGGTTTCTACAAAGAACCCATTTGAGGCATATGCTTCTGAAATGTTATGACCATGTTAAGAGTATAAAACCCCCACAATTGTTCACTTTTTAGACATGTTACTTTTGTGATTAGTAATTAATTGGTTATTATTTCTTAGTTCACATATAGTTCTCAATGAGGATATATTTCTTTAGTAATAATCAAATACCTACCAAGGAACTACCTTTGTACTAAATTACCTATTACTTAATGCTTAGTTAATATTGCTTCCATATTAGTTAATAGTATTAACTTCGGTGTTAATGCAGTACCTATTACTTCCTGCATACTTGTTAACTACGGACCATTATTTGAAAGTGTTACCGTGTTTTCTTCTTGTTCTGCTCATGAAACACTGGAAAAATATCTTTCCAAGAAATGTCAGTTGACAAAAATCTCCCGACAATGTAAGCATGTGGAAAATTGTAAGTACAGTATAGCCGCTTTATTCAGATTTTTACAGCAGATGCCATTGGAAACACGGTAAGTCTATCCTCACAGCCTCACTTTCATACCTGTCATGGCACTGCTCTGAATAAGGTCTATACTGTTGGCAAATGGCAAACGCCAATAACATTTTCTTGAAAAACATAAAAATATAGTTACCTGCAGCCCCCTAACATTCCCTGTTTGCTTTGTGCCTCGTCATGCAGAAATGGATAAAGTTTCAAAGAGATTTTGAAAATTTTAGGACATCGTGCATCCCATGGGAGCGGAAAATAAAGGAAGTTGAGAGTAAGTACCCCCCCCCCCCCATTAACGTTACATACTGGAATGGTGTGTTTCATTTCAGCTGATGATATTATTTCTTTGACCTGTATATGAATTCTTTTTTCAGAATTATTCATTTACTAGAATGTTTCTTGCAGTCTAAAAGTTCCTTATTCTGTGCCTTGGCGATGTTTCATCCATTTGCAGGTCACTTTGGCTCCTCTGTTGCTTCATACTTTATTTTCCTCCGTTGGATGTACGGTATGAACTTAGTCCTCTTTGGCTTGACTTTTGGCCTGGTTGTAATACCAGAGGTCAGTGTTTTAACCATTATGTTGTGTTTTACCTACATAAGTATAAAATTATGCTCTTTTGCATTCAATTTTGGCTTACCGGAGATAAATAAAGTATCTTTCTAATACAATCTACAACAAATGACTGCTGCACTTCACAAATGATTTAAACATGTTGAACTATCCGCAAGGTTCTCATGGGACTTCCATATGGGTCCATTCCTCGGAAAACTGTGCCGAGACCAGAGCAAGCCACTGCTATGGACTATGCTGTTCTCACGGATTTCAATGTAAGATCATGATACTTGTATTTTATACAATGCTAAGGTTGATTAGATGTTTGACAGTTTGAGACCACTAGTGAAAATGTCTATTTTTCATTTTAAAATACAATTTTCAGAAAACATTTTAAGTGAAGGTCAAAAGTATACATGAATTACAGAACAGCTTAGTATATTAAGTCGCCCTTTGGATAGCAGCAACTCCACAAGGTCATGTAAATCCTAATGATCATGTTCTCCAGCATGATTTGAGATTGAATATCTTGTGCTACAACGGAATCTAAAAAGTTTCATTACTTTTGCATCATTTAAATTTTTCTGTTTATTTACAGGTTTATTTATTTTTTTTTTAAATTGTGTCATGGAATTAGAGATTTACTCAGTGTTTGTTACATTTCTTATTACCATAATATACATGTATGGTTATCAATAACACTTTTTGATGCCTTGTCTTTGACAGGGTTACTGCAAGTACTCAGTACTTTTCTATGGCTACTATAATAACCAGAGAACCATTGGCTTCCTGAAGTTTCGTCTCCCTCTGTCCTACCTCTTGGTGGGCATTGGGTCCTTTGGGTATAGTCTCATGGTTGTGATCCGAACGTGAGTCACTCTTTCATGCATTGCTAGATGTTGTAGCAATGACATGAAATGTTCTTGAGAAGTACATATGACTGTGAATGTGTATGCCTATTCCGAAAATTATTATTGTTCTTTGTAGATGGCAAAAGGTTGTACAGAATCTAGTGTATTGTCTTTAATTGTACTGTACATCTACAATGGTTAAAAAAATTGTGGTGTCAGATTAGACAGCTAATGCTGAGAAAAAAAATACCCCTCCAATTTAAAGGTTATTTTTTTGCTGTACAAAAACAGTCTGTTATGCTGCTTGATACTGCAAACTGGTGTTTGTTATCATATGTATTATGGTAATCATAATCACACTGTTTTGTAGCACAGATAGTTTCACCATTTACTGCACTTTGTCACTCTTCTAGTAATTTACCTTTGACAGTTAATGAAATACGGTCTTGCAATCTGCTGTACATGTGCATTTTACACATGCATTCGAAACAAAATTTCTGAAGATGCAAAGATCAACATTTAACATTACTATAACAGCGAGAAACGTGAGTCTTGTCAAAGAAATATGCAATGTTTCCGCTTCAGAAACAATAGACAATTGAAATAAAAAAGATGCAATTATCAATGGTAGAAATTTTGAGATTTTGCAATTACTAAAAATAGTCATAATTACGAGAAATTGTCAAAATTGTGTGATAAACGTTTGAACTATAGTCAGTATTGTTAGCGGTAAAGTCACAATCATGACATATGCTTTGTAAGATATAAAATAAATAAAGATGTAGTTGTGAGATATAAATTCAGCTGCACAAAGTAATGGTGCAAATATAAGAAAAAAGTTATGACAAAAAGTCACAATTGAGGATATATATGTGTATATATATATATATATATATATATATATACATTTCCTCACCTTCATGTCATGTCATGGTTGCTTTCTATGAACTGAAACTAATGCTAATCTTCCCTTTCACCCATTCAAATTAAGAAACGGCACCATTTTGTATTGATCATTTCCTGTACTGTAATATTTTTGTGAACATGGGCAGTCAACCCTCTGGGGAATGGAAGACATATTTAACATCACATCAAAAAACACTTCACCTTTAAATACGAAAAATTTTCTCCAGATAGCCTAACAGAAAGTTCAACCACACTACACAGCATCATTGAATGAGTATTACCAACAAAATTGTTGTTTTGACTGCAATTGGAAATTGCGCTTCTGTTATCCTGCCGGCGAGATTGGATTCTTTACAAGTGCTGAATAAAGTCCATTCTCGCTGTTAGGATGGCTAAAAACGCAGATGTGGGGGGAGGGGATGGAGAAGACAGTGAGTTCACCTTTGCCTGGAAGATGTTCACCAGCTGGGATTATCTTATTGGGAATGCGGAGACAGCCGACAATAAATTCGCCTCCATCACCACCAGCTTCAAAGTATGTGCTTTTGTGTTTATGTGTAAGTTCTTGGGTAGGTGTAGATGTGTGTTGACCACTGCATTTTTTTTTATATATAGTCTGGTTGCCCTTTCAGAGATTTGAAGTGGTCAACTCTCTGTAAAACCAAATAATCTGGCCAGATCAAGTGATATGGTTTAAATAAATGTTCACATGTGCTCTGTAGCTCCAAAAATGGTCTTGCCTCATGCATTTTCTCAGTTTGGAACCTCTAATGTGTTCTTCAGGAGTCCATTGTGGATGAGCAGGAGAACCAAAAGGATGAGAACATTCATCTGAGGAGATTCTTACGTGTCCTAGCCAACTTTCTCATCACCTGTACACTTGGTGGAAGTGGCTATCTCATCTACTTTGTGGTCAAACGATCCCAAGAGTTTGCGAACATGGACAACCTCTCATGGTACGAGAAGAATGAGGTAAAAATAAGCACAAAATCACATTCAATATCTTGTCTTAAGTACACTAACAAGATACAGGGGTTGGTCAATGAAACTGAAACACTGACCAATGTTTCACGCCTATAAGTGTGAGACTTGGTGGCCAATCTTTACTGATATTACAGTACATTCTATCAGTAAGAGTACAATGTGAAAATGTATTTAAATTAGCAGAGCAATAGCACATCTTTAGATAAAAAAAAATGTCAATCCACAACATAATGGGAGACATGTCTGAGTTCAAAAGAGGACAAATTGTTGGTGTGCGTCTCACTGGCTCATCTGTGACCAGGACAGCAAGTCTTTGTGGTGTATGGAGAGCTGTGAGTTACAGTGTGGAGAAGCCCCAAAGAGGCTTAACACCCAGACTGTTGCTGCCCATAGTGAAGCACGGGGTGGATCAGTGATGGTTCAGTGATGGTTTGGCACCCATCAAGCACTCTACTGTGCTTGATAGGTGCGTCACTGCCAAGGACTACCGTACCATTCTGGAGGACCATTTACCCTGAAGGTGGTGCCGTGTATCAGCATAATGCACCAGTACACAGCAAGACTTGTGACTGAATAATTTGATGAACATGGAAGTGAAGTTCAACATCTCCCATGGTCTGCACAGTCACCAGATTTTGGGGTATTTTGGAGGAGCAAGTTCAGAAAATGTTTTCCTCCACCAGCATCACATAGTGGCATGGCCACTCTTCTGGAAGAGCAATGGCTCAAAATCCTTCTGGCCACTGTGCAGGACTTGCAGCGGCGGCCTTAAGCATCTGGGGGCCCGTTTCAATAACTAATATGGGGCCCTACCTACATAAAACAAACATAATAGAGCATAAAAAGCAAGGATTCCCGTTGTCAGGGTTTTGCAGGTGACCGAAAACGAGGACATAGGACTGCAGTATAGTTGATTTATTTTCAAACTTAAAGCTGTAGTATACGATGTTGAAAATCGGTCGAGAGAGCCTGAAACGGGAGGGAAGTTTTGAAAAACTCATCCCGCCTCTCCACACACACCCCCCTCCCCTCTGCTACCTGATCCCTCCCACAGGGAAACGAATTTAACAACGTCACTCAATCAAGTTGTCATCATCGGAACTGAGATGTACTCTGTGCAATGTCTGATTCTCGAACAGAAACCCGCTAGGCATACTGCAATATATTCAAGCACTTCAAGAAATATATTTAACTTGAACCGTGATACAGGTGATGCTAAACAGCTAACATTCCAATGCCGACCGGCAGCATTAGCTAGTTTTCAGACTGATAAAAAGCTATTTATGTAACACGTCACACCATATAAGAGTACAAATAAATGTTTACCTGCTCAACAAAAAGTCAGCCGTGTCAGCGTCGGTCTTCAGTCCCAGATCTCGCTGAAGTTTCCTCCATCGGTCAATGGTGAACCCTATATTTATCCTACTCAACTTTCGGCGTTCTTCACATTTTCTTTTCGTCTCTGCTTTTTCCTCAAACGACTTTCTCTTCCGTCCTAACTTTCTTGTAGGGGCAAGCAGGGGACGCTTGCTGATGTATTTTTCGTTGTTATCCATTGCTGTCTGATGTGCTACTTAGCTAGCTACCATGTGCGGTCACCTGCTAACGTGCGCGATTCTCATGACGCAGAAGGGGGGCGCGGTCGGGCGTGGTTGGGCGCAGTCGGGTGCGGTCGGGGTGGAGACGCGAGCTCCAGGCTGAGTTTCAAGTGTAGCTGGTGATTGGATGAGAGCAGTTGACCAATGTAGCTTTGCGCTCGCAAAGCTTCCATTGGTCAACTTTTATGTGGCTGTACAGCCAATAAAGTGAATGGATTTTTTTCGTTCTTTTTTCTATTTATATTGTTAGGATTATACTATATAACCATAAACAGCATCTAAACGAGGATATTAATAATGAACAATCTTTGAAATAGTATACCCTAGCTTTAACTTAACAGGAACGACAACTACAGGAAATCAATGCACACAAAACCAATCAAAGACGACGATCAACAAACACTGAGGGAAAACACAGGGCTTAAATGAACAGGGACTAATGGGGTAACTGAACACAGGTGATGGGAATTGCTAATTAAACAAAGTGGGAAATACTAACAGGACTAAACCAAAATCACAAAAGACAGGGGGAAACAAGATCTCAAAACTGAACTCAAACACATAGAATCGTGACACCTGTTGGTTTGCATCAATGGTATATTATTTTATTACGTGCACTTTCAGCTTCATGAACAGGCAGCTCAACATAGAAATTATCCAGCCTTATTTGATTTAAAACTATATACAATTATACAGTGTTTTACGTTGGAATAAGCCTCGCCCTTTCACGCAGGGCAACTTCACTGCTTAATTGATTTACGCAGTATATTTTCAGTTGTCTGAGCTGAATTTAAAAAAAAAAACAGCTCAAACATCCCTTACAGTATTTAACAAAAGCAAAGAAGAAAAAGTGTCTGACTGTCACTGAACCGAACTTATCATATATAATGATGGGCTCCGAGTTATTTCAGCACTTTGGACAGCCTGGCAAAGGTATAAACACATAAACTACCGATATTATACTTTAGATCACTTAAGCCGTTCGCGGGGGCGGTAAACGTCGCCATAGTAACCGCGAGTTCGACCAATCAGAGACGTAAGTGTTTTGCTTAGGATTGTGGGTAGTGTAGTATTTCTCTAGAAGATCGCAAACAACAAAGTTAATTTCATACCTTGTGGCTTTAATAGGAGCTGCAACTTTCGTTTCACAACCTCGTAGCTCATGGTCAATCTACCCTAAATGGTTTAGACATTATGGCTTAAAATCAATATCTTACAGAGAAAATGAATGGGATTTTGCTGGTCTGTTGGAGGGCGTGGCCTGTTTCAATTGAAACAGGTGAAACATAGGTAAGGCCGTGTCTGAGGACTTGTATCTGTCATTCCAAAGATGAACTGATGCTGTATTGGCCACAAAAGGAGGCCCTACACATGATACCACTAAATGATTAAAACCAAGTGTTTAAGTTGCATTGTCCAATCCCTGTAGATTATGTAATAACAATAACATTTGTATCTCAGATGGAGATCATCATGTCCCTGCTGGGGCTGGTGGGTCCGATGCTCTTTGAGACTATCGCCGAGCTGGAAGAATACCATCCACGTATCGCTCTCAAGTGGCAGCTGGGGCGTATATTTGCGCTCTTCCTTGGTAACCTCTACACATTTTTGCTTGCTCTGTTCGATGAGGTCAATACGAAAGTAAGTTTTTTTGATGATAACTGTTTTAATTTCCTGTTCCTACCCATTTTTCAAATCAGTGATTTTTAAGTGAACAAAACCCTTCTTTCTTTAAGCTTGAAGAAGAGGATTCTATAAAAAATGCCAGCATTTGGTTCGTTAAGGAGTATTATGCCAACTTCTCGGCCAACAACCCAAATTACACAGGCACCCCACCTCCTCTTGATCCCTCTGATGGCATCAGAGGCCCATGCTGGGAAACTGCAGTGGGATTAGTAAAGTGTCCATCTAATTCCTCCAGCAGAAATCATATATAAATGACTGTGTATATTGTGATTAATTGATGAAACATTCTGATCTAAACATTTGTTTGCACATTTCTTGTTGCTTTATCTTTGTCATTCAAACTATTCCCACCCCACCATTAGGAGTTTGTGAAGCTGACCATATCAGATATACAGGTGACTTATCTGACCATCCTCATTGGTGACTTCCTGAGAGCGCTGATTGTACGTTTCCTGAACTACTGCTGGTGCTGGGATCTGGAGGCTGGATGGGTGAGTCCAATATATAGGTTCATCACCAACAACCTAAATTTGCCAATTTTGCCCTGCCATTTTTTGTTTTTGATAACTAACAGCCTTTTTCATTTTTTTAGCCTTCCTATGGTGAATTTGATATAAGCGGCAATGTTCTGGGATTGGTATTTAACCAAGGAATGATCTGGTAAGACCGAAAGCACAAACAGCACAATAACAACATAAAAAATATAAGCAATGGCCCAAATAAAAAAATAGTACACAGCTCGCCTTGTGTAGTTATACCGTTCTTGAGGCTGACTGATATTACAATGCATACATTTTTTTTACACTTTATGGTGTTCTTGTTACAGTGTAGCTATACATTTAAGTAGTGAGTAATATTAATTAACAACAGTTAATATTAATATACTTACCATATAGGGTTAGTGTTTGGTTTAGTTGCATGTAATTATGCATAATTTACAATATTACTACAGTTAGTACATGTAACATTTTAAACAAGGACACTGTCAAATAAAGTGTTACCAAAAAGTTTTCCTGAGAACTTTTGAGATCTAGTCCCTGTAAACAGCTAAATTAATCTGGAAGTGGCTCACACTTTTTTTAAAAAAAATCATTAAAAACATTCTCTTTCTTTAAAGGGCGTGGTTCCGTTATGCAAATCCATTATTAATAAATGTAACTTTTACAATAATGATAGCTTTCTGAGTATGTTTTAGCGTGTTTTGGTTGTGCTCTGTGTGACTGTGCAGATGAATATGATCATACAAGCAGACTCTCCTCTGTTCTCTGTTTTGTTTTTAATTTGTGATTCCCAGACTTTCAAAATTTAGCATGCCTTTATGTTGAAATGTATGTCAATCTTTCTCACTCATTGTGATAACTAACCTATAGCATAAATAGTAACGCAACAATCGCCATTGTTGATGGAAGGCTTGTCCGAGATGCATCGGAGCGGCGTGGACTGATCGGAGCTGCGGGAGTGTTTGGAGAGCATACGACTCCTTCTGCTTTTGGATCGCTCTCGCAGTTCGAGATTCGCAGTGCCGAACCATCTCAAACAAGCCTGGTGTGTTTGTGTGTGCCGTGCTAGTGTTGCTGGGCAACATGAGATGTATACAGGGACGTAAGATCTGGCTCTGTGATGGCTCTCTAGCCTGTGGAAAGGCAAACCGGTTCTTTTAAAGCTCATCAGTCGAACCAACTCCAAACCGGCACTAGCTCTAGCTCTGAACCAGCACCTGGTTCTTGTTAGTGGAAAAGGGGTATCAGAGAAAGACACGGGGGTGGGGCAAGGCAATTTCCGTGTTGTGCTCCGCTCCCAGAAACCAAGCGTCATCTTCCTCTCTAGAGAATTCTCTCCGAGCAGCTATCGACATCATGATCTGATCCCTCATCCAGAGTTGAGAATGATGCATTGGGTTGCCGTGACAACCTTTGCTGGCAGCTCGATGGCTCACAACACGTGTTATTTTCTTGTACAAAACAAATGATGATTGTAGAGTAGAATCTGTTTAGAAACGCTCGGCTCCTAAGCAAAAGCTTGAATGAGTGCTGTATGTAATGAAGTCAATAGTGAAGGACACAGTGATAACGAGGACCTCTAGTGACAAACAAGGGAACACAACCAGACACTGTGACAATCTCACTCTTCAACAGTATCTTGACTATGGTTAAAGGGGTCATGAACTGGCTTTTTAAAGGAACACTCTGACTTTTTGGGACTTTAGCCTATTCACCATATCCCCCAGAGTTAGATAAGTCCATACATACCTTTTTCATCTCCGTGCGTGCTATAAGTCTGTTTGACGCACCCACCGCTAGCCTAGCTTAGCACAAAGACTGGATGTGACTGGTTGCAGCTTTCATACTAATCCAAATGAGTGGCAAAATAACGCAAACGTTTTCCTATTTACATGTTATGATTTGTATAGTCACAGAGTGTGCAAATATCAAGGCCATATGAGACACAGACATCTTTTGACCGTATAAATACTATATTTTCTGAAGGCGAAGCACTGCTACTTGGGCAGAGTGATAACAATCACCTGAGACGCACCGTGACGAGGAGCAGAGAGTTCGCTTCGCTCAGCGTTGGAATAAAGAGTCAGCAATTACTAACGTTAGATAGAAAAGCATAGTTTATCATGGGTGTTTGCTTTATTGTATGAGCTGTGACAATAAACAGGGGAGACCAGGTAATACAGTACCATGTTTCATTGATTTCCAACCAAAAACGCACCCAGATTTATAAATATCACATGAATAAATAATTATTATTACAGGAATCAATATATTTTAAATGCAATTTATTAGCTGAACCAAATGTATTCAACAGTAGCCTATATAATATACAGTATTGCATTACTATAGGGTAGAATAAGGGAAAAGTAATATAGCACAAATTGTTTTTGCACAATGAACTCACAGCCTATCGTACCCTTTTGCACGCTCAAGTTCGTTATTTCCATGGTTATTTCAAATTTAGGCTACTAGGCGCGCCGCGCGCAGGGTGCAAGTTCAACGCGGTGAACGCGCTCGTTTTTTTTTCCCAAGCGCGTCCGCACCGCATCAAGATAAAAACATATTCATACCCTAATCATATAATAGTGTCACTAACGTTACATTAGCTCTGGCTAATAGCACTGTTACAGTAGGTCATCTAAAAACATAACGGAACACTTACCTCAGCCGCAGGTGATCCACTTGTCCTGTCTGTGCTATCGATGGGATGGCCGTATCCTTCAACACATTATGGTCCGTGTGGCAAATTCCATTTTTTCAAAATAGTCGTCCTCATTGAAATGTACCGAGCAAACATAATGTCCTTTGATAATCTTAGGTGTGTTTGGATAAATATCCAGAGTAAGTTAGCCATTTCTTCATCCAGTCAGCGTTTTTAGTTGGAATTCTGTGAAACATGGTATTACCTCCCTTGTTTCCTGTCGCAGCTATTTACAATAGAGCGAAAACCCATGACTCTAAGCTACGCTTTTACTATTTATAAATTGCTGACTCTATTACCCAAACACCGAGCGAACTCTCCGCTCCTCACCACGGCGTGTCTCCGGTGATGCGGTTATTACGCCGTCAAAGTAGCAGTGCTTCGCCTTCAGAGAATAGTTCCCAGGTTTTATACGGTTAAAAGATGTCTGTGTCTCATTTGACTTTGTTATTTGTACATTATGTGACTATACAAATCACAACATGTAAATAGGAAAACGTTTGATTTATTTTGCCACTCATTTGGATTAGTATGAAAGCTGCAACCAGTCACATCCAGTCTTTGTGCTAAGCTAGGCTAGCGGTGGGTGCGTCAAACAGACTTATAGCACACACGGAGATGAAAAAGGTATGTATGGACTTATCTAACTCTGGGGGGTAAGGTGAATAGGCTAAAGTCCCAAAAAGTCGGAGTGTTCCTTTAAATGTCATTATATTGTTGTCTGAGGTCAACTTATGACGTTCGCTTGGTTTTTGCATTCAAAAACACCAAAATGAATAAGTAATAGGCTATTTTGTACCCTAGTTTTGAGCCTAGCTGAAAAACGCTGGATTTTTATGGGCGTCTCACACTGAAGACTTAAAAGTAAACGCCCACTGCTGTGAGTGGATAACAGTTTTGCATATGATAATGAGTTTCAACTTACCTCGTTGAAGCACTTTTATTGTTTTGAAATGTCCAATGTTGTAAAATGGCAACCGGAATGATTCGACCCAAAGTCTGTGTGTTGCACAATTCCTGTCAGATCCAATATAGACGGCACAGCACCGTTCTTTACTCTTAATCGGTCTGCAAATCCAGTCTTGTTTACAGGACAATCCTCAGTGAAATGAAGTGAACAGACTGACGATGTTTTACCCTCATCAGCTGGAACGTCATTAAAAATAAAGTTTATCCATGCAATCCTATTGGAATCCAGAGGAAGCTTACGCAATGACTGTCGTATTTCACAACCAGGCACTGCACAATATTCTGTGTTGCTCGGTAGATCGATCTGGTTTGTCATCACGAGGTAGGCATATGTTATTTATGCTGCGTTCCAGGCAGGTTTTTGAACACGTAAATCACGACTTCAAACCACGACTTACGATTTTGTAGCATTCCAGGTCATTCACGCCAAACTACCTAGATGTAAACAAACCAGCATGGCGGACCTTACGGGGCTCACACGCGTTTGTAATATTTTCTAACGCCAAAGGTGCTTACTCCTTGTTTATTTGTGGGAAACTGAGGAGGAAAAATAGCGCATGAGGCAAGATAAGCTGTTATACTCTTTATTTTACTTTATTTGTTTATTTGGAAATGTATTTGGTATATATTTATCCTTGCACTCAATGGACTGAAAACTAGTTGACGTTATATTGTCCTAAAGTGTATTCTCACCGTGTACCGCCTGCAGAAACACTGCATCAGTAGGGGCTGTCATTGGTTCGCGGGCTATGTGACGTCAGAACTCGTAACTGGGAGTACATCGATCTAGTAGGAGTTCACGGGTGGGAAGTCACGGGTTTGACTGCCGTTCCAGTGCACTTTCACGGGTATAAGGTTGGAAAAACACGAGTTACAGGTTGCCTGGAACGCGGCATTAGCTATGTGTGATTGTGTGTAATGTGAGAATCGGTGGGCGGGGCTAAACTGGCCGTGTTGAAAAAGGAATTGATTTTCTTCTGCGGGGGTGGTGTTTTATCCTCTTTGTCGTCATAGTTCCCCACTTTTAAAAACGAGGCGTTTGCAGAGGCTGCTGTCAATAAAAGTTTTAATTGGACTAACGAGGACGTTTTCAGTTCAGAAACTTACAGGATAGTTTTATAATATGATGACCTCTTAGATGTCAAAAGCTCAAGGAAAATTTGATTTCTCAGTTCTTCACCCCTTTAAATTATCAGGAGATTTTAATCAAATACAAATTTTAAACTGTATTATTGTTTCAGTTATAACATGTTCCATTATCATTTTACAAAGTAATTTAATAAATTAAGTAATTTGTAAATCATTAAAGTGAACTTAATTGGTCCAAGGTCACACTCCTAATTTTGACCAGATGATCACTGGATTGATCTGGGCCACACTTCTCCCACCAACAATTGGCCCTCATGTTGTTGGATCCATGCTGTGCCATCTTTGCCAAACATGCCTAGTTCTGGCTGAAAGGATACATACCTTTGCCGACAGGAAGCGAGCAGTGCCAGCTTGAGGCCGCATTCGGGGCAAGAAATTTTGCTATCTGTGAGACTGTTTGTGAGGAAAATTTGAGTCTTAAATTAAGACATAAAAATGAAGAGAGTTGCTGTAAGAGAGGACATTTTCAGTTTTGTTATTTACAAGGTTCCATGTAAAACCAGGGGTGTTCATTCCTGCTCCTGGATGGCCACTGTCCTGCAGAGTTCAGCTTCGTCTCCAATGAAATACCTGAACTAGCAAATCAATGTCTTACTAGGCATGCTGAATTTACAGGCTGCATGTTGAGGCAAGTTTGAGCTAATCTCTGCCGGACAGTGGCCCGCAGGATTGAACACCCCTGATGTAGACTGTTGGCTGGACACTAGGTTCTAAAATGCTTTGAAGCTTTTCATCTTTTTGAGACAATATAGATATTTCAATTACTATCAACTTTACATTGGAGATTTTACAAAACAATATTTAGACCCATACTCTTTTGTACCTGTAGATAACAATTTGTTTGTTTGTTGTTTGTCAGGATGGGGGCGTTCTATGCTCCTGGTCTGGTGGGCATCAATGTTCTGCGGCTCCTGAGCTCCATGTACTACCAGTGCTGGGCTGTAATGGCCTGTAACGTCCCACATGAGAGGGTCTTTAAAGCTTCTAAATCCAATAACTTCTATATGGGCTTGTTACTGCTCATTCTCTTTCTAAGCCTTCTGCCTGTGGTTTACACCATCATGACTTTGCCTCCCTCCTTTGACTGTGGACCCTTCAGGTATACACACACACACACACGTTTGGTTTCCGTTTGGTTTTCATTGGTTTCCCCATTTATGGGGACATTCCACAAGACAATGTTTCGTACTGTAAAAAAACATATTTTATCCCCTAATCCAAACCTACCCATCTCAAAAAACTTTTGATTTTTACCAGGACACCCACCACACAAAAACATAATCTCATATGCACACAAATACATACATACCCCAAATTCATTTTTATTATCAAATTTTCTCATGCTCATTGTTTCATTTCCTTTTACCACAGTGGGAAGGCAAAAATGATTGACATTGTTATGGAGACCATTGATTTGGATCTACCTGCGTTTATGGGGACAGTCTTAGGCTACCTAGCAAACCCTGGACTCATCATAGCAGCAATACTTCTCATGGTGTAAGGAAATTATAAAAAAAAACAAAAAAAAAACATATTAAAAAAATCCTTATATTTGTATTTTTGATTTCTTACAGTTTGGCCATTTACTATCTGAATTCGGTGTCACAGGCCTACCAGAATGCCAACATGGAGCTTAAAAAGAAAATGCAGATGGTTAGTAGTTTGTAAAGAAAATGTTAAATGTTCTTTAAAACTTAGCCAAAGTGCATTTCTAACATTCATTTTTAGGCAAGAGATGAGGATAAGAACAGACGGAACAACAAAGACAGCACTAACCAGGTGATGAAGGACCTGGAGGATCTACTTCCCAAAAAATCTCAGATGTCCCATTCCCATCCAGAGAAAAATGCAGGTGTGCATTGCATAGAATGTTATGTTACTGACAATTGGTGCTCTTAAAAAAAATAGTAATAATAAATAATTTAAATAATAAATCAGCTCTATAGCAGATTGGGTGATCATGGGCTTAGGGCATTCAATTTAAACATTTCAAGGGTTCCACCAGTAGTGGGCACTTGTGCAATGTAAGCATAGGTGTACATTCAAGTGAATGAGACAGAGGGTATTTAGACAAAAATTGGACTTACAAAAATTGGACTTTAAATGCAGCCAAGGAACAGGTAAGCACAATCAGGCAAATGAGGAGACATAATCTAAACAAGTGGTGGGGTCACAGGAAACAAAGAGGCTGGACCGGGGGAGAACATGGACAACATAAACAAAGGCACAGCCATGTGTTCAAGCATTAGATTAACATAGAGACATTGAACAAAGACAAGACAGACAGAATAGGGCAGAAACTTAACATTGTTTTCTACTGTAATGTAATGTTTTGTTCAATTGAAAGGTTCTATAAATGTTAAAGGTTCTTCAGGGAAACATCCATGCCAATAAAGAACCTTTATTTTTAAAAGTGTACCTGAAAAATCTTGTGACTATTCACTCTAATTGCTAGTTCAGGTTTTGCTGAAGGCTACAGTTTGTCCGGTCAGAACAATGATGTCTCACTCAGGATATATTCCAAATCGTTGTTTTATTAAATGTGCATAGATGTGTGGTTCTGTGAACACAAAATACAGATATAAATATGTATAAACGTATATAAAACACAAACAGTATAAATGAACTTATATGTTAAAATACTGACGAATAGCGGTGAAATAACAATACAATCTCTATGATAATCTACTTGAAAAAGGTGAGAACAGATGTGTGCGCGCTAATGCTGTACACGAGCCGTGCACGAGCTGTGCATGCGAGCATGACTACTGCTGCACGTGCGGTCGAACCGAGATGTAAACAACAGAGCGCATGTTCGCGACTTGAGATAGAATCATGCATTCGAGATAAAGGAATCAATATAACTATTATAAGAATGACATCAATATACATGGATGCTAATAATGTCACAGCAGTAGAATATAACTAAGTAAACAACTTTAACCACAGATGTAAACACAGATACAGGCAAATTAGCGATTACTGAGAATGTTCAACAATTATCTGATTACTTACAGTGTGATGCACGCACACGCACAATCAGTAAAACTCCTCCGATTTGGCTAATACTCTGTATCTCACTCTAAACTATATACACTTATTCAGCCGATCTACTTTTCCCTTCATTACCCGTCAACTCTCTTCACCGTCACTTCGCGAACTCCGGTGGAAAGTTTTGGAATAGTCCATTTCTCACTGAATGACAGGGGTGACTGGGAGAGTCCATGTGCCAAAGGGGAGCACTTTCTACAGCCGCCCCCAAATTCACAGTGTGAATTTGTCAACTTTAAGTGACTGCTACATTAAGTTCAAGGCTAGTCAGGTAGAGAGGGCAGACAAATAATTTTGGCTACAGGTCGGGTGTAAGTCTTGCCGTTAACCTGTATTTCCACAGATCTGACTCTTTTGTCCAACCCAGGAAAGACCTGAACAATTTTCCCTACAGGCCAAAGAGCGCGGGGCAGTTGTTGGTCCACTATCATGACTGTGTCACCGACCTGTAGATCAGCTTCTTCAGTTTTCCATTTCTGTCTGATTTGGAGGTTGGGTAGGTAGTGTCGAATAAAGTGCCTCCAAAAGTGGTCAGCCAAGAGCTGGCTATGTCTCCATCTCTTACGGCTCAGAAGTTCAGAGTCTTGGTATACCACTTGCGGTAATGAGGCATCTCGCCGCCCCATCAACAAGATGTTTGGGGTTACTGGATCTGGATCCGCGATGTCCGAAGAAGTGTAGCCAATGGGTTTGGAGTTGAGGATTCCTTCTATTTCTATGAAGACAGTTCTCAGCACTTCTTCTGTGACTGTCTGGCTGCCAATGGTGACATTAAGTGCAGCCTTCAAAGAACGGATTTCTCTCTCCCAACATCCACCGAAATGAGGTGAACTGGGTGGATTGAAGATGAATCTTATTTGTTGGCTAGCGAGTTGGGCTTGAAGCTCAGGATGAAGGGCAATGAATGACTCTTTCAGTTCCCTTTCTCCTCCTTTAAAGTTGGTACCTTGGTCGGACAGGAGCTCGAAAGGTTTACCACGCCTAGAGATGAATCGCCTTAAAGCCATCAAGAAGGAATCTGTGTCAATGCTGGTGAGTATGTCTATGTGAACTGCACGGGAAGTCATGCATTTGAAGATGATTCCCCATCTTTTTTCATTCCTGCGTCCCACCTTTATAGTGTAAGGTCCAAAGCAGTCCACACCTGTTGAATAGAAGACAGGTTGATGGATCCTCAATCTCGCCGGTGGGAGGTCTGCCATTTTTGGTGGATGTGGTTGTCTTCTCCATCTCTGACACTCTGGACATTGTCGCTGATGGTTTCTGACTGCAGCCCGTCCCCGTATCACCCAGTATTTCCTCCGAAGTTCAGCAAACACCCTATCTGGTCCTGGGTGATGTAGCCGATCATCATAGTCCTTGATTACTAGTTTGGTAGTTGGGTGAGATGAGTCAAGGACAATAGGATGTATTGTATCTTCCTCTAACTGGCTGATCTGACGCAGATGACCACCAACGCGTATGAGTTTGGTGTCCTCATCAAATTCCGGGGCTAGGCACAGCAATCGACTATTTTTTGGCAAGGATTTACCTGCCCTGAGGAAGGACAGTTCGTCTGGAAATGAGTCAGTTTGGCTCTGCTGGAGTATTGCAAGTTCTGCCTCTTTGTAGTCATCTGCCGTTGGGATATCGGTGGCCGCCCCGTTGGCATACTGGATGTAAGCCTTCAGTAACTCTGGAAGTGTATGGTATTTCTGTGGATCGGGAGTAGGTGGAGTAGTGGTTGATAGGCCAATGAAGATTGGCTTTCTCAATTCACTGTCCTGATCAGTGGTTGTAAATGGTGGCATCTCCGGCCAATGTTCAATTGTCTGTCTGAGGAATGTTGGGCCCTTATTCCATCTGCTTTCCTGGCCAATGTCACACAGCATTTTTCTTTTTGTGATGTCATCGGCAGGGTTCTCCTTTGATGGCACGTATCTCCAGTTATCAGACTCCGTGAGTTCTTGGATTTCTGCCACTTGATCAGGATTCTTGTTCAGCCGATTCTCTATTCCCCTTAATTGTGGCAGGACAGCTTCTTTGGGAGCATGTAGACATGGCATATCTTTGGCACGTAAAAGAGGGGTCGCGTAGCGCTGGATTCTGTCAACCTCCACTCTCCCGGTTTTGTCCTGGAGAAGTTGAATGGACTCTTTGTCTTGTCGAGACCTTGTCAGTACCTTCTCGTTTTGATACGGAAGAATGTCCATTTTCCACAGTTTCTCCACATTTGCATAAATGTCATTAGTGGGCCGTAAGCTGGTGAAAAGACATTGCTGGGGGGAAAGTCTGCTGGTTAGTTCTTGCGCTGGGCCTTGTAGTGTCCATCCTAGGCGTGTTCTCACAGCCGCAGGGCCACCAGGTGGACCCAGTCTGACTGGTTCTATGGGTGTGATGAGGTGAGGACAGTCAGAACCAATGAGAACTACTGGTTTCACTTTGTGAAGGTGCTGCAGTGGAAGGCCTGCAAGATGCTTGTACTTCTTCTGGAGTACCTTGATGGGATGAGTGTGCTCTGCTAAACCCAAGCTCTTGGCTGTGAATGCGCTACGTATCATGAAAGCCTTCCGAGGGTTAGCCACTGAAGACACAGTGAAGGTCACAGCCGCCCCGTGAAGAGTCTGTGTATCTTGCCTGACTGTACGGAGAACTAAGTCCTCTGGCTGACCCTTCAGATTCAACTTCTGTGCAGCTTCATGCAGGATGATGGTCCGCTCTGACCCATCATCGAGGATTGCATATGCCTCCATGGATTTGTTGCCATTTCGGAGTAGAACTTTAGCCACCTTCAGCAGAATTTTGTTATCACAGGTTGGACGATCTAGATACAAGACTGCACTGGCTGGAACCGATTCTTCTGTGGCTTTGCTCTGGTCATTTACATCATGTAAGGCCAGCAAGTGCTTTCTGTTACAAGATGGACAGAGGGCTTTCAGTGTACAATTGGCAGCATGATGACCACGCCCACAGCGCCAACATCTATTCTGGCTTTTGATCCAATTCACCTTCTGCTCTTTGTTGAGTAACTTAAAGTTCTCACAGCCGCTCAGGAAATGTCTGTTGTTGTCGCAGTATGGACAGTAAACATTTACCCCTTCTCTCTTAGCAGCAATTGGTTTGAGTGGATAAACTGGTGATGCTGGGCTGGCCTTTGGTTTCTCTGTACCAAAGAGGATAGTAGTGGGTTTGCGGGGCTGTCTAGAGTCTCTCCTCAGCTCTCTCCTCGGCACTGTAGGAACTCTAGGCTGGCTGGTATAATCAGTTTGGTCATCCTGAACTTGTAGCTCGTACTCAAGCCAGTCTGCAAAGTCCAATAATGTGGGGATAGTGACATGAAGAGGATGTGTGTACCTCTTGAAACTGGACCTGAGATCATGTGGCAGTTTGCTCATCAGTCTCGACACGTGGGATCCACACTCCAACTCTACATTGCCTTTCTGTCCCAGCTGTTCCAACATACTGACCAGGGAACGCACTTGGAGTCCGAACATGCGAAAAGTTTTCACATCTCCACTTCGAATGTTTGGTCCATCCATCAGTTCTGCAATGCGTTGTAAGGCTAGCTGATGTGGTTGGCCATACATTTTATTGAGGGCTCTCATGGTATTTGTGAAAGGAAAGTTTGAGTTACTGTATGAGTCTGCCACAAGTAGGGCTTCCTCCAACTTAAGATGGTCAGTGAGGATCTGATACTTGAATCGCTCGGTTGCATCCTCAGGCAAAATGTTCTCCAATGCTATTCTCAGTCGAGAGAACTCCCTAGGATCAGGGAATGTTAGGAAGGGAATGGTTGGAGCAGGGCCTCTGTACATTTTCTCTTGCATTGATGAAGGCTGATAAAACTCTTGTCTGT
This sequence comes from Pimephales promelas, assembly GCF_988280905.1. Classification (NCBI taxonomy): domain Eukaryota; kingdom Metazoa; phylum Chordata; class Actinopteri; order Cypriniformes; family Leuciscidae; genus Pimephales; species Pimephales promelas. The sequence continues at coordinate 10,641,548 of NC_142772.1, read as the reverse complement.
GGCCTGAATGCGGAAGTGGCATACTGTCATGTGCTGTGGTGTCAAACTCTGACTGATAAGCTGGAAAGTGTTGGGAGGAACGAGAGTACATGGGTTGAGGTGGGTCACTGTAACGTATTTGTGATGGTACTCTATCATGCATTGAGGAGGAAATGTCCATGTTTCTGAACTTCTCAGCTAATCCAATGCGCTCATGTATTGTAGCTGTGCACCGTTCCCTCATGGCCGTAGGCGGTGTTGGGGGGTTTGTCCGTGGGGCTGGAGTAGGACGGAACCGTTGTGGAGTCTCAGGGCTCACCACAGGAGAAAAGGGACCTGGAGATAGCACTGGTAAATTCACTGGCCTTGACGGGGCTCTCCTTTCTGCCTTAAGACTCTGAAGTTCGTGATGTAACAAAGCATTCTGTTGCCGCATCTCCTGTAATGCTGAAATAATCTCTGGAAGCTGGCTGGTTTGTAGCCTCAAGTCAGCGTTCTCGCGTTTCATCACCTGCAGCATGGATGTAAGCTCTACTTCCTCTTCTCCTTGCCCATTGAAACTTTTACTTTGCCATTCATCTCTCAGTGTCCAATCCTCATGATCTAACTCTTGACTGACAGGAGAAGTCGATCGTGTCTGTGCTGGTGACGGGACTCTGCTATGGCTAAAGTCTGGGAATGGCTGTCGATGTGACAATGGCGCACCAAGCTCATAATCCACTAAATGAGTCGGTGGGTTGATCTTTCTTCGTGGACGCACGACAGGCACTTCTCTCTCGGGTTGAGACATCTCTGTAGCAATTCACTGCTCCGGATCGAAGGACCATGAAAAATCTTGTGACTATTCACTCTAATTGCTAGTTCAGGTTTTGCTGAAGGCTACAGTTTGTCCGGTCAGAACAATGATGTCTCACTCAGGATATATTCCAAATCGTTGTTTTATTAAATGTGCATAGATGTGTGGTTCTGTGAACACAAAATACAGATATAAATATGTATAAACGTATATAAAACACAAACAGTATAAATGAACTTATATGTTAAAATACTGACGAATAGCGGTGAAATAACAATACAATCTCTATGATAATCTACTTGAAAAAGGTGAGAACAGATGTGTGTGCGCTAATGCTGTACACGAGCCGTGCACGAGCTGTGCATGCGAGCATGACTACTGCTGCACGTGCGGTCGAACCGAGATGTAAACAACAGAGCGCATGTTCGCGACTTGAGATAGAATCATGCATTCGAGATAAAGGAATCAATATAACTATTATAAGAATGACATCAATATACATGGATGCTAATAATGTCACAGCAGTAGAATATAACTAAGTAAACAACTTTAACCACAGATGTAAACACAGATAGAGGCAAATTAGCGATTACTGAGAATGTTCAACAATTATCTGATTACTTACAGTGTGATGCACGCACACGCACAATCAGTAAAACTCCTCCGATTTGGCTAATACTCTGTATCTCACTCTAAACTATATACACTTATTCAGCCGATCTACTTTTCCCTTCATTACCCGTCAACTCTCTTCACCGTCACTTCGCGAACTCCGGTGGAAAGTTTTGGAATAGTCCATTTCTCACTGAATGACAGGGGTGACTGGGAGAGTCCATGTGCCAAAGGGGAGCACTTTCTACAGTACCATATGATCACATAACATTTGCTGTTTTCCAATATACACTAGTGTTCAAAATTTTGAGAAATTGTTAGTTTTAATACTTTTTATTCTTCAAAGAATGTTTTCAACATTGACATTAATAGAAATGTTACTTGAGCACCAAATCAACACATGAATCATGTGAAACTGAAGACTGTGGTAATGGCTGCGGAATACACAGTTTTGCAATACATTTTAAAATGTATATACAATACAGTATTTCAATCAAATTAATGCAGCTTTGGTAGGCATAAAATACTTATTTTTAAACATTTAAAAATCTTTTAAAACTTTTTAGCGGTAGCGTAATTGTAAGTCATGTATTCACCCTTCATTTCATTTGTTTGTTTTTTTCTGTCATAGAAAAAAGGCAGGACCAGGGTGGAAAATCTCAAAAAGTGAAACCAGGCTCAGCTGGAAATGACGTGCGTCTGCAGAAAGATGTGTCACTCGCGTCAGCCAATCCTAATACCCGGGGGCCTGTGACTCGAGCACCAGGCCCCAGGGGACCTGGACCTCTACCTGGCCAACCAGGGGCAGGCAGGAGTCAAGGGCCACCTCCTAGACGCTAATGTGTGATCTATTCATTATTGTGTGCCTTCCCTGTCTACAGACTCTAAAATGTATGTAAGCATTGGTTGCTTTCTCCAGAGAAAGAATATTTAAAAATTATTAGAATATTTGGACTTGTCTGCAGAACTTTTTAAATGGTTAATATCTTTGTAAATTGCACGTATCATATACATACAGTGTCCCCAAAAAGAATTTGGACACTCAGTCACATCTAAAAATGTTAGAATGCAATTAGCATCTTTAAACTGATGCCAGAACCTTTCTTAAAACTAACTTCTCTAAGTTTACTGAATAATTTTTTTTTTTTTTGCTGTGATATCAAACAACTGGGTGATTTTAAAGATAAAGTCAGTTTATCAGGTGTCGTTCATCACATTAACTATAAGAATATTCCACATCCAGAAGTGTCTTAATACTTTTTGTCTTCATTTTGAACAGTATATCATTTGTTTTATCATCAAAAAAGAATTGTGAAAGGTTTTGCTTGTAAAGTGTGTAAAGGTTTTCTTTTAAAATATATAGCTTGCTTTGATGTTTTGTTGTTTATTGCTTTTGCATCCATGCATTTTTAATTGTGTTTTAAGTGTGTAAATACTCTTTGGAGCTGCTGTATGTGAAATGTTATAGATCATACCACCTGTTGAAAAACTGATCTACAGTTACAATGCATTTGTTATCTATTCTGTTTTGTGTTTATAATAATCCCAAGATCTGTGAAGATTTCAGTCATTTCTTTACTTTAGTGACATTTGAACTTCATGAAGATTGGGTTATGACCACTAAGATAAATAAATGACTATTAATGAATTAAAACGCTTAAACTGGTTCTGAACGTTTCTGCATTTTTTTTTTTTTTTTTTTTTTTGTGAAAGTATGATACAAATCCAGAACCCAATTATACAACTTTTCTTTTTCTCTGTAGTCTGACATATCTCAGGTCAGGAGTTGTAGCTTGATCTTAAAGAGATCACCCAAAATTCTCTTTTAAACGCACAACCATTTCTAGGGTTTACAAAGAATGGTGAGAAAGGGAAAAAACATCCAGTATGAGGCAGTCCTGTGGGTGAAAATGCCTTGACCTCTGCTAGAAGTCAGAAGAGAATGGGCAGAGTTATTCAAGCTGATAGAAGAGCAACTTTGACTGAAATAACCATTCGTTACAACCGAGGTATGCAGCAAAGCATTTGTGAAGCCACAACACGCAGAAACTTGAGGCGGATGGGCTACAACAGCAGAATACCCCACCGGCTACCACTCATCTCCACTACAATTATGAAAAATAAGCTACAATTTGCAAGAGCTCATCAAAATTGGACAGTTGCCTGAAAAATGTTGTCTGACTGATGAGTTTCGATTTCTGTTGAGACATTCAGATGGTAGAGTCAGAATTTGGCGTAAACAGAATGAGAACATGGATCCATCATGCCTTGTTACCACTCTGCAGGCTGGTGGTGGTGGTGTAATTGTGCGGGGGTGTGAGTTTTCTTGGCACAATTTAGGCCTCAGTGCTAATTGAGCATCGTTTAAATGCCACGGCATATCTGAGCATTTTTATGACCATGTCCATCCCTTTATGGCCACCATGTACTCATCCTCTGATGGCTACTTCCAGCAAGATAATGCACCATGTTGCAAAGCTCAGATCATTTGAAATTGGTTTCTGATACATGACAACGAGTCACTGTATCCTACTAAAATGGCCCCCACAGTCACCAGATCTCAACCCAATAGAGCAACGTTGGGATCTTACTCTGAAAGTACATATAAGTGATTGTACTGTAAAATTAACACTCTATGGCATGGTGTTGGCCTCAGGCAACAAACTACCTTTTTTGGACCTCACACCCCCCTTTAATTCTTTTATAATTTTTGTTAAATATATAATATCATCTGACATGTTCAATGAAATGGGGGTGAAGTAGTTGTGACCTTATGTTTGGGGGTGGAGCAGTCTTCTAATAAAGCAAAGTCACATGGCACATGGTGCCACCGATTAGTAAGATAAATAAAACTTTTTAACATGTTTAAGTTGAAATAACTTTATATAAAAATTATATATCCATGTGCATCAGTATGGAAGTAGCCTATGTTTGATTGTTTAGAATTTTTTTTCCCTTTCTGGTTACACTTTATTTCGATAGTCCACTTTAGACATTCTACTAACTATAAGTAAATTTTCAACTACATGTCAACTAACTGTCATTATAGTATTAGTTGACTGTCAGCTTAATATCTTCTAACACTTTATTTTGTTGGTCCCCCAAAAGACATTCTACTGACTATAACTAACTTGGCGATGACAAGTAAACTTATTCTCCTAACCCAAAGCCTAACACCTAACCATAACCTAACAGTCTACTGACAGTCTACGATAATATACTAATACTGTAATGAGAGTTACTTGACATATAGTTGAAAAATTACTTATAATTAGTAGAACGTCTAGTCTAGTGACTATCGAAATAAAGTGTAACCTTTTGGGATCAACTCTTTATTTTCATTAGAAATAAAATAACATCCACTCAAACGCACAGACAGGGAAGGGTGAGCAACAGACACATTATCAATAATTTAACAATATGAAAGAAGGACAAGAAGAAAAAAAAATATTTATTTTGTTTTTATTCATATACTAAAACTGTGTTTTATTGTTTGTTGCCTCAGGGCAACACTGCGCAGTTAGAGCACTTTTGTTCAGGCAATATAGGGTTAGGACTAGGGTTGGGTATCGTTTGAATTTGAACGATTCTGATTCCGATTCCGATTCCTTGTTTCGATTCCGGTTCCTAACGATTCTCGATTCCGATTCTTTTAAGAGGCAGGGTCAAAAAAGTTTAGCTAACCTTGCTAACCAACGGCCTTTCTGAAGGAAATAATCCTTCTGTAAAAATACTCCTTTTGTCAAAAATTTAGCATTTTGCCGAGATTTCGTTATTTTTAGAAAAGTGAAGCCACACTTTGGACCGCCGACGTAAGGTACTCATGTTCGACTCGTGTGGTTATGCCAACACTTCCGGTAGACGTTTCTTCGTTAGTGTTGTTCAGCGGTTTCTTCTTCCGCTCGGCGGACTGTGAATATCAAAACTAGGAATCGAAATTTTAACTTTTGAACGATTCCGGGAAAAACTAAAAGTTAGTCCCGGTTCCAATCGATACTCGATTCTCGATACCCAACCCTAGTTAGGACCATATGGTGCATTCAGGTTCTCCTAGGAAGTTTGTTTTTACAAACTTCTTAACAAAGTTATTTTATGATGGAAATATTACCAGGGACCCCAAGCTCCCAAAAAATTGTTTGAAAGTTTTTTTTTTCCCCAAAAAATAAAAAGTCATGCCATACGTAGTCATCGTCTGCACCATTCTGTCTTCGTCTGCACATACACTTACCAGAATCATTTTTGTCTCCACACCTACACACCCTAATTTACCCACACCTGTTCATTGTTATCATCATTGTGCGTGCGTCCGTGTGTCATCCCTGTGTCATCCCTATATGTCATCCCTGTATCTGTTTGAAATATATTAGTAAATGTTTAAATCAGAGCCTTTTGACGCTGTCTCTTCTTCAGCCTCCACCACACCTGTGACAGAGGGTTTGTCCAACCAAAATTTTGAAGAATATTCACTGTGCTCTTTCCCATTTGCCTTACACATAAGTTTTGAACAACATTAGAATGAGGAAATGCGGACAGAATTTTCATTTTTGGATGAACTATCACGTGTACTCCTATAATTAAAATGAAAACTAATAGAAGTGTGTGCAAAATCTAGTGAACAATGTTTCATGGATATGTTTTATGTTTAGGCTTTGTATTGCATGTCAATGTATCTTACACAATCCACAAATCCTACAGTTTGAGGAGAGTGCAGCAAATATATTAAAACACTACAGACAGGTACAACCAGAAGAACCTGGTCTAAGTCCTCCACGCAGCCAAAAGAAAAAAAATAACCTATTTCAGTCCAGCTCTCACTTCACAGGGGAACAGGTGAGATATCGTTGTAATTATGTTTTACTGTCCTCTTGGAAAGCTTATTTTAACAAAGCTCTTTAAAGACATTTGAGATTGCATCAAAAACATCATAACTGTTCATAAGTTCAACCTTGTATTTTTTTTTTTTTAGCTTGTTATACAAAGGTTTTGAAGGATGGCATTCTTTCAAAAATTTCTCCAGAAAATTAGTAATGATGACAGTAGCAAAGTAAGTTCACAATATAAACACAATCAATGTTTTGTATGCCAAAGACACATTTAAATACACCTAAACTTCATTACTCATATTAATAATTTGCCCATTATCTGATATTGTAATACTTTCTGAATGTTTTATCACAGGGTTCTAAAGGAGCTACGGAGACAGCATACTTTGGAACAGTCAAGGCTGATCCAAACTTTAATGCTGAAAATGATGCTGCAAAATTGAAGCAATCCATTGAGACCAAAGGTAAATACCACTTTTTTTGTATTGGGGGTGGGGTGTTATGCCCCAATGAAATATGGTAATATGAGGACATTTACTGAAGGAAGTTTACTTAAAGGTTTAATTTTTCACAGATGTTTTATGAATCCTAAATTACACATTGCATTGTGTTTTCGGGATAAATGTCACTAAACTTAATGGATAATGTTCTGTTTTACCACAGATTTATTTTTAATGATTATTTTTTACAGTGTATATCAATGCAACGTTAAACATGTCCCTGAGACCTATAGGAATGAGTGTTTTGACAAAGGAATGAAAAACATTGTTCATTTTCAGCAAGACATATGTTGTGTGTGTGTGTATTCAAGTTTTATATTGTTTATTTTAGAAAAGGTGTGGAGGACACACCCCTGAAAAATGTATTCATAGAAATAAATAGTTGAAATAACACTAATTCATGTGCACAAAACAGGCTGCATGACAAACATAAATGTTTATGTACCAAGGAATTATTTTCTATTAATCTATAATTCAGGATGTTCATATGTGTTTTGGTGTTTCTCCCGCTTTCATTTTATTTTTTTAATGACCCATATCAGCCTGCGCCATCTAGAGTTTCATGACAGAACTAGGCATACGGGTGGAAAATTTGATTATCGTGCAAAAGTTAATTTATTTCAGTAATTCAACTGAAAAAGTGAAACTATAGATTCATTACATGCAAAGTCAGATATTTCAAGCTTTTATTTGTTATAATTTTGATTATGGCTTACAGCTATGAAAATCTTTTCACAATATTCTAAGTTTGAATTTGGGGTTTTCATAACCTGTAAGCCATAATCATCAAAATTATAACAGATAAAGGCTTGAAATAGCTCACTTTGCATGCATGTACTGAGTCTATAATATATTAGTTTAACTTTTTCAACTTTTGCACTATATTCAAATGTTTGGAGTTTCACCTGTATATTCAAAATATAACATCAGCCTTAATATTTCAACAATATGACAAACTCTTGACTCTTACAATAAAGTCAAAAAAGCTTTAAAAAGTATTTGGTATGGGTGTGTAATGTAACAAAAAGTTCAATTATTGTCTAGTTGTATTGTATTGTCTATTGTCTCAAGTTTTATTTACCAAAGACCTTAAACTGTAAATGTAAACAAACAAACAAACAACAACAACAAAAACATCAGTTATAAATCTCCATTTCACGAGAACCAGTGTTAAATTCGTTTTCTGGGTTTTGATGTCATCAATGCATGCAGCGTGTGCAGTGTGCATATCAGATCTAGTCCACCAAAATCAAATGCATTGACAGAGCTGCTCATTTTTTATGTTGGTTTATCCTATCATGAAGGTGTGGATGAAGCCACCATTGTAGAGGTTCTAGCAAAAAGGACCAATGCACAAAGACAGCAGATCAAAGCAGCTTATCAGCAGAGCACAGGAAAAGTAAGCATATTCACACCTTCCAACAACATGTCTTTGGCCAGTATATGGTGTAATGGTGAGATTGGAGGAATGAATGGAGGAAAATGTAATGTTCTGAGGTTGTCCTTTCATAGATCTCTGTTATTTTTAATTGACATATGAACTTTTATTCAGATCACCAAAAATTTCTTAAGATGAATAGAATTAAACACAAAACACAGCAAGAGACAAGCACATCAGCGATGTCATGTTAACTGTATTAAACACGATTCATGTTCTTTGCCAATTTTTTTATGATATATGATTGTACCATACCAGTTGTTTAAAAGGTAATGGGCCAATTTAGACTAAATTGACAACATTTTACCAACAGGTGGCACTTTCACCAAACTTTCATGGAACTCTTTTTTCAGTGCATGAAAATATTTGTAAAATACTGCATAACTTTTATATTTTTTTATTTCTATGCTTCAGCCTCTAGTAGATGGACTGAAAAAAGCTCTGAAGTCAGATTTTGAAGAGGTGGTCCTTGCTTTGCTGATGACACCACCTGAGTATGATGCTTCTGAAATGAAAAGAGCCATGAAGGTACAGTGTTTTTTTTTTTTTTTTCAATAATTCTGTTATTAATTAGTAATAAAAAATATTTTGTGTCTTAATATTTCAGTATTTTTTTTTTTTTTAAAAAAAGCATTGTTAGTATTTTAATATTAAAGTTTAACTGATAATCAGGGTCTTGGGACAAATGAGGCAGTCTTAAGTGAAATTCTAGGGACCAGATCAAACAAGGAGATTACAGCATTGAAAAATACTTTCAAAGAAGGTAACAACCCATCCAAATACGTGCAAGTTCATAAATGCAGATGTGTATGTAGCTGTTAACCTCTTTCTGTTGTACAGTCTACGGAGAGATGCTGGAGGAAGTTGTTAAAAGGGAAATTAGTGGACATCTCGAAGCTACCCTGCTTGCTCTTTGCAAGGTACAAAAATAACAAATAACAAAAATGAATATTTAGTGTACGTTACACAATAAGAAAACTAAATCTGTTATGTTTGCAAATTGAATATCTCATGACTTCAGGCTACCAGGAGTGAAGACTATAAAATTGATGATGGACTTGCAAAGAGTGATGCAAAGGTAATGTGTCTGATTCCACTGCAACATTGTAACAACTCTAAACACAATAATTGATTTATTCATATGAGCTGAATTTTCTGGGTATAAATAATTTCCTTGTAACCTCTTCTGAATTTGGATTGGTTGGTAGGCATCTGTAAGTATCCCATCTATTGTTTCCATACACCAGTATAGTGTATTCTTCTGTTGGAGTTACAAGTCATTGTCATTTGAATTAGGCGCCATCAAACAACACCAAACAGTTATAAGTGATATTACTTTTGTACAAGAAGTTAATATTGAAACTTAGATTTCAAAAAGTGCACTACAGAACATCCTGATATGGACGTAGTCTACGTCGACTGAATGGGATCACAGCAGGAAGCCAGTCATCTTCGAGTACTATTGAACGAGCCAATGGAATTTGGCGTACGTGACTTGCATCACACACTCCGCCCCTGCGGTGTGGGTATAAATACGGAAGTGGATGCACACACTGGTTGTTTTTTTGCTGAGGAGCCGAGCATAACTCGGAGTCAGTGGTGGTCCAGAAGTAGTGGCAAGGGGACTACGTCCTCCATTCTCTCCTTCAGGGATCGGTGGATTGCATACGCTACCAGGACATTCCCTTTCAGTATTTAACGTAGTCTACGTTGACTGAATGAGGCAGAGATGGAAGGGCTTGGACCAGGGAAGTCACGACTGTTCCACAGGACTACTGGGAAAGCGTACCCTATCAAGGATGTAAGGATGCTGAAGCAACATCCTGCCCGAAGGGAGGTAACATGCAGAGAGGGCACATATGGACTACGCGGATGACAGGGCAGTACAATATATGGAATTTCACTGGGGTGACTCCAGCCTATAACAGGGGGAAGATCAACCGAACAGTGACGAAGGAAGACACAGGCTTGCCGGAGGGAGCTGTACCATGGAAGAATACACATGGGATCGCCGTAGGGATCACAACATATGGACCTAGCCTAACACCGGTTCCACTATTGCATACAAGTGATAGGCCTGGCTTTGAACGTTCTGCCATGTCTGTTGCCGAAGGGTATGGAGGAACTTGACTGGGTTCGGCTAATAAGGGGAACTCTACTGCAGCAAGAATTACGCACTTATCCAGTCCATAAGAAGGGAATGGCGCAGCAAGCCTACACTTCGAACTGGGCTTACAGTGAAACTGGCTTCATGTGGAGCGAGCCCACTTGAAGCAGCGGTACGACACATAGGCTAGTTCTGTAGTGAATGTGATAGGTGTTGCCCAGCCTGCAACTCTATAAACATTTGTTCAGCGAGGCAGTCTTTGTCAACTCCTGGGAGGGAGCAATACTCTCCCTTAGGAGGAGCTCACCACCCAGATGGGCACATGCATTTAGGGAAACTTTTTCACCAAAATGAAGGTAACCACATGTAGTAGGCCAACCTCTGCTTAGAAACAGCCTTCCCTTCTACTGGTCTCCATAACAAACAAGAGCTGGTCTGAGGTTCAGGCTTTGCATTCTGAACACGTAAAACCACAATGGAGCAGACAGACAGAGAAAATTCAGAGCTGGGTCTCTCTTATATTCATAAGTTTAGCTACAGTAATCTGTTAGGGCAACGGACAAGAAAATTGGTGTGCCCAGCAGGGCAGGCTTAGTAACAAAGACCCTTGGATGGTTGTCTATATACACTAAGCAGTGCTGTCAAAATGAATGATTAATCACACACAGCCTGCTCAGCTACTGTCCGGACGCTCCTGCTTACTGCTTCGCGCTTTGCTCTATCGCTTTAATATTTTTTATATGTTTTATCTCCTTTTCACCTAATTTTAACTTCAGCAAATCAGCACAGTGCTGAGACGCTGGGATTACTTAAAAAGTACTTCACACTTTTATTCAACCAGCCTCTCACTGCTTACATTCCGGGGAAGAGAAAACACAACTCCCTACATTCATAAGGATAAGAAAATGCCTCTTCTGGAATCTACTTGCTGCTCTAACTGCCACAGACTTTTACAAAGGATTGCAGTTCTTGAAACAAAGTTAAATTCGGGACCGACAAACCAGACGGAAGGCACAACAGAGCTCAGTCATGGACGCCCTCAGCGCACAGCCGGTGAGTCCCATGAATCTAGTGCTCCTCGACAGGCTATACTGACTGTAGATTAGCCTGTAGACTGTAGACATCAGATTGTCACGAGCACCACATATTTCAGCAGTAGCATCATCTACCCCAGATATGACTCTGACCAGGACTGCAACCACTGGTCTTCTACCACCGCCTATTCATCTTGAGAACAGATTCGAAGTATTAATGAATGAGGAATCCCTGAATTTGATGAATGTGATCGAACACAGACTGAGTCAGCCTGTAGCTAACACTGATGCTAACCGGCGCTCAAGGTCGAGCAGACAGCGGCACTCAGCTCAGAGCACAGCGGGGCCCAGGACTCTGATAGTGGGCGACTCCATAATCAGAAACATTAGCAGCAAGGATACAACTACATGCTGCCTTCCACAAGCAACAACTTCTAATGTAAACAGGGAACTTCAGAACATTCTGATGAAACATAAGACTGCAAATCGACTCATCATTCATGTGGGGAAAAATGATATTCATAAAGAGCAGTCGGAACTCCTTAAGAAGGATTTCAATTAACTTTTTGAAACACTTAAAAGACTGAAAGTTGAAACATTCATCAGTGGACCACTCCCAGCAAGAGAAACAAACAGGTTTTCACGGTTGCTTGGGCTCAAGACATGGCTGCAAAAAACCTGCAATATGAAAGGAGTGAACTTTATTGACAACTTCAATCTTTTCTGGAGTCAGAGGCAACTGTTTCAACGGGATGGCCATAACCCAAACAAACTTGGTTCAAGAGTACTAAAGGACAATATCTACTTCTCCCTCCATCATCCTTCTGCTGTGTGTGCCAATCCATTCAACCTGAATGGCACACACACACCTGGACACAGTATGAACGACCAGTGGACTTCACTTCAGCACCTGAATGGACATATTGCTGACACATCACACAAGGACAATGATAACACCACTCAGCCACAACAACCTCTGCTCACGGATACAATCTCAGCAGAGCCCTGCCCACAGAGCTCACCACAGTCAGACTATGACATATCAGAACTGCTCCCAGATTCAGCACCCAAGGACGACTTTCTGGAAAACAGCGAGGGAAACCAGGACAGCATTTTACACCCTCCAATAACACCAAAGCAACAGCCCATCTCACCTGACACGTTATCCGTCTCTCCAGCATCTCCACTTCTGTACTTCTCAGAGAAAATGGAACAACTGGTGTCTGCTGGAACCAAACTATCACACTCTTTTGCTGCAAGCCCCCAGATACCAACCAAAAAACGACAGGCCCCAAAACCACCAAAGCTTTTGAGCCCAGCTCGCCCTCCTCCTCCGAGAGTTCTTCGGCCTCTGCCACAGCGCCAGGGCTCACAGCCTCCCCCATCGGCTCGAGGTGAACCAAAAACAACTGATACCAGCTCTAAGTGAAATATTTCGGGTCCTCGCTATGAAAACAATAACTTTATCAAATGTTTACAGAACAAGCGGGAACCCAGTGTGCCTGAATCTTTCTCTATGCTGTTCATTTACATGATAGAAAATCTAAGGCCTTCAACAGCCGTACAGCAAACCCATCCAATCTGGTGCCTATTACACGGCAAACTAAGATTGATGTGGGAACAAAAAGTAAGACTATAAAGTTAGCACTTTTAAACATCCGCTCCATTAAAAATAAATCACTTCTAGTCAATGACTTAATAACCACACACAACCTGGACTTCATGTTTCTAACTGAAACTTGGCTAGAAGACAGCTGTAGTGCAACGATCCTAAACGAAACATCCCCTCCAAATTTTACTTATATGAGTGTCTGCAGAGCGGGTAAGAGAGGCGGGGGCTTAGCTGTTCTTTTTAAAGATGTTTATCAATGTAAGCAAATATCATTTGGGAATTACCCCTCTTTCGAATATCTGGGTATTGTGTTAAAAGGTGCTCCACATATTTTACTTATCATTGTTTACAGGCCTCCAAAATACTCTCCAGCCTTTGCTGAGGACTTTACAGAACTGTTATCAAAAATTGCCTCTGAGTTTGACTGTTTTGCCATTGCTGGAGATTTTAACATTCACATAGATAATGCAGAAAACAGTATGGCAAAAGAAATCAAAACTGTTTTAAAAACTTTTGATCTGACACAGCATATACATGGTCCCACACACAATCGTGGACACACTCTAGATTTACTTATCACTACGGGTTTAAACATCTCATCGATTGTTATTAAGGATGTAGCACTGTCTGACCATTTCTGTATTTTCTTTGATATGATCTCTCCTGCCATTGAAGCTAGAGCTGTGTCTGTCAAGAAGAGATGCTTAAATGAAAACACTGGTGTGCTATTTATGAGGGCTATATCTTTAAAACCAAGCATATCTGCCGACTCTGTTGATTTTCTCCTTGATTCTTTTAACTCAAAACTTAAGAGTGTACTTGATGATATTGCTCCTGTGAAAGCCAGGAAGAATAGTGGCAGACAAAAAGCACCTTGGAGAAACTCAACAGCAGTGCAAAATATGAAAAGACAATGCAGAAGAGCAGAACGCATGTGCCGGAAGACAAAACTTGTAGTCCATTATAACATCTACAAAGACAGCATCCACGCTTTCAATAGGGAACTAGGCAAAGCTAGACAGACTTTCTTCTCAAATATTATAAACAGCAATATAAACAACACACACACTCTTTTTGCTACTGTAGAGAGACTGACAAACCCCCCAAGCCAGATTCCCATAGAAATGCTCTCAGAAAGGAAATGCAGTGAGTTTGCTTCTTTTTTCTCTGAGAAAATAAATAACATCAGAAAGGTGATCAGCACATCCTTGAGTTGCTCTGGGGTCAGGCAGATCAGACCACAACCTGAGAAAGTAGTTTTCCGAACTCCCTGAAAACTGTAGTTGTCAAGCCCCTCCTGAAAAAGAGCAATCTGGATAAGACCATCTTGAGCAATTATAGACCGATCTCAAATCTTCCTTTCATACAGTAGGCAAGATCATTGAAAAGGTTGTCTTCAATCAGCTGAACAAATTTTTAAGCTCAAATGGATATTTTGACAATTTTCAATCTGGTTTCCGATCGCATCACAGCACGGAGACAGCGCTCATAAAGATAATAAACGATATTCGCTTAAATACTGATACAGGCAAATTATCTGTGTTGGTACTACTCGACCTCAGTGCTGCATTTGACACTGTTGATCACGACATACTTCTTGACAGGCTGGAAAACTGGGTGGGGCTTTCTGGGATAGTCCTAAAATGGTTCAGGTCATACTTAGAAGGGAGAGGTTATTTTGTGAGTATGGGAGAACATAAGTCTGAGTGGACATCCATGACTTGCGGAGTCCCTCAGGGCTTGATTCTTGCGCCACTCCTATTCAACCTGTATATGCTCCCAATGAGCCAAATAATGAAAAAGAACCAAATCGCATACCACAGCTATGCAGACGACACACAGCTCTACTTAGCCCTATCGTCTAACGACTACAGCCCCATTGACTCCCTGTGCCAATGCATTGATAAAGTAAACGGTTGGAGGTGTCAAAACTTTCTGCAGTTAAACAAAGACAAAACTGAAGTTATTGCATTTGGAAACAAAGATGAAGTTCTCAAGGTGAATGCATACCTTGACGCTAGGGGTTTAACAACTAAAAATCAAGTCAGGAATCTTGGTGTGTCTCTAGAGTCAGACCTTAGTTTCAATAGTCATGTCAAAGCAATAACTAAATCAACATACTATCATCTGACAAATATTTCAAGAATTAGATGCTTTGTTTCCAGTCAAGACTTAGAGAAACTTGTGCATGCTTTGATCACCAGCAGGGTGGATTACTGTAATGGCCTCCTCACTGGCCTTCCCAAAAAGACCATAAGACAGTTGCAGCTCATACAGAACGCTGCTGCCAGGATTCTGAGCAGGACCAGAAAATATGAACACATCACACCAGTCCTCAGGTCTTTACACTGGCTACCAGTTACATTTAGGATTGATTTTAAAGTATTATTACTGGTATATAACTAATTTAATGGGTTAAGACCTCAATATATTGCAGATATGCTAACTGAATATAAACCCAACAGATCGCTCAGATCATTAGGATCACATCAGCTAGAAATACCAAGGGTTCACTCTAAGCATGGAGAGTCTGCTTTTAGCCATTATGCCAGCCGCAGCTGGAACCAGCTTCCAGAAGAGATCAGGTGTGCTCCTACAGTAGTCACATTCAAATCCAGACTCAAAACACATCTGTTTAGCTGTGCATTTACTGAGTGAGCACTGTGCCACTGTTCGTCCGACTGTTACTGCACTTCATTTTATTCTAAATGGTTTTAATTTACTGTATTTTATTTTTATCATAATTTTTATTTTTCATTTTTTCTTATTTTTTATTATTAACTGTTTTAATTATTCTGATTTCTTTTGAGTATTTTAATTTCTTCTATGTAAAGCACTATGTATTGCCATTGTGTATGAAATGTGCTATATAAATAAATTTGCCTTGCCTTATCCAAGTAATTCGTCAAAAAATAAAAATAACTCTATAATCCTGATTGATATCTTCCTGATTGATCCCTTCCTGGTATGTAGCCTGCCTACTATGCTCAGGGCTCTCAAGTTTTGAAAACAGGCAAAAGTGACAGAATCACAATTCCAGGATATGCTTTTTTTTTTTTTTGATTGGCTGATAAGTGGCAAGTTCGACTGCAGAACTCGAGGGGAGACGCGCTGGATAGGTTTTTTATTTTATTTTTTTGAACAATGACCAGCCGGAATGAAAACAAGCTGAAATGAAATTGGAGTAACGAGGCTATTTTTTTAAATGTAAGGAGTAGAAGATACAGATAACTGCGTGAAAATGTGAGGAGTAAAAGTAAAAAGTCGGCTGAAAATAATTACTCCAGTAAAGTATAGATACCCAAACTTACCTTACTTTTTCTACTTAAGTAAGGTAACAAAGTATTTGTACTTCATTACTTGACACCTCTGAAAGAGGATCCTGACGATCAAGTCGTGCTTCCCACGGATTTGTATCAGGAGACTGTCCTCACCCCAACCCATTAGCAGGAAAGAAGCACTGAATTTATCGAACACCTTTGGGATTTCCTCACGGAGGAAAGACTCAATTCAACTAATAAGCTCCACTTCTAGGGGGAGCATGTCATATTTTTGAGAGGGTGCTCACAGACGTGATGGCCTCTACAGCATAAAATCTTGTGGTTGTAACCAGAACCTCCACGTCCCGTTCTTTTTAAAATCAGACCTGGAACTCTCCAAGGACTAAACGCAGGTACCATCATGCCCCATCCCTGAGAATGTACTCAGAGGAAGGAGTCAGGAAGGGCTGTCGAGAGGAGAGGTCTGGCTGGGCCAATAAGGGGCAAATAGCAAGACTCCATCTCCCCCCTGCTTTAGCACAGTTGTGTGCAAGAAGGCTTACTGGGTAACCCAGGGGGCCCAGGGGCCAGCTTTGGCCAGAGTTTTTTTTCTGTGCCAAACAGCTGGACTGCCTGGGGACGGAGACTCCACTCTCCCTGGGCCATAGGCTGCCATGAGGCTCGTCAGCGAGTGACGAGTTATTACTGTAATGACTCCAGGAGACTGACTTCTCTGCGGTAGGCTGACTCTTCGTTGTTGGAGATGAGGCCTATTATGGTGGTGTCGTCCGCATATTTGATGGTTTTGACAGAAGGGTCTCCAGAGATGCAGTCATTGGTGTACAGTGAGAATAGCAAGGGGGACAGCACACACCCCTGGGGGGCACCGGTGTTGACTGGTGTTGACTGTGAAAGATGTTGGCCTAGACTGACATACTGAGTTCTGTTGCTGTTGGTGAGGAAGTCTGTAATCCATGAGCAAAGGAGCAAATATATACGTATATATATAAATTGGTGTAAAGATTAAGACATTTTTATATAGACCACAATAACCCGCAGTTTTGGTCTATTTAAACATTAGAACATGCGTTTCTTTTACTATTGCCAGTAAATCATCCAGGTGTGCTTTGATAAGGTGTTGTTACCTGTGTGTGCTTTTATGAGCATGATTGTCCAGATGTGTTTTGTGAAGTTGTCATTGCATTTAATATCGTTTGTGTGTGTGCGTGCGTGCGTGCTGGCGTTTTATGTTTTGCAACTGCAGTTATGTTCACGTAAATAAAATAACGAAAATCAAATATACCTTTTCAGGTATTGCATTTAATAGGCAAGTTTGCCAATAGACACGTTTTTAATTAAGTTCATTTAATGCATTTAAATGAATAAAAAGAACAGACCTATTCAGAATCACCCCGAAATAACTTCGATTTACTTTAATTTATCCATTTATTCCAGATATTAATTACAAAGTACAAACAGAAAGCAAGTAGCCTACAGAGACATTTTATGTCTGAGCGGGATGTGAGCGCAATTGTTTTACCGGTGAGCGTGAGCGATTCATCAGTGGAGCGTTCGCTTGGGACGCGAGCGACTGAGTAGAGCGCACTCGCATAGAGCGGAATATTGAGCGGAATAATATCGCTCACATGCTCTGGTCGTGACCCATCTCACTAGGGTACCAATATCCAAGAGTGTGTGCGGAGTTTGGAGCACGCACTGGATGGCAAACAGGCGTGGGTGCGCCTTTCCCATCAACAGTGGAATCAACTTAAAATACTCTATCATTTCTGGTTATACAGAAAATAATAATACATTATTCGCAATTACTTTTATTTGCTTAAATGTCACAATAACAAGAAAACGTTGTGCTTTTGTAAAATAACATAAAACAATCAGGCGCGCTTTATGATCTTCGTGAACTGGAGCGCGAGAACTGAAACAATATCCTTCGTAAACTTCGAATCGTAAACTAATGCCTTCTGATTATGTAATCAGTATGAAAGGTGCCGTTCTCTCTAAAGGTGCATCCGAAAATTATGTTTTTAGCTCGTTATTTTTTCAGACGCATAACTCACCTATCACTGCGGGAAAAATATCATAAATATCCATGTTCTAATTTGGCCTTAGAAAACCAGTAAAATCTAAATTTTTTCCCATATTCATTTGTGAATATTTTAAATGTTTTAAAGGGGGCAAAAAGTCAAAATATAAAATAAACATAAAATAAAATAAATAAATAAACAAATATCTGAAATTTCGTTGAGATGTATATAGCGCAGCATTGGTGTGGTCAAACTAAAATGTTGGTGTTCAACTTTGCGTTTTAAAAATACAACAACCGTTCATTTTTCGTTTTGCAACGACCGTTTGGACATAATACGAGATAGAGTTCTTTATTAAATTCATTTAAAAAAAACAAAACAATAATTATAGGAATAGCCTCTCTAAACCTCAAAGAAATGCCATCAAGACATCGAAGCACAAATGAGGGAGAAACACTAGGAACTCCGTGTCTTTCCCTGCCATTAATGCTTGGATAACACACCACGTCTCCTTCCATTAATAATAATAATGTCTAGTGCGGTGCATGGCTGTGAAATAGGTTATAAACCTACCAAAGTCCGTTGCTTTGATTTTTTGACTTTTTTGACTTATCGCGAGAGGAAAAAAAAGAAGTTTTAGTCGCATAACATCGGTTAATTGAAACACCATCATTTCACAATAGTTTTTTATCAACATTTGGAAAATATCGCAAAAGTTTTGCGCAAATCTATAATGGAAACGCGCCTGGCGCACTCGCTCGTTGTAAACAACAGCACTCTTTAGAGACATAAAATGATCGGCTCCGAAGCGATAGGCAACTAGTGCGTGCATCCACTTCAATACCTTGAACCTTAGCTGTCTGTCATTACCATTGTTGAACCCTGCTGTATAGCTATGTTGTGATCAACTGATAGATAACAGCTGAGAGAGTTCTGTCTTTGCGGGTTTAAGCTAAAGGTACAGATGTCTGAGTAGAAGGTGAGAAGCAAGCTGAACAGCACTGCTACAAGTTGTCAGGCATGGACAACATGTACTATAGCAGTGATAGCTCTGTGCCTTTATATCTGAGCTCAGTGACGTTTTGCATATTGAGAAGAGGAGGGGGCCAAACACTGAAACCTGAGGCACCCCAATCAAGATCCTGTGATGGACAACAACATGTCAAGCTCTTTGCTGGAGTTGCTCAGTTGACCTAGAGAACATGTTGCCTTGTTGATTTTCTTGTTTAGTGGACAGGAAAACACAAGCTGTTCACACAAGCAGGCTTTACAACAAGGTTTACAAATACTGTAAAATAGAACGTAGATGTGTGCATTATACTGTAGGTTGTAATAACCCGAAAGTGTGTAAGGTCATGTAAGTGCCAGTATATTGATGTGCATGTAAACCCCTGTCTCTGACTTCATTGTTTTCTCAGGCTCTATTTGATGCAGGAGAGAATCGGGTTGGTACTGTTTGCTCTGTCCTGATTGATGTCCTTACATCCAGGAGTGAATCTCAGCTGTGCAAAAGTAAGTTGAAGACGACTTATGAAAGAATATAGATGTTGCATTTATGATAGTTGACTATTTTTTTAGGCACCATCAATGTTATTTAAAATGTTTTTTTTTTTTTTTTTTTTTTTTGTTGCAGTTTTCCAGTATTATGGCCAATACAGCAAGAAGGGTTTAGCCAAAGTTCTGGAGAGTGAGCTGCATGGAAACTTTGAAGAATGTCTGATGACGCTGGGTAAGGAAACAAGTGCTCATTTAAGGTGTGCATTTATGTGGGTGTGTGCAAGAGATTTAGACATGTGATTAAGTGGTCGAAAGACTATTCAAAGCAGAGCAACTTTTTAGGAAGCTTGTTTTTCCAGCTCTGCATGTTGAGAGGGTGGATCCAAACAGTATAGAAACCAAAAAGTTACCACACAAAACTTTATCACACAAAGATTGGTACAAAGATACAATAGAAACTAAATCGAGCAGTAAAAAGTCACATCTTCGGTTTGTGCACATAAAAACCTCACAATGTTCTTGTTTTTCATGTTTAGTGAAGTCTGCATGGAACAAACCTGCCTTGTTTGCAGAAAAGCTCCAACTGGCAATGAAGGTAAAGTTGCAAAGGAATGTACAGTATGGAATGTCCATGTAGTTACTAGCAATACATGGTAGTACTGCACATGTTTTTGATATACTCAAACAATTATTTATTTATTTTCACGTGAATTTAAAGGGGGATTAAAATGCATTTGAGATCTTTATATTATGCAGAATTGTAAAGTCCAGGGGTCAGAAAGTAAAAGTCCTGCCATATGTTTATTCCACCCATGAACTCAGCCAGTTGATTTCACTAATTAGTTTTATCTCTAGATAGAACATAACACTGAGAACTTTTTGCTGTCTGAACCTGGACTTTAGACTTCTGAATTTATTTATTTTTTTGATGGTTAGCTTATGATGTTTGTAAAGAAATTGAGCCAAAAAAGTTGAAATATTAGTAAGTATATATATATATATATATATATACTGTATATATATACTGTATATATATATATATATATATATATATATATATATATATATATGAAAATGAGGATGGAAAATAACAATATATTGGAACCTTTAAACTGGGGAGTTTGCTTTGAGGTATAAAAAGTAATTATCTTAGAGTAAAACTTTATTTGTAAATATTAAGGACATTTTGATTTTCCATTTCATAACCCTAATTTTGGACTTCTAGGGTTTAGGAACCAACACTGACACACTGACTAGAATCATTGTTAGCCGTTCAGAAATTGACCTGCTTAAAATCATTCAAGAATACAAGAGGATGTATGGCAAAACCCTTCAGGAGGACATTCTGGTAAGTCTTCATAATTTTAAAAAGCTCTAACCAACTAGCTGAAAGTTAACATAAAATAAAATAAAATAAAATAAAATAAAATAAAATAAAATAAAATAAAATAAAATAAAATAAAATAAAACAAAAAAAGCCCAGCATCGGTTCTGGAATGAAACAGTCACTATTCACAATCCATTCCAATTTAATTCAATCAACCCCTTTCTATATTTATTTTCTTATTGTGTATTTCTGCTTGCTCCATCATGCTGTCCTATGAAATACAATAGTAGTCCAATTTAAGTATATCTGGTTTTACAGAAGGAAACAAGTGGAGATTATGAGAAGATTCTGCTGACTCTCTGTGGAACTCAATAATCATCTTGTGCATGTACAGTATGTGAACTTTCATTAGGCTACATGGTCCATGTCAGCACCAGTGTATCTCCCAATAGTTGTCTCATGTAAAGTGTTTTTAATTTAAATATGGAATAAATATCAATTGTGCACACTCTAAATGTTTAATATTGTATTTGTAATTGTAAATTCATGGCAATATTTTACACTGGGATGAATATATTGGTTTCTTTACCATGTGAGAACTCAGGGGTGCACTTGCTTGACCTGATCTATGGATCTATTGTCTTAATTAAAGAGACAAATACATGTTCTATAAATTGTTGGAATAAACTAGCAACATCTAGTGAACAGTATCATTTCCTATGTGTTTTAGATTAGGTTTAGGGATGGGCAAACTCTGTCTTGGAGGGTCAGTGTTCTGGAGGGCCAATGCCCTGCAAAGTTTTGCTTCATCGCGAGTTTGCCCATCCCTGGATTAGACAACTGGTAAAGTACAGTAAAAGATAGATTATCAAGTCTTACAGACAGGCTCAACCAGAACAACCTGGTCTAACACCACCTCTACCCAGCCCAAAGTCTTTCGGTGGGTGTGTACAAGGAATAAAAAGACAAGTTCTTTTCCCAAAATTACTCATCTCAGATCAGCTCTCACAGACTTCACAGAGTAACAAGTGAGTTGTCTTTGTAAATTGATTTAACTGCATGTGCTCTACTAGAAAATGTCGTGCAACATGCAATTGATGACTGATGTAATTGAAATGAGAATCTAGATTTACACATCTGGGGACTGTTTGCATCGTCTGGTTATAAGCTCATCCTTATGCATTTGCTTAGTTCTTTATAGCTTCCTCAAAGCTCTCAAGATGGCATTTTTCCAGAAATTATTCGAACAAGTTAATGATGACAAGGTAAGTAAAATTATTTCCTTCATTATGGTCAGTCAAAAGGATAAATGTTTAGGTTGGTCTGCTGTGGGTGATGACTAACTTAGGTCCGCCTCAAAAGAAACCTATCACTACTAATTTGTACTTTATCTTAGGGCTTTAAACCTGCTCCTGCTTTTGAGACGGGATACTTTGGAACAGTCCGGGCTGATCCAAACTTTAATGTCCAGAATGATGTTGCAAAATTAAAGAAAGCTATTGAGACCAAAGGTAAAATAGAGATATCCTGCTAAATACATGCAAAATGCAAATGTAACATGCTCTCATGTTCCTGATACAGGTATTGAGAAAAATCAAGTAAAATTCAAATGAATGAGACTCTACATATGTTTTGCTTTGTTGCATGAATGGCACCACACCCCACCAATTATGTCATACCAAGAAGAATGCTAAAATACTTTTACCCAATACACAGCTCTCTACTCTAAAAATGGGTTGCTTTAACCCAACTTTGGGTCAAATATGGACAAGCCCAGCCATTGGGTTACATTTTTTAATCACATTTTTAACCCAATATTTGGGTTTGTCCACATTTGACCCAAAGTTGGTTTAAAACAACCCAGCATTTTTTAGAGTGTATGTTATCTGTGATTTATACACCTGGTATCAAGTTATATTATACCATTATAACAAGATCCACCAGTATTTTGAAATATGACCAGTACTCTGCTTTTAATGTGATAAACTGATATGATTTTGGACTTTTTTCCTCTCATGAAGGTGTGGATGAAGCAACCATTGTGGAGGTTCTAGCAAAGAGGAGCAATGCACAAAGACAACAATTGAAGGAAGCTTATCAGCAGAGCACAGGAAAAGTAAGTATATTCACATCCTTCAACATATTTTAGCTAGATAAAAATACAATTAAACTAAATGAGACTAAATTAAATTAATTCAAAATTCAATTGTGTTTTCCTTTTTTTTTTTACTGTACCAATCTTTTTCGTCAACCCTTGAACTTGACATGAAACAATACAGATGAATGAGCCAAGTAATTTATCTATATGTCCAAGTCAAATCCATGCTAGAGGAACACACTCATTTGTTGTTTGTTTCTCCACTTGTTTTATATCTTTTGTTTTATCATAAATTCTCAGCCTCTGGTAGATGCACTGAAAAAAGCTCTGAAGTCAGATTTTGAAGAGGTGGTCCTTGCTTTGCTTATGACACCGCCTGAGTATGATGCTTTTGAAATTAAAAGAGCCATAAAGGTACAACTTACTAGTCGTATGTAGATTTTATTCAAAGACTTAATGTTCTACATGTTACTTGAATCTAAATACTAAAATTGTATTGATAATCAGGGTCTTGGGACAAATGAAGCTGTCTTAAATGAAATTATGGGGACCAGATCAAACAAGGAGATCACAGCATTGAAGAATGCATTCAAAGAAGGTAACAAGAAAGATAAAAACATAATTTTCCTCAAGCAGATGTATGTTTATGCTGCTAACCTCTTTCTGTTTTACAGTATATGGAGAGATGCTGGAGGAAAACATTAAATGTGAAGTTAAAGGTCATCTTGAGACTGCCCTAGTTGCCCTTTGCAAGGTACAAAACATAGTTCGGTGTAATTGTTGTAACGGCGTAAGGAATGTTATGTGTATTAATAATGATATATTACTATAGACCATTTTGCAAGATCCAGCACTTCCTGTTTCAGTTTTTTTAACACTACATGAAGGCAGGGATAAAATACAACCAACAGAACATATAAAACTGAATCAAAAAGTTAAACAAACATCTTTAAGATGTTTTCTTTACACGTGAACTGAAACAGGAAGTGTTTCTGGACCAGTGTTGTTTACATCTTGCAAAATGGTCTATATCAATATCTTTTAACTTCATCAGGCTACCAGAAGTGAAGACCGTAACATTGATGATGGAGTGGCTAAGAGTGATGCAAAGGTAAATATTCTTTACTTATACTGTGGCCAGTGAAGTATGTAAGATATAATTAAACGTACCAAAGTTGCGAGATGGTCCCACTTACAGTAGCTTTTCTAAATTGTGTATGAAAAACAAGCGCAAATAGAGTTATACAGTTATCCATTACACAGTTTTGAAGTCATGATAAAAATATCTGACAAATGCTAGACCAAGCAGACAGCCATGCAATAAGCATTATAAATTACAGTGTAATTTATAAACAGTGTAGGTACTGTCTCTGACATTGATATGTTGTTGTTTTAGGCTCTCTTTCAGGCAGGAGAGAATAGAATTGGGACTGTTTGCTCTGTTCTGATTGACATCCTCACAAACAGGAGTGAAGCTCAGTTGTGCAAAAGTAAGTCAAGCACTCTTCTTCAAAGATAGTTTACTTTTAATATATGCCATTCTGGTGTACTCCAGCCCATGTTTCACGAGGCACTAACGGTGTTATCTAAAATGTACAGTTTTACAGTATTATAGCCAGTTGAGCAAAGACGGTTTGGCCAAAGATTTGGAGGGTGAGCTGCATGGAAGCTTTGAAGACTGCCTGATGACCTTGGGTAAATCTACAGTACAAGCCTTCATTTTAATCTGTGTATCTGTGGGTGTGTCAAAGAGTAGTTTCTCTTTAAATTGTTACATGCTTCAGTGGCCATCTGTATGAAAGTAGCACCAAAAACCTGTTCTAAAGCAAGTTTTTTTTCCAGCTTTGTGTGTGAGGGCGGTTTCATTCTCACTCAAAAACATTGCAACCAGATACAAATATCCAAGAGTAACTAAATTGAAAAAGGTTCTTGCAAAAGCTGTTCTCACTGTCTTTTTTTCATGTTATAGTGAAGTCTGCTTGGAACAAACCTGCCTACTTCGCAGAAAAGCTTCAACTAGCTATGAAGGTAAAGCTGCAAGTTTTAGCTTGAAAACTGTATCTTAAGTTTTTAAGCTAAAACTTACATTTAATTCTGTTACTTTCAGAGTCTGTTTATTATCTGGTCCAAGGACCAAAGTTACTGGAACCCTTTTGTATTTCTGGAGATTTTCAAATTAGTCTCTTTTTGGTCTGAAGTGTGTCCATCAGGGCGTCGGACTCTTGGTGGAAAAAATTAGTTTGTCCAACTCTAGTTATCACTATGATAAGCAAATTTACGTTCTCACAAATTGGTCAGAGCAAGTTTAAAATTAGAGTTTTTTTTTTTTTTTAAATTCTAAGATTATATAAAGGGTTGGTTCACCCAAAAATGAAAATGATGTCATTAATTACTCACCCTCATGTCGTTTCAAGCCCGTAAGACCTCCGTTCATCTTCGGAACACAGTTCAAGATATTTTATATTTAGTCCGAGAGTTTTCTGTCCCTCCATTAAAAATGTTTAAAAGGTATACTGTCCTTGTCCAGAAAGGAAATGAAGACATCATCAAAGTAGTCCACATGACACCAGTGGGTTAGTCAGAATTTTTGAAGCATCGAAAATACATTTTGGTCCAAAAATAACAAAAACCAAGACTTTATTTACCATTCTATTCTCTTCCGGTTCTGTTGTCAAGCCGCGTTCCGGCCAACAACGACCTAATCTGTAAGAAATCAAAAAGACATAAGTACTCGTTCATTCGACTTTTGGTCTATAGTCTATTTTGAACTTACGGAATCAACAATAAAATCTACGTTGATTCAACTACAAGCAGGAGAAAGGGATACATTTAGCCGTCTAGCTCCATAGACTCCCATTCATTCTGCACTTGCCCGTGATCACCTCCGGTGGAATTCTAATGGAACTGCAACCAAGATGATATACAACGGGGCTAATAGGAAGACTCTCCATAGATGGACTCTGCTAGAGACTAATTTTAAACTAAGCTAAACCCTGAATCCCATGGCTTTACTTTTTTTTCCAATAAATTAATAAGTAAAAAAAAAAATCTGCCATTGTGTTACCTTATGAATATTGACAAATGTATCTCTAATATGATCTTGCTTTATAGGGAGTGGGAACCACCACTGACACACTAACTAGAATTATTGTGAGCCGTTCAGAAATTGACCTGCTGAAAATCCTTCAAGAATACAAGAGGATGTATGGCAAAACCCTTCAGGAGGACGTTCTGGTGAGTCTCTGCAATTCATAATTGGTGATCTGAAAAACTTCTGAATTAAATTTCACATTCTTAGATCCATCATATTTAAAACCAGCATATCTGAACGAAAAGTGGCTTCTGTGTTTGGTTTTTACAGAAGGAAACAAGTGGAGATTATGAAAAGATCCTGCTGGCGCTCTGTGGCACTCAATAAATACATCTGATAGCTCATTACATGGGTGTATTCATGACCCATATACAGTAAACACTTAATCTCTTAGGTGTGGCTCTTCCGGAGTATTTCATTAAAACTTTTTTTGCAACTCACTGTGTCATAGATTTCTTTGACCAATACATTAAATAGGCCTGTGGTTTAAATGTTTCAGTAACTTTCATGATTAGCTAAGAAAATGGATCTATAATGTGCCCACATAATTAAATGACTCTTAAAGAGGTTCATGTATATTCAAATATGATTTTCAATGTTTTATGACGTTTAATTGTCACATTTGGTTCTGGATTTTGGTGTACCTTTGTTTCATGTCTTTCATTTTTAAAATAGCAGTCATGTTTCTTGTCATGTGACTTCCTTGCCCTCATGTGATCTTGATTTGTGCTTCTCTTGTCTTGTGTGTCATGTTACGATTGGTTGATCATCTTTACTGTTCACCAGTGTTTTTATATAACAAGCCTAAAGGCTAACAAGAAACACCTGAGATGATCAACCAATCATAAAATGACGCATAAGACAAGGAAGTCACATGACAAGAAACCAGGGGCACGGTCAAGCTCAAACTGGTGTTTTACTGCGGTTTCCGGGTTGAACGTAATGTTTCCTGGAAATGGTGTGCAACAGGGTTTGAGATATGTTTTCTTTTTTACGTTTTCTCTGTATGGTGGGTGTGTCAAAAATGTCAGCCCAATCAGCAGCAACATGTATATAAACCACGCTGCATTAAAGAGACCGCTCGCACAATGGTATAAAGTCGTTTACAAATGTGTCAGCTGCTGCAGTTCGGTATACACAACAATTGGCATACAAACCATAACACAGTCTCAGAGGTACGAAGTATCCTTCACCTGAAAAGTTTATCTTTTCATCCTGAAATATGAGGCAAATGTTGGATCATAATAATTTGGAACCACACTTTCCACAAATCCCTCGACTCGATTGGGATGTTCTCTTTTATTCTGGATAACAAGGGCAGTGACTGTGACATAGAGTGTATTTTTCAGTATTGAACACGTTTAATACTGAATTCTTCAGGCTCCGAATATTCTTCTGGAAGAAAACAAAGAATGGCCTTCTCAGCCACCATAGTTGCAACTCTTACATCGTCATCAGAACAGGGTGTTCAACAAACCACCGTCTCAATTTAAAAATCTTTTTGTTGGGGCTGAACACAGGCCAGGAAACATGAATGAGAATTTCAAAATAAAAGACATGAATCAAAAACCAAACATGACACTATTCACTGTAAACTGACCGTAGGCCTATCGGATTAGATCCAAATTTAATTGAGCTGTATGATGGCACTATTGTCTTTTGTAGAGCTGCTTTATAGACCATTTTACAAGATGTAAACAACCCTGGTCCAGAAGCACTTCCTGTTTCAGTTTTTTAACACTCCATAAAAGCTTGGATAAAATACAACCAACAGAACATTTAAAACTGAATCAAAAAGTTAAACAAACATCTTTAAGATGTTTTCTTTACATGTGAATTTTTTTCTTTACATGTGTTACAAACTGAAACAGGAAGTGCTTCTGGACCAGTGTTGTTTACATCTTGTGAAATGGTCTATAGCTGGATCAGATGTTTCATTATTGGCGAACTTCACACAGTGAACTGACTTGAGCTGAATAACAAATTGTATACGTATGCTTATTGCTGAATTTGAATTTGTCTAATTTTTGATGGTTTGCATCACTGATTCTTTTATTTTCCTGTTTATTGCTGATAAGCTGACTTTTGATCGATCAGAGTCAATTAAATGAATGTAAAATGGACTAAAATGAATGCATGAAAAAATAATGAAAAACAACTACAAATAAGTATGCAATGTACAGCAATGTTTTCAGAAAGCACACTAATTATGAGCTATCCATCACTGTTTAATATAATGATGCCCTGAATGTAAATTAGGCCTGTAATCCAGCGTTCCCAGTGTTTTTTGTGTTCTGTAGGAGCAAACAGTTCACCTGTAGAAACTGATAGGACTGTAATTGGAGATGATGTGCCACAGGCAACAGATGCACTGGAGCCATCGCAGTGGAATAGCGCTTGCACAGTCAAACTAGGTGCTTTAGCAACTTTTTTACAATCATTTTGACAGTCCAGTCTGTTGTAGACAAATCACTTTTTAATGAGAACTTTTCAATGAGGAGTGTGATCAGACCAATATTTCTGCATGAAGCAGAGATCATACCCATCTGAAGATGACACCAGCAGCATTTTTTCTACATGTAATTTTTCTTGGGATTGGACTCCAATGTGTCCAGATGAGATTATACACAAACCGTTGGGCGGTTAAAATAACTGGAGGTCCTAATGCTGCTGATCTTATTGCAGACAAATACGGATTTGTGAATATGGGCCAGGTAAGTCCTCTGCAAAATGATTTGCCACTTAAATGTGTTAGTAAGTAGAATGTCTATAAAGTGGACCATCAAAATAAAGTGTTATTGTTAAATGTTTCATGTTGGATGTTATTACATTTATTATAACTTTGTATGTATTCTTGTGTCCTGCTTTAAATTCTTATTATACGTCTGAATGGCCTAAAAATTTGTGATTTATCAACCAAGACAGTATGCTATTATGTTCTCTGTATGATCCCTGAATTGCAACTGGCAACTTTTCATCACACAATTACTATGGTGAAACTATGATACACTGATGGTCACATATGGTAATAACATGGTACTTTGTTATATATTGTAGAATCTTCATGCTATTCAAGTCAATACTTATTGTCATTTAAATTGGAAGATGTTGTTCCAGGTACAGTTTTTTGCCAGACAAAATTTCAAAGACAAACTAATATTTTTGCACCAACTAAACAAATTGTAGTTCCTTGTTATTTTTTTTTCTTTCAAATTAGTCTTTCATTATTACCAAGCCCATATCTTTGGGTCACTGGCTCTTGTATAATAAATGTGTTTAACCATGCAAGACGATCTCCTAACCTTGATGGCATCTTATACCCTACTTCAGTTAGTTAACCAACTGGCACACTTTCTTTGTCCCATTACTGCACAAATAAGTAGCTATAGCAGCAGTACATTTATGAGATAATTAAATGTGACAAGATGCTCATGGAGATGTAAATAAATGTAATTTTCATTTATTTGAATATCTGAGATTTAAAAAAACAAAGACAAAAAAGAAGTCTAGGGCATCTACTGTATGCTTGCCCCACAGACCATGATAAGTGTAAAACACACCACTATTCAAAAACTGTAAAGTAAAGAAAAAGTAAATTTTAATGTTACAAAATATTTATATTTCAAATAAATGCTGTTCTTTTGAACTTTCTTTTCACCAAAGAATCCAATAAGAAAAATGTATCACGTTTTACACAAAAATATTAAGCAGCACTCTGATAATAGCAAGTAGCCTAACGTTTTTTAAAGGGTTAGTTCACCCAAAAATGAAAATTAAGTCATTAATTACTCACCCCATGCTGTACCAACCCCGTAAGACCTTCGTTCATCTTCGGAACACAAATGAAGATATTTTTTTTATTAAATTTGAGAGCTGAATCACTACCACATAGGCTGCCTAAGGGACTGGAAAAGGAATAGTCGAATAAAGTCGTTATTTTTGTTTGTTTTTTCGCACAAAAAGTATTTTCGTCGCTTGATAAACTTATAGTTGAGTCACTGTAGTCACATGGAATATTTAAACATTTTCTTCATTGACTTTCTGGGCCGTCAAGAGCCAGTCCCTAAGGCAGCCTATGTGGTAGTGATACAGCGCTCAAATTTAATCAAAAATATCTTAATTTGTGTTCCGAAGATGAACGAAGGTCTTACGGGGTTGGTACAGCATGGGGGTGAGTAATTAATGACTTAATTTTCATTTTTGGGTGAACTAACCCTTTAAGCACCAAAGCACAATATTTGAATGTTTTTTGAAGGATCATGTGACACTGAATGAATGGCTGCTGGAAATTCAGAAAGGCACATAAATAAATTAGAAATCAGAAAATATATTAAAACAGAAAACATTTATTTTAAATTGTACTAATATTTCACTATATTATTGTGTTTACTTTATTTTTGATCAAATAAATGCAGCCTTGATGAGCAAAAAAAGACTTCTTTCAAAAAACATTACATAAAAAATATTTAAAAAGATGCTGTCATTATTGGGCTAAACTTGGAATATTCCTTTGATATTACTTTTAGGTCGTTTTGAATCCCAATGTTTTGTTGTGCAATGCATCATGGGATTTATTTGGCCCACAGTCTCTATTTGTTTTACTTTTTTGCTCTGTGTGATAAGTTCATTTCGCTTTGTGTCATTGAGCACATTCAGTGTTATCAAGGAAACTGACTTCCCACACTCAGTCAATGAAATGTGTAACTGCTGTCTAATGCGGGGCTGTTTAGTTCCTGGTAAATCTGGTACTGTATGTCTTCAGCCAACCTCATAACGTCAAAGCACATGGTGTCAAAGAGATATCAGCAGCCAGAGTTTAAGCTCAGCTGAATCGTGCAGTGCTAGCTCAGGTTGCCTCTGATGGTAAGTCTATCAGCGGTGTAGAATAACCCTTTTGTTGTTTCGTAGGCATACGTCAGGGATAGATACATAATTGATATCTCTGTCAGTCACACCTGAGCAGCGGCTATTACAATCTTCTTCCTCTTGTGCCGTTGCAGATAGGTGGGCTAGTGGACCATTACCAGTTCCAGCACAGAGAAACCATCAAAAGGTCCACTATTAAAAGCAGAGGGAACCACAGTCTCATCACCACGGAGACCAAGGTACAAGGATCATATACCTTCAGTCACAGAGACACCACTGAATAGTTAATAAGTTAGGCTACACCACCCTAAAACACCGCACACACACACTTACCAAAACAGATTAAATCAGCAGTATGCCAAACCACAGGAATGCATCCTTAAACTTGCCAAAAACTAAATGAGATGATGTTTTGTTAATAAATATTTCATTTAATTGACTGTGGTTTGTGAAGCATGTTATGTATGCAGTAGATCATCATAAATATGTTCTGATGCTGAAGGTGGAGTGGATCCAGCAACAGATGGTTCAGAAGAGAGTAAAAAGAACTGACACAATGGACCAAACCCAAGCCATCACCTTTAATGATGCCAAGTGGGACAACATGTGGTATATTGTTAGTATGCGACACATTACAATCAGCAATTTTATATTCAGATAAAAAGCATTATTTAATTTTAATTTGTGAAAATATGTACATTTCAAAGCAATATGTTCAATATTGTACATCATAATGAAATACCCCTTGTATACTGTAGTTTTAAAAAGAGTACATCAAATAAAAATGTTTTGACCCAATTAGGCATCAGGATTTAAAGTGGTCATATAATGGTACATGCACTTTTTTCAAGTTGATTGTACTGAAATATGTGTTGGCCTGTTTTATGTTTTTTAATTGTGTTTTTCGATTGCCTCAAATTGAGCCGTTCGACCGTGTGACGTTCTTGTGTTAAAGGAGAGCTCCGGCGCAAAATTAACCTTTGGTCTAATAAAACATCGGTACCTATTCAACAGTTATCTAAAATTTGTTTTCATGATAATCGAATGTAAAGAGTTGTATCTCTAAAACTGTTTAGCGTAGGCTATAATGCTAGTACTGGGGGCATTAACTAAGTAAAAAGAAATCTCTAGTTTGTACCACTAACAAGGCTCAAAATAGCCCCACATTAACATTGTAACATAATGAGGGTCCATACATGCAAAACGAAGCATTGAGAACTTTGTAAGTGTACAGACCGTTTAATAAGAAGATACTTTATGAAGACAGTTCACTTTGTATTTACAGACAGGAGCCATCTTTGGAAAACAGTCACGACGAGCTGAACTGTATGAAGTTCAGCGAACTTCTGAATGAACGGCGTTCAGGGATCTAAGATGGCTCCTGTCTGTATACACCAAGTGAACTGTCTCTATAAAGTATCTTCTTATTAAATGCATGGTCTGCACACTTGCAAAGTGCTCCATGCTTCGTTTTGCATGTACCCTCATTATGTTACTGCGTTAGTGTGGGGCTATTTTGAGCCTAGTTAGTGGTATAAACTAGCCATTTCTTTTTACTTAGTTAATGCCCCCAGTACTAGCATTTTTAGAGATAAAACTCTTTACATTCGATTATCATGAAAAGAAATCTCAGAGAACGGTTTACTAGGTACCAATGTTTTATTAGACCAAAGGTTCATTTTGCGCCAGAGTTCTCCTTTAAGAAAGATGTCATGAAAGTGTACTCTCATTTTTATCTGCATGGACAGTTTTTTTTTTTTTTTTTTTAAAGTAGGGCTATACTTTTAAGATTTGAAGAACAATACAAGTGCACATTCAGTACAATTAAGCACACTTCTTTTTCACAATTTAAGGGACTGTAGTGATAACCTGAGACATACTGATGCATACTTAAACAAGTTATATTTTCCTACTGTTCTATTAGCACTGTGATCACAACTGCTTGACTGACATGAACATCCAGGCCGCCTGGCGCAGGGGCTACACTGGGAAAGGGGTCGTGGTCTCCATACTGGACGATGGTATAGAAAGACAGCATCCAGATCTTAAACAAAACTATGTAAGTGCTTTGACATCTTACGGGACGGGATCTGAAACAAATAATTTGGTCACACTTTATATTAGGTGCCTTTAACTACAACATACTGACGCATCTAAAAGAAGAAAAAGTTATCAACAATGTACTTATTGTGTTAAATTATGAATTGCAAAACAC
Organism: Pimephales promelas; assembly: GCF_988280905.1. Lineage (NCBI taxonomy): Eukaryota > Metazoa > Chordata > Actinopteri > Cypriniformes > Leuciscidae > Pimephales > Pimephales promelas. Next base: position 10,608,251 of record NC_142772.1, on the reverse strand, counting down.
TTTTGCTGACATTGAGGAAGGATGCGGTCAAGGTTAGACAGGTTTCTTGGTATGAGTAGGTTAAAGTGTAAGAAAATGGTCAAAAGTGTCATTATAGAGGTGCTGATACAATTCTGATATACTGTATTATATGTTAATAATTAAAAAATAAATGGAAAACAGCAAATTTACACTATCCATTGACAAACCTGGTGGTTTATTTTCTAGTAATCAGTCAAGTGGGAGTTGTTCACTGTTCAAATAATATCTTATTAATTGTCAAGACCAACAACTGTTTTGTATTTCCCATGTTTAGTTTCTGTTTCCTTTGGTACCTTGGTTTTCATTTGCTACTTTGTTTCAATGATTACAGATTAAGTTCACCTGTGCCTTGTTTATTTTTCATTTACCCTTGTATTTAATTATGTGGGGGGTTTTTTTCTTCTCATGTGTGCCTATTTTCTAGTGATTATCTTTGTTAGTTTGGGTAAATAAAAAGAAGGCTGCATTTAGATCCTCTTGATCCCCGCCATGATGTTATTAATGTGTTGTTATATATTTATAAGGATGCACGGGCCAGCTATGATGTTAACGGCAATGATCCTGATCCAACACCACGTTATGATGCCACCAATGAAAACAAGTCAGTCCATTTCCACTGTGCCCCAGTGCTGTCTCACTTCCCCCAGTCTCCGTATATGCCGATTTGAAGTACATTTTAAAATACAATGCTTCATACAAATATAGGGTTTTTGACTTCTTTGTGATTTCACTACAGACATGGAACAAGATGTGCTGGTGTGGTGGCTGCCTCTGCTAACAATTCTCTCTGCATTGTCGGAGTTGCCTACAATGCAAAAATTGGTGGTGAGTTATCAGAAATCTTTGTTTATGTTTGTATGTATTGTACGATAATACAAATTTACAGAATGAAGTGTGGTCTTCAAAACATAGCCTATGCTCTTGATATCTATGAAGCTGTCCAATCTCCTCCTGTAGGTGTGCGTATGTTGGATGGCGATATGACTGATATGGTGGAAGCCCAGTCACTGAGTCTGAGGCAGCAGTATATTGATATCTACAGCTCCAGCTGGGGTCCAGATGATGATGGCAGAACAGTAGATGGCCCCGGCCCTCTCGCCCGGCTCGCTCTGGAGAGTGGCATACGCAAAGTTAGTGTGTGTTTGTGTGGTTAATTTAGTTACATTTAATTATTCCACATTTACATTTACTATTCCAAACTTCACTCATGCCACACTCTTCACGAAAATGAAACGCCATCAGTATACAATGCAGTGTCCTTCAGGAAATGCAGTTGGTAATCTGGGAATTCCACACATTCAGAAAATTTACATACTATTCACAGTATACACATTGCATACAATATAAGGTAGTAGGAGTTGTATGGTATGCCATTCCAAACACTGATTTTAGTGTTCCTGAGTTGTATTTAGCAGATGCTGGCAATATAGTAGGCCATCCGGATATTCCATGCATACAGCATGCTACTACATATTCACAATAAACGTGAAAATGGATACTGCGGAAATAGTAAGATTGTGATAGTGTGCCATTTCGAACTAGCAATGGTGTAACTTTAAAGTGCATTTTTAGATTGGTCTAATGGAAAATCATTCTTTCTAGTTTTAACCTGTTTTGTTCAGATTGACTAAAAGCAAATAACACTCCACCATAAACAATTAAATTAAGCAATTTTGTTTAAATAGTATTTTCATTTGACTCCAGACTGTTGATGTGCTGAACACATACTGGCTAAATTTGTTGATGGTAGAAATGATTTTAGGTTATATTTTCTTTTCTTTTTTTTAGTACATCAGAAAATGTGAATCAAATTTTAAAAAGACAACAGTAAACATTAAGGTCTTTCGAAATAGTTTTTATTTATAGTAAAAATAAAATCAGTGTGCAAGGGTTGACACCCAGCATTCAACAGAAGGTCTCGTGTTATTATTTTTCCTCATATCCTTGTATTCTTTTAGGTGAATAAATTCTATTTAAATGTTGCAAGCAAAATAACTGAAAAAAATAAATAAATAAGCATTAAAAATCCTAAAGTATAAAAATCCCAAATTTACTGATATATATCACTTGAGACTTACTGATAAAAATATTATGTATTAAATAATATTATATAATATTCAACTTTATTTGGAGTACTTCTTTACTGCAAAATGCAAATTTCTTAATATTAAGCTTAAATTGTGTTTTAATATCACTAATAGTAAGGATGATCACTGTAATATCAGTCTTTAAATGCAAGATATTTAAAGTGTACCTAAAGTATACACAGATTCTTAACTCGGAGTGACTACGAAAGGGAACTAAAGTGCATTAAGTACAGAATTAGTTGTTCCAATTTTACAGACTTAATGTGAATCAATTCACCTTTGGCTAAACCATGCCCTAGAATGTAGATTGACCAATCACAGCCCAGCCAAGAACCAGCTCCCACAGAGGTCCGACAGTTTTTCACTACGCTCCATTGACTTTCAACACAGGCGTCTCATATTTTTGGTCTCGGCAGGCTATTACTGTCGTAGTTTTATCCAAAATATGGTTAAACGTTGTGCCTCGGGCATTTGCAACACAGATACGCGTTTCCCAGAGAGGTTGAAGGGGGCTGTCCGTTTTTTCCCTTCCCAAAACCGAAGTAAAATCCTGACAGTGACAAGTGTTGTGTTTGGATTAAACTGTATGGACGTCCTCAGTCAGCTAAACCCCGCAAAGATCAACAAGCACATATTTTTTTACTTCTAACCTTACTGTGATTGTGAAGTTATACTAGTTAAACCGTTTTATAATGTTTTAGGTGATGATTTCGGTTCTCATACCAGTTGTTCATAGACATATACACTAGACCTCACCTTGGCTACGGCAGTTCATTGGAACGAATGCGTCAATGGAGCCCCCCTCCACTTTAATGCATCAGCGTCAATGTAGTAGACACAGGTTTAACGGAAAACAATCACCATAAATCATCATGAATGCGATTTTTCTTGTTTTTTTGGTTTGTTCCAATGGTCAGACATGTATTTATCATTGATTCCAGAAAGAAATTATTATTATTTTTTTTTTTAAAAACATTCTTCCTAGTTCAGATTTCATAATCTGCACAAAAGTCCGCCACCATCAATGAATTCGACGTAAAGGCAGAGATAGCAGCGTTATCTAGCTATGACAAGATCCCTGTTCCAAGATGGCGGCAGTTTTGACGCATGCTTAGAACCCCAAGGTGAAGTCTAGTGTATATGTCTATGCCGGTTGTTGATACCATAGACTGTAAAAAATATGGACGTAGTGTCCGTGACGTCACCCATAGGTTTCTGAAGAGCGATTTTGAGGCCTAAAGTGGGCGGGGCCGACCGTCGCCATCTTGGCAGTGCGTCACCTCTCGTCACTACCGGATAAATTAAAATGGGCAAAGAGGTGGGACGCGGGTGGAGCTGAGGTGCTAATGCTATGCTACTGCCGCTGAATTGACAGCTGATTGAAAAAGTAAAGCCAATGGTTAAAGTTCATGTTTTGCCCTTCGAAATATTATAATAGTTAAGATGTAACTAAAAGTGAGACTACTTGACTTTTTTTATCAACTTTATTAATCTCACAAGGGGCAATTAGTTAAGAGCATATACAAGTACATTAACACAGATCACACATTTCTCACAACATACAAGCAGTCAACTATGTGCATTGTGATGCATTATTATTCTGCTAGTTAAAATGTATAAGTTACTTACAATATTGCTCTAAGCTTGTGCATGCGACAGTGATTCAAGGCAAGCACACATGTCAGTCGGCATCTCACGTCAAGTTCGTAAAGAGCTTTAATTCAGTCCATTTTACAATCCGATTTTGGCCGCCTCTCAGATGGGTCAAACCAAATATTACCTCAGAACTTCAAGTAAATGAACTAGAAATCCGCGCTCATTCAAGGGTGTGCATCTATTGCATGGACGGAGAGAACGCGCTGAAATCATCAGACATCCATTAGTGCATGAGAGGGAAACAGCTGGAAACACGGCGCTGGTTGTTCTCTCCATGCTCAACACGACGGAATCCAACGGCGTGCACGGGCGAAGGTATAATACATTAAATTGTATGAAATAATCCCGGAAAAGCAGAAACACAGCTGAGGGTGACGCTAACAGACAGCAGACTAACGATTAGCAGTGAAAGCGGCAGCATGAATCCACCTGTCACTCAAGTGGCCACGCCCTTAATTATGCAGAACTTTAAGGCTTAAATATAATTTAAACAGATGAGTTGTAAAAAAATTCACCCCCCTCACAGTTGTCATGAAGGGAAAAATGAGCTCAATAGACCAAAGCCACTTTTTGCTCCAGGCTGTAAACATGTTTTTTTCTGCTGTAAAGTTGGGCATTTTAACATGGGGGAGATACAGATTTGACTCGCTTCTGCAGCCTGCCTCAAGCGGCCACTCGATAAATTGCAGTTTAATTCACTTCCGTATTGGCTTCAAGAGAGAGACGGGGAGGTTGCCGCTTGGTTGATACGCTAGCACACCATGCTAATAAATACCACGTTATACAGTACACATAGTCCGTTTGCTTTGAAATAACGATTATAGAAGTGAATAGAGACCTACCCAACTTTGCATGAACAGTGTTGCTCCCTGATTTTGTTAATCCCAGCCTCGGTCTCGATTAGTAGGAAATGCGGTGGTTCATTTTTTGACTGTGACCGGTTAACGTTATGCTTTTGCCTCTATTTTGGATGCCTTGTTGTTTCTTGCGTTTCAATATTGCCTTCGAACGCATATTGCAGCCCCTTTTGCCTACTTCTATCGGACACTTTATTTGCTGCTTTATAAAAGTTTGATAACATTTCTGTCACAATCCTCCGTCTGCACCAGTCTGTCTTGTCTTCAGCACTACACTTCCCATGATCCTCTCGTCTGCACACCTGAACTCACTCCCTCATCAGCCTCCCGTTCAGCGTCCTGTTCATCTGTTTCACCTGTTTTCACCCCATTAGGTTTGATTCTTCTGTGTATTTAGTTCGCTCAGTTTCACTCTGTCTTTGTCGGTCGTTGTCAATGGATGTTTGTTGTAAGCCCGTGTGGCGCCCGTGTTCCTGTCTTCCTTTCTGTTTTGTATATAATAAACCCTGTTCTCACCGATACTCCGGTCTCCTCGTCCTTCAGCCAGAGCCACACCGTGACAATTTCAGTAGGAAGAGCTGTTACAGCATGAGCCATGTAGAGAGCAGATGAAGTTTGATGGATGTAGCAACAGTAACTAAGGGGGGCGGGGCTTAGCCAAAGGTGAATTCAGTATGCCAAAAGTACAATTACAGGGTATTTAAATGAAGTACATACATATTTAAATGGGTTTTTAAAAATATATATTTAGTATAAAATAAACGTATTTCAAATACATTAATTTTCACGATTCCCCTTTCCTTCTCAGGGCAGAAAGGGCCGTGGCTCCATTTTTGTGTGGGCATCAGGAAATGGTGGGCAGAGTCAAGACCACTGCTCATGTGACGGTTACACCAACAGTATTTACACCATCTCAGTAGGCAGCACCACTCAGAAAGGACAAAAGCCGTGGTACCTGGAGGAGTGCTCCTCTACTCTGTCCACCACCTACAGTAGTGGAGACAGCCACAGCCTGGGCGTTGTGAGTTACTCAATCACTATTTGTTTGCTTCGTGGGAAATTGGTCGTTTTTCCTCACTGGACCCATACATATGTGTGATTTCAGGTGACAACCGATCTGAGGCAGCGTTGCACTGATGAGCACTCTGGCACTTCAGCATCGGCCCCCATGGCTGCAGGAATCATCGCCCTCACGTTGGAGGCAAAGTAAGCAGTCAAGTCTGGTTTATTTGTGCTCTGTATGTTAGATGTAGTCATCTTTTGGTTAGATCTGACAAGCACTTTGTGGTCAAATCAAGTGTAACGTTTTTAAACCTGAGGTTCTGTCAAATGGCGAGAGAGTACACTTATCTTGGATCACCTCATTTCAGACACTTTGTCTATTTCAATTGGTTCAGAGCTGAATTCTGGCATTGCTGCTCATGGGCTTTGAGTTCCACTTGCAGGTTTTATTGAGCCAATCATGTCTGTAGGACAAAGTATTTACTGCCATCCATTTTAAGCATGTGATGAACAACTCATTTCTGTTTTCTCCGTCCTCAGTCCAGCTCTGACCTGGAGGGATGTTCAGCACATCATAGTGAAAACTTCACGTCGTGGTCACCTGAGCGCCTCAGACTGGCAGAGCAATGGAGCTGGATATGATGGTAGACTAATATAAGCTTGTATATTAAAAATCACTTATTAAATATTATTCAACATTTATTCAATTTTACGTAAAAAAATGAAATACTGTACCAGCACACTTTTACTGTTAAGTGAATTTACGGAAACCCACACATTATAAAAACAAGATATCATGCCCACAAATAGTGATCGAACGATATTGATTTTTTTGTTGCCTGAACATTATTAAGTATGTTTGAGTACTAGTTCATTAACTTATTTTACTACTCAGAACCAAAAATAACTTCATGACAACAATGATAGACTGATGACAGAAACTAACCCTATCCTGAGCTATGACATTAAAAATTATTGCTTGCAAAGATGCATTTTATAATTTTATAATGTATTTTGTAATGGCGTTCAATGAAGACAGATACTTTTATATCTGTATGGTGTAGTTACAGCTTCTATCAGAAGAGACTCCACAGCATATTAAGTATGCCCACATACTTCGTGAGTTGAGAAGCAGTATTAAAGGGTTAATTCAACCAAAAATTACTAACCCTCATTTGTTTCAAACCCATAAGACTTTCGATCATCTTTGAAATAAAAATGAAGATATTCTGAAGAGCTTTCTGTCCCCCCATTGACAGTCCACGCATCTACCACTTTGTCAATGCAAAAAGGTTATTAAAAGATTGGAAACTAATCCAGATGAATCGAGTCAAAATTTCTGAAGAGACGATCGCTTTATATGATGAACAGATTGAATTTACACTTTTATTCACATATAAACATTGATCACCAAACATAAATAAAAGTTCAACCGAACCTGCTTGACTCACAAGAGTAAACCTCATTGGTTCTTGCGAAAGCTAAATCGTGCTGCGTAACACAATAGAATGAACTCTATTGGTTCTCGCTTGAGCTTCAATCTGATTCTATTTTTGTTTGAACTAACCTTTTCATAGTTGCAAAAGAATGGAAGTGTGCTCTTAATAGCAGTATGTAATAAATTGTTTCATCATTGGCTCTTGTGCAGTTAGTCACCTTTATGGGTTTGGCTTGATGGATGCTGAAGCCATGGTGAAGGAAGCGGAGACCTGGAAGCAGGTGCCCCCTCAACACATATGTGAGCAAAACATAGTCCAGAATGGAAGGTAATGGTTCGATTGAAATCCAAACTGCTGTATAGTTCCTTTAATCATACTAATGTTCTGTCTTTACAAAACTGTCTTTACTACTACTGTGGTAGTACCATGCAGGTGTGACAGTGGCCAAAATTATTAGAACACGTGAGAGAACATCTTTTTGCCTTTAAAACATGATTTAAGTTTATAATGTTCATGAAACGTGCAGATTTAGTGCAAACTATTTTGTATGTATCTCTATAGCGTCAATATATTTCCTGAGAACTTCAACACTAATGTTATCCCATGCCTTCCGCAACTGAAGCACACTCTCATCCCAAGACGTCATACAACTGACGCTTTTGACCATACGTCAGCATTCGCCTTTTTAGGGTATTCTTAAACGTCGGTTAGATGACGTTATCGAATCCTAACCCTACCCCAGACCTAAACCTACCCCGTCATCTAACCGACGTTTAAGGGTACCCTAAAAAGGTGAATGTTGACGTCAAAAGCATCAGTTATATGACGTCTTGGGATGAGACTGTGTTAACTGAAGCCAAAGGCTTTCCTTTGAAAGTACAATAGATCTGTCCAGTTTATTTTCCAAATCGCCCCAAATTTACTCAATGGGGTTGAGGTCTGGATTTGACAGGTCCAGTCCATCATTTTCACTGTCCAGCAGATTCTTTCCGTCGCAGGTAGTCCCGGCAAGATTTAGAAAAATGTTTAGGGTCATTGTCCTCTTGGAAAATAACAACTGAAACCTCTTAAATAATAATAATAATTCATTACATTTATATAGCGCTTTTCTCGGCACTCAAAGCGCTTTACATAGAGAGGGGAATCTCCTCAACCACCACCAGTGTGCAGCATCCACCTGGATGAGACGGCAGCCATAGTGCGCCAGAACGCTCACCACACACCAGCTTACAGGTGGAGAGGAGACAGTGATATAGCCAATTGGCACATATGGGGATGATTAGGAGACCATGATGGACAGAGGCCACTGGGCAAATTTGGCCAGGATGCCGGGGTTACACCCCTACTCTTTCAAAAGACATCCTGGGATTTTTAATGACCACAGAGAGTCAGGACCTCGGTTTCTCATCTGAAGGACGGTGCTCTTTGACAGTATAGTATGCCCATTACTATACTGGGGCATTAGGACCCACACAGACCACAGGGTGAGCACCTCCTGCTGGCCTCACTAACACCTCTTCCAGCAGCAACCTGGCTTTCTCAGAAGGTCTCCCATCCAGGTACTAACCAGGCTCAGCCCTGCTTAGGTTCAGTGGGCAACCAGTCTTGGGCTACAGGGTGATATGGCTGCTGGCTAAATATGCCAAGTGTTCTAATAAGTTTTGCCACACTGTATATATTGTCATGATATTAAATGATTACCTTTTACCAATGGTATTTGCATTGTACTCCTAGATACATTAAAAAATATATCATTATTTTTGTTTGACTGAAGATTCACTCCGATTCTCTGTATTTGTCTCAGGATCATAAGTCCAGAGAGGGTGTTGAGGTCAGTGTTCAAGTCCTCAGGCTGCTCTTCTCAACGTCTGCAGAGGGTAGTTTATCTGGAGCACGTTATTGTACGTGTCACAATCACACATCCTCACCGGGGAGAACTGTCAATCACACTGACATCACCCTCTGGAACCAGATCTCAGCTTCTTTCTAACAGGTACAAATATACTGAGCCTGCTCAGATGGACTGAAATGAAAATAACAGTATGATTTATTGAAATAGATAATTAATACTATAAAACCTAATTTAATCATATGTATACATTTTTGAGGTTGAACACAATCTTCTACATGGCTTCTGCTATCTGACTGATAGTTTATACTTTTTAGCTGGCTTTTTAGTGTAATTATATGCCAATATTCAAATTGCTCTAAAATCATTACTGATTTTCATAATGTAAACATACAAATAAATCTTAAATTGTTAACAATATTTCAACATAAACACTGGACTAAAGCAACATAGGTTTACTTAGGTTTGCCAATCCTACTCCTTGATTAACCCATCACTACAAGCCTGGCTAAAGTCAGACTACGTCTTATTGACATTGAGATGTGTTCTGGGAAACACATGTTCATTTTCTCATATTTGAGGCATGGTTTACGAATGCCCAGAGCCATTTATTGAGTGCTACGAATGTCTATCAAATGCGCCTGTACGTAGCTCACAGCCAATCGTTTCAATTATACCACATGATGAATGTAGAGCGAAAGAAATTATACAAGTAAACAATGGGTTAGAGATTTATTTGCGTTCTAAACTACTCAGAACAATATCTAAAGCTGCATCGAAAGGTAACTTCGCTTCTGCCATGTTTGATCCATAGATATAAACAAACTGCTTCGGGGTATGTCGGATAGACGTCCTCATCGTCTTGGTTCTCCCTCCCCGTTCTGTGATTGGTCCCCTCGCTGAGGCGAAAATTTGGTCCATGGTATCCAGACTTCCTAACAGCGTGAATAAAATCGTTCTGCGCAAGGGCAGTATGGGAAAACCCAGCTATCACTATACATCAATTTTAGAAATATCATGGTAAATTTGTAAGAAATCTGTGGTAGAGGCAAAGACTGCCCTTCAAATTGGTGATATCGTGGGACGGTGCAGCATGAAAGAGGGGGTTTGGGGCTCAGTTTAGCTCCTCCTAAATGGCACAAGGCAGGCCCAGCTCAAAGGAGGAAGCTGGTAATCAACAAGGTGCGAAAGCAGGAGGAGAGGAGAGGAGTGTATAAAGGCCATTTCCCAGGCCAAGCAGGGAGAGTGGATGAGATGGGAGAGAGTGGAACAACGCAAGATGGGCTGGCAAGACCTTTGGTCAATGGAAGAGAGTAGGATCAGTTTCCTTATTATGTCAACATGTGATGTTCTGCCATCACCACAGAACCTAAACCTCCGGGTAGGAGAAGATCCCTCTTGTCCTTTGTGTTCATCACCTGCCACATTAATAAGGCACATACAGGATGTAAGGTGTAAGTACAAATACTGTGATGTTTGGGTTTGGAAGGCAAGCATAACATGACCTATAAGTTGCCACTTGTTCTAGCAAAACATTACACACAGAAGACAATATTCCTTCGCCCAGGCGAGCAATCACCAAGAAAAGGTGTTAAAACCAGTTCTCGACCAGGACAACTGGAAGCTGCTATAGGGACTGGAAAATGGTGGCTGATCTTGATCATAAGGCATTTAAGGAACGTTTAATTTGACATAACATTTTACATTATTCCATTTAAATAAAATCAGACTGTTATTTCATGCCAGGCTTAACATGTGTGTGTGTGTGTGTGTGTGTGTTTACTTAATGAATCTTCTTATACAATACTATAAAATACTAATACTATAATAATAAAATCCACAATAGCTATAAATCTTTACCTTTTCTCACTAATTCTTTAGGATTATCTGAGTGAATGTTTTAATTATTCTGTGGTTATTTCCTGTAAGACCAAATGACCACTCCAGTGAGGGCTTCCTTAAGTGGGAATTCATGACGACTCACTGCTGGGGCGAAAAACCAGCAGGAGACTGGATCCTGGACATCAGAGACACCCCATCTCCGCGCAGAAACAGCCGACTCCAAGGTGCCTACCATCTTAATACACTTTAAACTTTACTGTGATGGAACCCATGGTGTATATATACAAAATGTAAACTACAACTATAATAGAATGTAAAATGTTTCCTTCTCTGTTGTTTATATTAGGGAAACTGGTAGAATGGTCCCTGGTGCTTTATGGAACATCCACACACCCATACATAAGACATGAACAGCCCCGCTCTGCCCAGCTGCCTTCTCAAGATGACACCACAGAGGAGTATAATGGTAATTTACCCAATTTTTTTAAAGCACACAGGCAAAACAATTTTATATATTATTGATAAAAACAAATAAAAATTACATTATATGAAGTTTATTTTAAGAAAGTTCTGGAGCATGTGAGGAAGGCTATATATAGCTATCTCTCACCTTCCCATTTTTCCAGCATCCCTCGGCCACCCCAATACCTCATTCTCGCCTGGTTCCTATATACCAACCAGGGATATATGGGGGAGTATTCCAGCTTTGTCCCAATCCTCAAACTCCCCTTGAAATTTAACAATGCATTCACATGTTCACCGTTTTCTGTGCTACTTCTACTTCTGTTTCTACTGTAGCAATATTGCTACTGTTGTGCTGAGACATCCACATAGACATATACACTAGACCTCACCTGGGGGTTCTAAGCATGCGTCAAAACCGCCGCCATCTTGGAACAGGGGTCTTGTCATAGGAAGTAGCTAGGTAACGCTGCTATCTCTGCCTTTACTTCGAATTCATTGATGGTGGCGGACTTTTGTGCAGCGTATGAAGTTCACGGATGAAATCTGAACTAGGAAGAATGTTTTACAAAAAAATTTTAAAAAAAAATTTCTTTCTGGAATCAATGATAAATACATGTCTGACCGTTGGAACAAACCAAAAAACAAGAAAAATCGCATTCATGATGATTTGTGATGATTTTATTTGCGTTAGACCTGTGTCTACTACATTGACGCTGATGCATTAAAGTGGAGGGGCTCCCCTGTTTCAAGATGGCGGCTCTATTGACGCATTCGTTCCAATGAACTGCCGTATCCAAGGTGACGTCTAGTGTATATGTCTATGAGACATCCAGACATGTTTCTGCTGATGAAAAAAAAGTTTGGCTACTTTTAAGGGTGTTCACACATGTGTTCACTTTTTACAACCAACTCTATATGATTATATAATCTGCAAGCGTGTAAATGAACAGTCACTTCACTTTGACATACAAAGCGCAACTGACTGTAGGTCTATGCTTAATCAAATCACACCATTTATTTGAATGTTACATTCAGTTTAATTAATACGCCTTATTCACGGCAGCGCCATATTTGATTTTTAGTGAGAATGAAAGCGAGGCTGTGAGGGATAGACATGCATCTCTTCAATGGGCTGTACTGTTATTTATTGTGTTTTCAGATTGTTCTGCTCATGAAACACTGTTACAAATTTCTTTCCAAGAAATTTCAGTTGACAAAAAACTCCCGATCTGTAAGCTGTGGAAAATCGTAAGTACAATTTAGGAGCTTTATTCAGCTTTTTACAGCGGATGCCATTATAAACACGGTAAGTCTATCCCTCACAGCCTCACTTTCATACCTGTCATGGCGCTGCTCTGAATAAGGTCTATTATTGGCTTTTCATCAACTCACAAACTCCCATCAGTTCCTTCATTAACCCATTTAAGGGCATCTGTGTATTTTTAAGTGGGCTTCACTGCCCACTTTTGGGACCATTGTAAATATAATTCTTTGTACTTTCCTTTTCCTTCTACTCTATTAAAGGCTCTTGTGACCCCGAATGTAGTGAGGATGGCTGTGAAGGACCTGGATCCCACCAGTGTGTTTCCTGCTTGCACTTTTTCCTAAAGTTCAAAAATAACACACGGTCAGGAATTTTTAATTTTCTCTTTGTTCATTTCCTTCTTTATAATTTTTTTTTTTTTACTGATAATACACTTACTCATTTTTCAGGACCTGTGTGTCTGAGTGCCCAGGCGGGTACTGGGGGGATAAGAAAAGGTGTAAGAAGTGTTACTCCTTCTGTAAGTCGTGTTTAGGCAGCCGCAGTGATCAGTGCACAGCCTGTAGGTCTGGATACTATCTGAATGAGGAAAAGAACAACTGTGTGACCAGCTGTGAGGATGGCTACTATCTTCACCATGGTAAGAGTGATGCCACCATGTCAATAAGACTGAAAAGCAAGTGGGTTACTTGTTTATAAAAAGAAACCAAGTACATTACACATTACTCTTAAAGTCCCCCTGAAGTCATTTTAATTTTATACCTTAAAACTCATATGCTCATCTATACTAAAAAAATCTATACCAAAATTACATATTTAAACTTTTTTCCTTGGAAAAAAAAAGATTCTACATCCCTTATGTAACTTTTTTTTCTAAAATGAATGTTTTTTTTATTGCACGTGAAGGGGTTGTAATCACACATTACAATGATCCACTTGTCGGGTTTTGCTATTACCTCTGAAGGCCAGTATTCCTATTTCTATGTGAAGTCTCTTGGTCAGATTTTCTACAAAGTCCATCAGATGTGACGTGTATGCGCACTCCCGAACCTCTCTCCTTTTTATATACAGTCTATGCGACGGCACTGCAGCTAACGACATGGAGTCTGATAACACCAAAAAATGATCTGCACAACACAGACTCCACATAAATATAAAAAACAAAACAAAACAAAAAATTATCTGCTGAAGCTCGTCAGGCCAAACATGAATTAGATTGACTTAGGACATAAGTCATGGTAAACTGTAATGAAATAGCAAGGTAAACTACAACATATACTGTATGAGACATGAAATGAATAGATGTTCCAGAACAAAAAAAAGTAGTTGCTTTAGGATGTAATATTTATTTTAAGTACTAGATCTACTGTCTAACGTCACTCATCCCACTACTATCATATTGTTTACACACATATCCAGACACGTTCAGTAAAGTAATGTTACTTCCTACGATCTTACTGTTACACTGAAATTGTTCAGTGTAGTTCATTAACTGTTTTCGTTATCATATTATACAATCACCTATGTTGACATTGCTGATTGTGAAAGGTACACAAATAGTGAAATGCCTTATGCTAGATAGCACCACAAATGTAACGTTATCATGGTACGAGCATGGACAGCCCATTCTCACCCCCAAGGTGTCACCTATCTGACAGCATTTGACCATGCTTCAATATCTGACGCTTTAGGTGCCCTTTAGCGTCAGTTAGATGATGGCCTAGGATTGCATGTAACCCTACCCCAGACCTAAACCTACCCGCGTCATCTAACTGACGCTTTCCTTTTAGCGTCAGTCAGATGATGCCTTAGGATCGCGTCATTTAACTGACGCTAAAGGGCGCCTAAAGCATCAAATATTGAAGCATGGTCAAAGGTGACGCCTTGGGGTGAGTATGCGTTGGCATGGAGCATTAGTTCAACATCAAGCTGATAAAGGTAGCTTATTATTGTAATATTGCAGTGGAAGTTTAGATGAGTTTCCAGCATTTTGTGTGATGCTTTCTCCTTTCTTGTGTTCTTTGGTTGCAATCTGAAACATCACCGATAGAGGCCGATAAAAAATACATGTAGCACCTTTAAAATAGCTTGAAAGTAACTCTACACCCTTGCCTCATATACTATACACAGCCCGTTCTCATCCCACCCCATCTAACTGACGCTTTTGACCATGCGTCAACATCCGACGCACATGGCACCCTTTAGCGTCAATATGAGACGCAACTCCTAGTGGTCTAACCCTAACCCCACCCCAGACCTAAACCTACCCGCATCATCGAACTGACGCTAAAGGTTGCCATGTGCTTCGGATTTAGACTCATGGTCAAAAGCGTCAGTTAGATGACGCCCTAGGATGAGCATCATCTAACTGACACTAAAGGTTGCCATTGTGCGTCAGATTTAGATGCATGGTCAAAAGTGTCAGTTAGATGGTGCCCTAGGATGAGAATGTTGCTATACATGGTTCTGTAAATATGCAAATTGGCCCCTCCGCCATTCAGTCACACCAGAGGTCCATGAGATTGATGATCACTCGTTGACGTGTTTGGTTACAAGGTAGTTTGTGACATCAAAAACACCAGCGATTTTAAAGAAAAAAGAGTCAGCAATGGTGTTGACTTATGAATTCGCACATGGTTTGTCTTAAACCATATTAAAAACACCACATAAATATATAAACGACATTAAAAGCTTGATTTTCACCACAGGGGGTGAAGACTAAAATGTCATCTTTTAATGTTATTTCATTATTAAATATTATGTATCTGTATTATTATTCTTTATTAGTTTTCATAATCAATGTATCTTATGGAGTTTCAAAAGCATGAGTTTTAATGCATGAGAGGATAACATATGTCAGGGGAAAGCTATATATTGCTTGGAGAGGTATGTGTGCAATGTAACACGTTCATTCAGCATAAATGTTTCCACTGATGCAAGTGTATCACAGATGTAAACAACAAGGATAGTCGCGTACGTATGACATATACGTTCTAAGTTGACAAGCTCAGAGCAACATGTTTGTTACCTTACAAGGAAGCTGTAAGACTGTGTGATGTATAAAAGCAATGTCACATTGTACCGCCCTCAGAGAAACATGTAGGCATGACCGGGTGAGAGGGTAGAGAAACATGGAGAAACGCATAGACCTGGCATGAACACAACATCTTGAAGTTTCTCTCCTGACATATATAATAAAACTTTCTTGGCAAGATAACTGGTGTCCGGTCCCGTAAATTAAATAATAACGGGCAAACACAAGAGGCTTTAATTCCAAGTCTACAGGGGGATAAAAAATAAAGGTTATTTCGGCTGAAAAATTCAGCATTTCTGGTCAATGTGGGTTTTGCATGCTGGGATCAGGTTGGGATGTCCATGGGAAGACCAGCTGGTGGTGGAGTTTTGATTACTATGCTGGTCCACCAACTAGACAGCACTATGTCATCTCTAACCTAAACCAGCCTGGACCAACATGGACTTCATCCTAGCTAGATTTTTCAGTGTGGCATTTATGGCTCCACAAAAAAACTTTTAACATCCATGAAAACTTTAGAGATTCTTTAGGTTATAAAAAAAACTTCACACACAGAAAAAAAAAAGATCTTTTAAGAATTGCTGACTGAAATGTTTTTTTGTGGTACCCAAAATGTTTTATGGCAGGGATGGGCAACTTCAGTTGTGGAGGGCCTCTGTCCTGTAGAGTTTAGCCCTCATAAAAATTCGCCTGCCTAAGCTTTCTAGTAATCCTGAAGACACTGATTATCTTGTTCAGGTGTATTTGACCAGGTTAGGAGCTAAACTCTGCAGGACAGTGGCCCTCTTCAGGACCGAAGTTATATATATCTCAGATTTTCTGTGACTTGCTTGCTTAGGACACACCTTTGACTTATTCTGTGTTCATGAATGTTTTTTTCGATGCAGAGGAAAACGTGTGTAGGAAGTGTAATATTGAGAACTGTATGAAATGCACCTCAGCCTCCATTTGCACAGAGTGTTCTGAGGGCACAAGGTAATATATTTTTATTAAATGTTTGAACCTACTGATATTTTATGAGGCAATGTAGCCATGTCACTTCACTGTAATGAAAGTTGACTGTTTCTCTCTCCGGTCCTTTCAGTCTTGTGGGCAACAGATGCCAGAAGAGTTGCGAGGTGGGCTATTACTACAGCAAGGCGGATGACTCATGTGAGCCCTGCCACCCAGCTTGTGCTACATGCAGAGGTGGACAAAGTACACAACTTCCTTACTTGTGTAATATGGTCAAATATTACTCCATTACAAGGAAACGTTGAAAAGACCAATTTTTACTTGAATAAAATACAGAAGAAGGCTACTTGTTTTTAAAATTAGGCGATTATCAAAATTCGAAAGTAAATGTCAATGCATTGTTTTATTATTGTTGCATTGTTACAGTACCTTATACCTCTGAAGCAACCTAGTGAAACCCACAAAACCTATAGAAATTAAACAACTGAATTGATAAAAAAGACTGCCATAATCATCTTATTACTTTTTATTTAACACTCCTACCACCCCCACAAAAGAAGTAGGCCTACACATCTACAGTATGTGTATATTCATGCACACATGAACATTTGAAACAAGTAGTCTGTAAATACTTGGGGTGTAATGGTTCTCTGTAAAAAAAAACAACAACATAACGTTCTCCACCCTAGGTTCGGGACGCACTTGCACCGCAGTAGATCTCAAAACTGATGGCACATTTAAGATCTGGTTTGTTGAAAATAACAACACCTAAAACAGACAGGTCCACTGTCGATAAATTTACTTGCTGGCTTCCCAAATAATGCATTACAACAGCGATAATCCCAAAAAAAAAAAAAAAAAAAAAAGTGAACAAAACTGTTACTCATTGTAAACTCTGTTAAATGCGAGTGCCAAATGCTCGAACATGACCAGTCATTTACGCTAGTCATCACCACCCGGGAGTCGGGCCCTTATTAACTGCACACATTACTATTGTGTTTAAAACTAAACTCATTTAAGCTTTGCCAATGTATTCATTGATCAACATCATTGTCTTAAAGGATTCTCATTTAGGATTAGTTCCAAATTATGATATACTGTAAATATTATTAGCAATCAGCATTGCTTTAGCATCTTGTAATTATGGAACTCTAGGGCATCATAAGATTTTATCTCTTGAAATTATTTATTTTAAATATTACACTCTAATACTCTTATAATCAAACAAGGGTAAAAAAAAAAAATGTTTATAATATCCAAAATTGAAGATCAAATTCCAACGGCAATCCAGCAATCTTTTGACATGGACGTTTTGTGTTTTTAACTGATGTGTTTTTTGTTTTTTTTTTCATGTCTTTGTGCAGCTGCAGGTCTAGAGTTATGTAATCGCTGTGCTGAAGGCTACCTGATGGAGAACTGGAGATGTGTGTCCTCATGCAGTCAAGGTTACTACGCTGTACAACCAAACTCTGACAGCACAGACACTCAGAGCACCTGTGAGAGGTTTGTGTGTGTGTGTGTGCTGCAACCGCTCCTCTCTTCAACATTTCCCATCATCTCTTACCACTCGTTTGATTCTGTATGTATGTTCAGGTGTGATGTGAGCTGTCTGGCCTGTGTCGGGCCGGGTAAAGGAAACTGCAGTGAGTGTGTAGATGGACACACACTTCAGGGTGGCGTGTGTGTTCTCAGCCATAACTGTGTTGATGGTAAGTTCTGGGTCTTGCAACCTGTTGATGCAAAGTACTGTGAAGTTGTTGTAACATTTCAGATATAATTGCAATGAATTTATTTTTGTGTTTAAAGGGGAATATCAGGACGAGAGTGGACAGTGTCAGTCATGTGATGTGTCCTGTCATAAATGTAAAGGTCCAAAGAGTGAGGACTGTCTCAGCTGCTCCAACACACAGTAAGAATAACTTTTTCAACAGTTATTTAGCTGCTGAAAAGACACCTGTGCTGGTCCCAAGCATGGGATGCTGCTGGCGAGGCTTTTAAAAATCGGCATATCAGAATATTTTTTCAAGGATTTTGTGACTGTCAGGGTTATGTTCTTATGTTATAGTTCAGTTTCTGTTTGGCTGTTTTCCTTTGACCCAGTTTCCCCATGTTACATTGATTGTTAGTGGTTGTAATGTACATTCTTAGTACATTTTTTTTCTGTTTGGTGTGTTGAGTGTTATATTAAAAGTCTGCTTGAGTATCTTGTTCAACGTGTGCTTAATTACAGCCATCTGTAAGTGATAGTGATATTGAAGACTCGATTAATGGCTGCTGAAAATTTAGCTTTTTCCACCACAGGAATAAATTACATTTAGAATGTATTCAAATATAAAATTGTTATTTTAAATTGCAACAACATTTTACAACATTTCAGTTTTTGCTGTTTTTTTTTAATCAAATAAATGTGCCATTGGTGAGCATAAGAGACTTCTTTAATTATTATTCCACATAATTATTACAAACATTTATTTATTTATTGGTGAAGTTTTTTAAATCTTTCAAAAGTAAAGAATGAATATATGAAGAGTTCAGATGCAAAAGCCTCTAAATGCCATTTGAAATTTTCTTCTTTAATGATGATTTTTATCAAGCTTGTATATTTAAGTTCAGTAATTTCACTTAAATAACAATTAATAGGTAATTATCATTGCCATTTAAGTGAAATTACTGAACTTAAATATACAAGCTTGATAAAAATGATCATTCTAGAAGAAAATTTCAAATGGCACTTAGAGGCTTTTGCATCTGAACTCTTCATATGCTGTTATTGTTACTTGTACAGGAGATATTCACAATCAGGGCCTGAAATTAGCTTTTTCGGCCACCGGATTTATGTAATTTTTAAATCCACCTGCCACAGAGACTTTTTACCAGCCACTTTTTTTTTTGTCTCATATTTTGCCTCAGCCAAAAAATGGCTGGTAAAAAGAACAATATTGTGAAATTTATATAAAGGTGGAAAAAAAAACGGGAATTTCACAATATTGTTCTTTCACTTGGAAGAATACACTGTCAAGTGCTGTCAAGTAATAATAATAACTCTAAGAACATACATTTTAAAAAAATCTTTTTATTCATTGATTTTGACACTCATACAACGTATATAGTATAGGCTATATAGTATACTCAACAGATAGACCTACCGCAGCTCGGATGTAAACAAATCATGATGGCTGATTTAGTCACGTAGACAGATCCTGACAGCTTTTAGTTACAGCATTCAGGAACCGTTAACTATGAACTAAATTAATATTGTTATTACTAGTAAAGTTACCGGGTACCGGATATTTTCTCACTGGTTCCCAACTCCCAACATGCACAGTTGCGCAAGCATACACATCTGTGCAACTGTCATAACGCAGGCTACGTCAGCGTTACATTATCTCATCCCATCTCACCAACAGTTTAATACTCGCACATCCAAACGTAGTCGGAAAAGGGCCTCGTCTTCTTTCTGATCGCATGAACATTCAGAAACAACAGTCGCTGTCATAAATCAGCCGCTCACGAACCTTGGCATTGCCGCCAATTGTCCACTTTGCATTAAAATGTCTTCTTTTACTTTTCTTTTTCTCATCCTTATCTTTTTGTTGGTTGTTTGTTTCAGCTGGCCTCTTTACGCCAGTAATGAGCCACCACATTTTAGCTAAAGTCAAACGCAATGGCGGACTTAGTTGAAATGTAAAAATCCTAATGAATCACTCAATTCTCATTGGCTACCTGCCAATGTGGCAGGTAGATTGACAGTGTTACCCGCCAATAGAAATATTCACCCGCATTTGGCAGGTGGTCGGGTATTAATTTCAGGCCCTGTTCACAATATATAAAAGTTAATTGTAAAAAGTGATTTGCTGGGTCACAGGAGGCGAGAATGGTCATGCAGTCAGTTACCAGTACAAACAAAAGTCATTTTCTAATAATGTACATTTCCTCTGTCCCGCTCTTGTAGATGGCTGGATGAGGGACGTTGTGTGGTCAGCTGCTCAAATGGGAAGTATCCGTCCAGTGGACAGTGCCACCTCTGTGACCACACCTGTGCCCAGTGCCTTGATGCTGGTCCTGCTAACTGTACCAGCTGTGATACAGGTCAAGATTCATTTCTCATCTTAGTCTAAATTGCTGCTGTTCCAATAACTCAACTAAAAAAATGGCCTTCATAATACACTCTGACATTTGCTGTTCAGACTTAAGCAAATTAAATCAAAGATATACAATTGGTTTAATAGTCCAGTGTGACTGTTTCAAATCTTGATAATTCAAACTGATAATTTACCTTTAGCTTGGAAGATAAAAAAAAATACTTTCTATCACGATCGAAACTCCACAATTTCATTCATAGCTTTAAGACACAAAAATGAAAATGGGAGAAACAACATCATGATGACCTCACTGTTTTGTTTTTTTTGATGGGTGGTGAGAGACTGGCAACAAGTTTATGATGTTTTAAGTGACACAATGATCTGCAGTATTTGCTGCAAATACACAAATGTGAAAATATGTATGACCAATTCTTTTTTCATCTGTCTCCATTTACAGTATGTGTCCCTGTGTGTATAAATGTGTGTATGTGCTTGTATTATGTGTGCTGTAGATAAGTTTGGGATGGACCGGCACCTGTATAATGGCGAGTGTGTGGATGCGTGTCCTCAGACTCATTTCCACACAAAGTTGAAGGCATGTGAGCCATGTCCTTCACACTGCAAACTCTGCTCCTCAGCCACACACTGCATCAGGTGTGATGACTCCTTCTACCTCAATGATGGTCTCTGTAATAAACTGGGGTGTGGTGAAGGTATGGCTTATTGTACAGTTTTGTTAAAACAAAGAAAAAAACATTAGAAACATTTAGCACAATGTCCAATCTGTTATATATACACACATATATATATATATATATATATATATATATATATATATATATATATATATATATATATATATATATATATATATAAAATGAAAATTACACTTTTAATTTCGGGGTGAATTTTCACTTTCAGGACAGACTTTCGATCAATGCAGTTAATTAGTTTGTGTGTGTGTTTTAGGGGAGGTTGAAGACCCAGAATATGATGACTGCATGTCATGTGAAGAGGGATGTAATAAGTGTGTTCTCTGTAAGTTCAGGATTTTTTTTACTATAGCATTTAATCACTCTAGTATTATACAATGTAAACCCTAATGCTCACAATAATTGTTTGGTTTGAGTAGAGCAAACTTAAATTAAAGAAATTAGTTCAATCAAATTAACTTTTATGAGTATTTAGAACTTTCTTAAGAGTTCACAACACTGACACATTTTAAGCAAACTGAATTGTTTAATTGTTTTGAGTTTTGTGTACATTTTTCTTTTAAATTAGAAAAACTAACATTTTTAGGTTTGGATTTCTATTTTCCAGCAGACAAAAAGGAGAGTAAATGCTAAAATTAAGTGTTGTATAATGTTTTTGTGCAAGATTAATGTTAGTGTTTACAGTTAGCCTATGCTATGCTAACTTATAATCCCAAGCTATATGTTACCCGACAGATAGCCGATATGTTAACTGTTCTAGATTGCCATACTCGTTCAGCAATTGCTATGCCATGCTAGCATTTACTGAATTAGCTAGTTAAAGCTAGCAAAGTTTCACCTTCTAAAAATAGATTACATGATCATTTTAAATAAAAATGTACTGTATGAATTAGCTTACTCAAATATTTCTTGTTAAGAGCAATTAAAATATATGAGTACAAAATGAAAATCGGCCAGTTCTGCTCACTGAAACTTAGCATTTCCTAAAAGTTTTGTGTAACTAATAACTTTTGGGAGTTATGCCATTGCCAACTTATTTGGGTTTACAGCGAAGAATTTAGTGATCAATATGACTATATTAGTATGATCATACTTGGGATTAGTTTTCTGTTGGAGCACGTGGCTCATTAGTGTTTGTTTGTTTGTCATGTGCTCCAGAGTGTCAACAAAAAGTCTTTAGTAAAAAATGTTTTTTTTTTAAGAACATAATTGACGGATACAACAAATTGTTTTGACTTCACATTCCACCGTGAACTACAATAGTGAAGTGGATCAAAAAAGTTAATCAAAGTTATCTTAAGACAAGAACGGGTGTTGTTCAAAATTCATGTATAACTTTGCTGAGAGGTTTTGATCCACTTCAAATGTTGACTATATTCAGTTGACCAGACAGATGTTTCTGAATAATTTACAGTTCGTTCACTTTGCAGATAATCCCAAACACTGTCTGTCCTGCATTGATGGATATTACAAGTAAGTAACATGATGTAACAGAACTACTGTATCTGCTGGCTTGTATGTGTGTTCTTGTGAAAGATAGAATGGAAGGTTCTTTTACAGATGTGTGCTGCTCTGAGATGTGACTGAAATGCTCTGTGTATGTTGCACAGGTTTGAGGATGGCTGCTATAAGATCTGTCCTGCTAAGACATACACAGTGGAGGAGACCATGAGCTGTGTGTCCTGTGAACATGATTGTGTCAGCTGTGATGAAGATGAGTGCCACTGGTGTGAAGCTGACCTCTTCCTGTCAGGTTAGACTTAAAATGATTTGCAGTATACATTTTATCAGTTCATGCATTTCCTTGGAATCAAACGTCTTCAAGATCGAATCAAAGGTTATTGACAAGTTGAATGTACCCTACAGATGGGAAGTGTGTGCAGGAATGTCCCGATGGTTTCTATGGTGATGAAGATTCTCAGGAGTGCGAGGAATGTCAATCAGACTGCAGTTCATGTAGTGGGCCGGAGGCCAGTGACTGTGACAGCTGCGTTGATGGACTGACGCTTGATAATGGAGCTTGTGTGTCTGAACAGGATGTCTGCCCTCCTCAAATGTACCTCACTGGTGAGAGCAACACTCCAGAGAGGAAACATCTATTATTTAGAGACTTCTCATTCATAGCTCCAAAGACTGAATTTTAGTCGCATGGCATAGTCCAGATAATTTGGTCTTGGAAGAATTTGAGTTCATACTGAATTCCATCCATCTATCCATTCAATTGCCAAACCGCTTGTCCTAGAGTTGCAGACTGTGGCGAGCAGGAAGAGGCCGAGGGACTTGAGAGAACGGTGCAAGTGTCTCACAGGTGTCATTCATTATCACTCACACCACATCGTTATCTCGCGTCCCTTGGCCTCGCACTGCTCGCCACACAGTCATATTGGAATATTCCTTTTGAAATCCACTGTAAAAAGGAAGACTTTGGATTTTATACAAACCCTTGAGAAGAAAAAAGTACACTTTAGCATACTTTTAGTTAACACAGTCTCATCCCAAAAAGTCATATAACTGACGTCTCGGGACGTCTTTTGACCATACGTCAATATCCGCTTTTTTAGGGCCCCCTTAAACGTCGGTAGATGGCGATCCCGGGCCTTCATACAACTGACGCTTTACCTTTAACGTCAGTTAGGTGACGGGTTAGGTTTAGGGTTAGGTCTGGGGTAGAGTTAGGATCCCATAACCTCATCTACCGACGTTTAAGGGGGCCCTAAAAAGGCGAATATTGATGTATGGTGAAAAGACGTCCCAAAACGTCAGTTATATGACGTCTTGGGATGAGACCGGGTTGTTTTAGTATGTAATAATAATACATATACATTTATATTAAATGCCATTAGTTGAATTTGAGAGTGATTTTGACCCACTTAAAAAAAGACTTAGGCCCTGTTTACACGAGAACGCTCGCGGGTGAAAACGTAAAAAATTTTATCGGATGTGCCTTTCGTTTACACGGCAACGGTGTTTTTGAGGCTCAAAAATGCAAAAAAGTGAAACCACCCTCCAGAGTGGAAATCTTAAAAATGCTCCACCGCCGCGTTCCTGTGTAAACGGTAAAAACACAAAAGTCTGCTTGACGGTGAAAGTCGTACGCAGGCGCGTGGACTTGGTGTTGTTGTAGTATGCACTCCTAGCCGCCTGAAGTGCATACTACATTGAATTTCACACACTTCTGCGTCTCCATTTGCACGCGGATTTCCCACACAAAACGCTCGTCTAAACGCAGAATAAAAAAAGATGACGCAACGCCACTTTTGCGTTTTCTCTTCAGAATCGTTTCCGTGTAAACAAAGCCTTAAGTATCTTTATATGTAGTATGTACCAGTAATTTAATTTGAATATATTTTGTCTTTGAAATATAGCTAAAGTGTACAGTTGAATGTACTGACAAGCATATAATTTCATGTAATTTCTAGTTAAACTTGTAAATCATTTGTTTTAAAAATATTCGTAATTAGACATTTGTTTTGAATATGTTGAAATTTAGTACATATAAAATATATTACGTTTAACTGTAATATAAAATATCACCCTATAGTTAAAATTATAATCAAATTATATGTGCTTTAGTAGGCTATATTTGTCAACAACTCAAAATAAGGGTGCTTCTTTAAAGATTTAAAAGTTTATTTTAAAATTTTTAATGTACTTTTTGAATGTAGTAACTTTTATGTATGATGTATTTAAAATTGTACGTATGTGTGTAAAGAAACATAAAGGTCATAAAAGTGTTCTCTCTTAAAGTACACTTACTTCTCTCTTAAAGTACACTTACTTAAAATTAAGCAGATTTCCTTTTCACAAGGGACAGTTCAGTTATACAATTTTTGCTGGTTATAACTGCTCTTGTCTTTCAGATGATGGGGAATGTGAGGCCTGTCACTCTTCTTGCGAATCCTGCTTTGGGAGAATGAAGACTCAATGCAGCACATGTGTCAAAGGTACAATATGTGTAACTCAATGAAAAATATGATGGATGGAATACTCTTTGGTTGGATGCATGAAGGCTTGGATGAATGTGACGTGAATGTGACAGACGCTATGTGTGTTTTAGGTCTATATCTGACTGCAGATCAGATGTGTGTGGCACGATGCCCGACGGGCAGATTTGGCAGCAAGGAAAGTGGGAACTGCGAGAATTGTCCACAAGGTTGTGCCCAGTGCCAGGACGAGCAGCTCTGCACACGCTGCCAGTCAGCACGTAAAAGCCCTCTTTATTTGCAGGCTGGCCAATGTGTGCGCAAGTGCACTAGGTTAGAACCATTTACAGACACTTACAGTACGTAATGCAGATGTGAAAAGAATACCTGAAAACCATATGAGTAAAGTAGGTACTTCGGAATTGTACTTGTACTGAATGTAGGCTCAATGTCCAAGAGACATACCAGTGGAAAACAAGGGTTTCACTTTATTTCAATGGTCCCTTTAACACATTCTGTTGACTATAAATAATTCAGCCGCTACATATCTATGAACTCTTATTAGAGTATTAGTAGAATATCAGTAGACTGGTAGGGTTAGGGTTAGAATAAGTTGACAAGTAGTCGCAAAGTTACTTGTAGAATATCTGTTTGAGGACCATCAAAATAAAGAGTTTGCAGATATTAAAGTCGGCATGAAATCAAATTTGACAAATCTTATTTTTATATGTAATACTGTAGTGTTCATTATAAATTCTTTATCTGTGCACTTCATTATTTTTTTAAATTCATGTACCCTTATAATCTTTAATCAAAGACGTTACCCTTCCCTCCTCCATCGAAACGACCTCTCTTCTATTTCTGTCACGTGGAATGGTGAAAGGGTGCGGCCAGAGCCGATGAGGGTGCGGCTATCGGTGCACCACCTCTCAGAGAATCGCATTAAAATCTGTCTCCATTTTGTTTGCAACGCCCAACCTCCAACGATCCAATCAATTCCCGAAGGCCGAAATTAAGCCCTGCCCTACATTTTTTTTTTAAATTTCAGAAGCCGTTTCACTCGGATATACAGGGGTTGGACAATGAAACTGAAACACCTGGTCTTACAACACAATAATTTGTTAGAATGGTAAGGGCCTCATTTTGCATCCAAATACAGCACCAATTGACAGATAGAAGTCCTTCACAGTGACCAGAGGGATTATGAGCCGTTCCTCTTCCAGAACAGTGTCCAGGTCACTATATGATGCTGGTGGACTCGCTCCACCAAAACACCTCAATAATATTCAGATCTGGTGACTGTGCAGACCATGGGAGATGTTCAACATCACTTTCATCTTCATCAAACCCTTCTGTCACAAGTCTTGTTGTGTGTGTTGGTGCATGATCATGCTGATACACGGTTTGAGCATCAGGTGCTCATGATCCTCCAGAAGGGTTTGGTAGTCCTCGGCAGTGTCGTGTCCATCAAATACAATCAGGATTGTCATGATATTGGAGCTCAAACCATCACTGATCCACCCGTGCTTCACTCTGAAGATTGGCCACCAGGCATATAGATGTGAAACCTCCAACATTGGCCAGTGTTTCAGTTTCATTGTCCAACCCCTGTACGTCACAACAAGGAAAAAATGACAATATCAACTTCCGTTCGACTGTAAGCAGACAGTCTACTGATACTGTAATTAGTTGATATGTAGTTGTAAAGTTAATCATAGTCAACAGAATGTTCAAAAGGGACCATCAAAATAAAGTGTTACCAAAATTTCAATAAAATGAGTAAGTGTAACACGTTAGTCAAAACAATTACGTTATTTATAACAATAAAACTCATCTTTGATCAACAAAATTACATATTTTTAATGTTTCCTTGAAAAAAATGCCATGCCTTAAAATAGCGTGAATGTAAATTTACACCCTTTGAATCATATAGTATATGCTGTTCTATAAATGTGCAAACCAGCCCTGCCTACACGTTGACACATCAGCGATTTCAAACCGCGTTTTTGAGACTGTCTTTGGTTCACAGCAGTTTTAAAGAGAAAATACTCAGCGATGGTGTTGACTTCCACATGGCACATGGTTTGTCTTAAACAAGGCTTGATTTTCACTACAAGGGTACTTTAAAACTACAAACAAATTTACTCTCATATAAGAATGTCACATATCCAATTTTTGAGTTGTTGACAGACTACAGTATGTAGTAGCTATATTGTGTGTGTGTGTGTATATATATATATATATTATCAAATGATGTCTGTAATTGTGTGTTCAGAGGCTACCCTGTGGGTCAGGTGTGTAAGAGCTGTACATCTGGTTGTACGTCCTGTGAGAAGAATGCATCACATTGTCTGAGCTGTGAAGAGACGCTGCTACTACACAAACATGAGTGTGTGGAGAGCTGTCCGTCTGGACACACGTTGAGGAACAGGGAGTGTGTGCAGTGTCCAGAGAGCTGTGTTATTTGCTCTGAGGACAGCTGTACAGGTAAGACTGAAATCTTTTACAAATATAAATGTTGTATGTTTTCATGAACTAATGAGTTTGATGTAGCTACACACTGGCTGAGCCAAGAGGCCTTTCTGCTGTGTATGCTTGGGTTTCCTCCAGGTGGTCTCGTTTCCCCTATCAAAAAAATATGTATAGGTGAATTTGAGACGCTAAATTGTCTGTAGTGTTTGTAAATTGTAATTGTGTGTTAATCCCAAGTCATGTAATAGGGAGGGTTGGGGAAAGACCTAGCTTCCTTCCCTGGAAAATTCATGGACAGTCTCTATGGCGAGATAGTAAGATATGGCCCATAGAATCATCAAGAGTCGGATATGACTAAAAAATTGTTAATGAATGAGTAGTGTAGCACATTTTGACCTGTGCAACCAGATTTAAACCTGGCTATATGATGCCTTCTGCTTGTTAGCAAAGCATTATCTGAACTTCTAAATAACAGACAAAAATAATTGAAGAGATAATTGAAAAGATTGTAGTAATTGTTGTGTCCTTTTAAATAAACACTAAAAACTGAGATGAAAAATTCACTTAAGTAAGAAATTTACTTTTGATACGGTTAAAAAATGTTCAGCGATATTTCCCCAAAAAAGTTTTGCCTTGCTAGCATGTTTGGAAATGTTTATACCATTACAACTAGCCGTGTTCCCATCTACAGTATATCTCAGTTTATCTTTCATTTGTCTGTCCTCTAACTCTAGAGTGTAAGGAAGACTTCTTCCTGCATCAGGGCCAGTGTATAGTGGCGTGTCCTGATGGATTTTTTGAGGACATGGATCAAGGCGTTTGTAAACGTTGCCACACGGATTGTTTGTTATGTGATGGACCTGAATCGACCAACTGTAATGCATGTTTTGAACGTGACAGCACACTGCACAACGGAGCATGTCTTGCCCCCTGTCCCTCACATACTTACAGAGAAAGCAGGTCCAGAGAGTGCATGGGTGAGACTACATTACTTTCCTTGCTGTTGGAACACTGTAAAAAATGAATGTAATATAAACAGACTAAAAATCACACAGTAAAAACCTCTTAATTAGTTAACAGAACAGTAAGTGCCTGTACCAAATGCGGTGAATAAACTGTAAAATAGCTAGTGGGACATTTCTTGTAATTTTACATTAAAATTTTTTTATTTTACTGTAAATCTTAGTTAAATCCATAAAACCTAAAATGTTGCTATATATATATATATATATATATATATATATATATATTAACACTTGTTTTTGCCCTAAAGTTTCATGAGCTGAAAGATCTAAGACTTTTTCTACAGTATGTACACAAAAGGCCTATTTCTCTCAAATAGTGTTCTCAAATCTGTCTAAATCTGTGTCAGTAAAGGCAGGCATACACTGTGCGATGTCTGTGCGATTTCAGCAAGGTACCTGCTCACACTCAACGAGTAAATCGCATGCGATGCAAAGCCAAAGTTCAGGATTTATGTGCTCACACTGTACGGTCCGATCGTCGAGCTGCGACTTCACTGCTCACACTATACGTGTAAAATCTGCGATAACCCCCTGGACTGCCCCTATAGACGTGTATGTATCCAGAGATATTGTCAAAACAAGCATCTGCTATCCATATCAAGATGATTTAGCATTTTCAGTTTATGCATTTAATTATTATAAGGATTATTGTATTATACAGTAATTATTAGGGGAGGCCTATAGGCTAATTTTATTATTAAATTGATCCGCTATTGTAATTAATTTGCCGCGCAATATTTTCACAACACATAACCAACGTGCTGTGAGGATAATAAAATATTACATAATCTTACTCCTCATTAAAAATTGTCTAAAACATTTAGGTCGATTATAGGCATATAAAATAACAGTCTATAATATCTCCAAACATTGCCATAATTATCATCAATGAAAATTAAAAACAGGTTTATTTCAAAAACATTGTTTAACAAATTAATAGAAGAGGTGTTACATCGCAGGTGGCTTGGAAGACGTGGGTAATATTATCCATTTTGCAACACGAACTGGAGGTAAGCAACAGTAATTTGTAGCTAGTCTGAACCACAGAACTTAAAGCTCTCCCTCTTCGTTTTTATTTTAATTTTATTTTTGCTGCAGATGAAATGGTTAAACTTCTGTTTTCATGCAGGTGCAGTGAGGGAAAAAACACTGAATTTACAGACTGATCTCATGAAGTAGCGTGTGTATGCCACGCCAATTCGTATTTCCATTTTTGGCGTGCTATCAAGACGCATAATCGCCTTTCAGCGTGTTTATGAACGCCGTTGACTTAACGTTATATAAATATATGACTTACCTCAACCCCGTCCCTAAACCTAACCGTCACTGGGGTTAATGGCATTTATGACTGTTCTCTTACCATCCTAGGTAAAAAAAAGATATGATTTACCTCAACCCCATCCCTAAACTTAACCGTCACTGGGGTTAATGGCATTTATGACCGGAGATTTGACTGCGTGTACAGACACGCGGAATGACGCGGATGTTAATGGCGTAGACATACACGCATACACGCGGATACACGCGGATAGCTCAAAATGCGTAGAGATAACACGCCACCTGACTCGAAAGTGGCGTGTATGTTTACTCAAAAGTCATGTCATGTTGGCAATCGGTTCGTAGCGTTGCTTCAACTGTGCGATATAGTCACGAGGAGCGACCAAAATTTATGACATGCCAGAAATTCATCCGACCATCCGATTGTCGATCGTGAGAGGTCAATCGCCTCTCGTTTCTCCCTGTACACTGCACGAACACTGCACGACGAACGACGCACGACAAAGCTGAAAATTGGCCCGACACGAAAAAGAGTCGCACGAGTCAGAATTCGGCTCAAAATTTGACGAAAATCGCACAGTGTATGCCCGCCTTAAGCACTTCTCCTTTGCTGAGATAATCCATCCACCTCACAGGTGTGGCATATCAAGATGCTGCTTAGACATCATGATTATTGCCAACGCATTCTCACCCCAAGGCGTCACCTTTGACCATGCTTCAATATTTGACGTTTTAGGCGCCCTTTAGCGTCACTTACATGACGCTATCCTACGGCGTCATCTAACTGACGCTAAAGGAAAGCGTCTGTTAGAGGACGCGGTTAGGTTTAGGTGTGGGGTGGGGGTAGGGTACACGCGATCCTAGGGCGTCATCTTACTGACGCTAAAGGGCGCCTAAAGCGTCAGATATTGAAGCATGTCCAAATGCTTCCCAAGGCGTCAGTTAAGTGACGCCTTGGGGGTGAGAATGGGCTGTTATTGCACAGGTGTGCCTTAGGCTGACCACAATAAAAGGCCACTCTAAAATGTGCAGTTTTATCACACAGCACAATGTCACAGATGTAGCAAGTTTTGAGGGAGCGTGCAATTGGTATGCTGACTGCAGTAATGTCCACCAGAGCAGTTGCCCATGAATTGAATGTTCATTTCTCTACCATAAGCCGTCTCCAGGAGTTTCAGAGAATTTGACAGTACATCCAACCAGCCTCACAACCGCAGACCACGTGTAACCACACCAGCCCAGGACCTCCACATCCAGCATCTTCACCTCCGAGATCGTCTGAGACCAGACACCCGGACAGCTGCTGCAACAATCGGTTTGCATAACCAAACAATTTCTGCACAAACTGTCAGAAACCGTCTCAGGGAAGCTCATCTGCATGCTCGTCGTCCTCATCGAGGTCTCGACCTGACAGCATTTCGTTGTTGTAACCGACTTGAGTGGTTAAATGCTTAATTCGATGGCGTCTGGCACTTCGGAGAGGTGTTCTCTTCATGGATGAATCCTGGTTTTTACTGTACAGGGCAGATTGCAGACAGTGTGTATGGCGTTGTGTGGGTGAGCGGTTTGCTGATGTCAACGTTGTGGATCAAGTGGCCCATGGTGGTGTTGGGGTTATGGTATGGGCAGGCGTATGTTATGGACAACGAACACAGGTGCATTTTATTGCTGGCGTTTTGAATGCACAGAGATACCGTGACGAGATCCTGAGGCCCATTGTTGTGCCATTCATCCACGACCGTCACCTCATGTTGCAGAAAGATAGTGCAAGGATCTGTACACAATTCCTGGAAGCTGAAAACATCTCAGTTCTTGCATGGCCAGCAAACTCACCCAACATGTCACCCATTGAGCATGTTTGGAATGCTCTGGATCCGTGTATACGACACCGTGTTCCAGTTCCTGCCAATATCCAGCAACTTCGCACAGCCATTGAAGAGGAGTGGACCAACATTCCACAAGCCATAATCAACATCCTGATCAAATATATGAGATATGAGGCAAATGATGGTCACACCAGATACTGACTGGTTTTCGGACCCCACAATAGAGTAAAACTGCACATTTTAGAGTGGCCTTTTATTTATTTATTTTATTTATTTATTTATTTGATATGGACATAACAACAGCATTGGACAAACCAGATACCTTGTTTGCAGTGTTATAACACTGCAAACTTGCTAATTTGCAACACTTGTCCATAGGAGACAACACGTCACCAATCACAACACAAAAAAAATACAGTAGTTACAAAGATTAGCAATACAATCTATTGTGGCCAGCCTAAGGCACACCTGTGTAATAATCATCGTCTAATCAGCATTTGATTTGATTTACTTTATTAATCCCCGAGGGAAAAATTATATGTCACAGCAGAACAAAATACAATAAATAAATAACTATCAACATACACAGCAACAAGAAGTCTTGTTTTCAAACATCAATTTTTCAAAGCATTATGACTATGATTATATCCCAGACAGCAAACCGACATTGAATCAACGTGGAAACGACTTCTCTCATGACATTGAAACAACGTTGATTTTGCTCATCGAATTAACGTTGAACCAACGTCAGACGCGGCATTCTTCAAAGCTAAATGAAAATCGAAAATTGGTTTGCTTTCATAACGTTGAAACAACGCGTTGATTTCAAGTTGATTTTCCATTAGTTTTGACGCGTCTGACGTTGGTTCAACGTTAATTCGATGAGCAAAACAATGTCAGATCAACGTTGTTTCGATGTCATATTTCCACGTTGATTTAATGTCAGTTTGCTATCTGGGATACGACCATCATCTGTATCATTTTATATAACACTGATTATAAAATCTAATTGCATTTGGGAAAAAATACTTTTTAAAACGCTCTTTGTAGCCGCATGGATAAATTAATCTTGAGCTGTTAGTACTCACAAGCATCTTGATATGACACACCTGTGAGGTGGATGGATTATCTCGGCAAAGGAGAAGTGCTCACTAACACAGATTTAGACAGATTTGTGATCAATATTTGAGAGAAATAGGCCTTTTTTGTACATAGAAAAAAAAGTCTTTGATCTTTAAGTTCAGCTCATGAAAAATGGGGGAAAAAACAAAACTGTTGCGTTCATAATTTTGACCAGTGTATTACAGAAAATTAAAAAACTGAACAGCCCTTTCAACAGTTCACAGTGTATTAACTAATGTTAACAAATTCAACTTTTGCTTTTATTAATTTATTATTAATATTGAAATTCTCATTAACTAAGATTAATAAATGCTGTAGAAGTATTGTTCTTTCTTAGTCCATGTTAACAAATCAAAACTTATTGTGAAGTGTTACCAAAATGGGAACCACAAACAATTCAATTGAATTAAAGTTAAATTACAATTTAGTTGATTGTTCTATAAATGATGATATTTTTAATGACCATAACTAGGTCACATGATGTTGATGAAAGGTCTTTGCCTCTGTTCTGCAGCCTGTGACAGTTCCTGTCTAACCTGTTCTGGACCTCACGACACATCCTGCACTAGCTGCTTTGAGGGCGTGACGATGGATACCCACGGGCGCTGCACCACACCCACCGACTGCCCCTCACACCACTACAGCAACCAGGATGGAGAATGTCACTTGTGTCACAAATATTGCCATGAGTGCACTGGCCCACATCAGGACAATTGCCTCAGCTGCAACCAGAACCACTATCTACTCAGTGAGTTCATGCAATTGAGGCATGGTATGGTACTCTCTTGATTCGCAAAGTGGAAGATGACTTCAGTGCAAAGAAATCGGAGAAATGGAGAAAGTTGTACCAGAGGGGCAATGAGTAGTCCCTTATATTTTGAAATCAAATGCATTTTCTATATCTTCTGAGTCAGTTTAGAGTTCTAGGTCCATTCTTGAGGCAGCAATTTTTCCCCAAAAAAATTTAAATGTTGTCATCATTTACTCACCCTCAAGTTGTTCCAAACCTGTATGCATTTTGTTCTTCTGCTGAACACAAAAGAAGATATTTTGAAGAATATGGGTCACCAACCATTTGATGGACCCCATTAACTTCCATAGTATAGAGAAAAATACAATAGAAATCAATGGGAGTCATTGAATTTAATTGTTTATTTTATATTAGATAATATAACTTATTGTTTTAAAACAATAACATAATACAGTTTTTGTCAGCAATTGCATGCAAATGCATTTGCTATTTAAACAACGTGGTGCAGGATGTGAAAATGGTAACTGCGGCAGGGTGAAACTAGCAAAAGAAACTTGACGTGCTTGGCGCTGCATTGCACCGGGTGTATGATAGGGCCCTTGGAGTTTATTGACAGTTTTTGATTTTATATTTCACAAAGAAACTCACATTATTGTTGACATGCTGTATTTTGATATTTATAAATGAATATATTACAGAATTCCTGCTGTCCAAATATTCCAGCCCATTCTCACCCCCAAGGCGTCACCTAACTGACGCCTTGGGAAGCATTTGGACATGCTTCAATATCTGACGCTTTAGGCGCCCTTTAGCGTCAGTTAGATGACGCCCTAGGATCGCGTGTACCCTACCCCCACCCCACACCTAAACCTAACCGCGTCCTCTAACAGACGCTTTCCTTTAGCGTAATTAGATGACGCCGTAGGATCGCGTCATGTAAGTGACGCTAAAGGGCGCCTAAAACGTCAAATATTGAAGCATGGTCAAAGGTGACGCCTTGGGGTGAGAATGCGTTGAATATTCAGCATCTTGAAAATACAAGTGTACTAAAATATCAAATTTAGACATTTTTAACTTAGATTCAAGCATGTTTGTTTGCATAGAATCAGCTGAATGTGTGCAGTTAAATCCACAGGTTCAAATTACATTTCATAAGTAGTAAACAAAGATTCCACTTAATCCACAGATGGCAGCTGTGTGAATGTGTGTCCGGATGAATTCTTCAGAGGGGAAACACAGCGATGTGAACCCTGTCATCCTAACTGCCTTGATTGCATGGGGCGGCACAGTCACGAGTGCCTGAGCTGCAGAGATCACCTTTACAGAGACGTCAAAGAATGTGTGGACACATGCCGCTCTGGGTAACTACAATACTGAATACCTATGTTGGTTTATAAACAGTAGTGAAAAAAAATTACTGATAGATTACCAGAAGTTTTTCATGTAGTTTCTTGTTGTGTTTTATAAGCCTGGTTTCACAGACAGGGCTTAGATTAAGCCAGAATTAGGCCTTAGTTTATTAGGACAACTAAGTTGTCTTTATAAACATGCCTTTAAAAAAAAAACTCACTGGTGTGCATCTTTTGATAAAACAATGGCACTGACAGTCCATTTCATTAAAATTCTTCCAGTTACTATGCCTCAGCTGGCTCTAGGACATGTGAGCGGTGTGATGAGAGCTGTGGAGAGTGTCTTCAGGCTGGAGCCGAGGGGTGTATGAGCTGTAAAGAGGGTATGCTGTTTATCAGAAAACAGGGACGCTGTGTGTACTCCTGTCCTGATGAATACTACCACGACACTCACCACAAAACATGTGAGGCATGCCACCCCACCTGCAGAACATGCACAGGTATGGAACAGCTTACAGATATGACAAACTAATCAATTCCACAGGCCCTTCGGAAAATAAATGCACTTAATTGTACTGAAATTATAGACCTATACCTTTGTGAAGTATTTTTTTCTTTTTTACTAATCAAATAAGTACTTAAGTGAGTACACTTTCATGACCTTCTTAGCAGGTCTTATTAAATAATGTATATTAGATAATATTAGATATATTAGATAATGTCTTATTAAAAGTTTTCACTCAAAAAGTAATTTTTAAATCATAGTTTAAAACTCTTTTCCCATTCTTTAAAACTGCAGTCCGGCGTTTTTCCTCTTTGTCGCCATCTCTGTTTGAAATCTGCAATTGC
The DNA here is from genome assembly GCF_988280905.1 of Pimephales promelas. Classification (NCBI taxonomy): domain Eukaryota; kingdom Metazoa; phylum Chordata; class Actinopteri; order Cypriniformes; family Leuciscidae; genus Pimephales; species Pimephales promelas. The sequence continues at coordinate 10,572,391 of NC_142772.1, read as the reverse complement.
AGTCATTCGCGGAATTATCAACTTTACGCAAGTTGTACTTCAACACCCTCGACATGGCACAGCGTGGATGAACACAATATTTCAGGAGATTGTGAGGCTGTCAGTCACAGCGCGCCGATGTGGATACTGGCATTCCGAATCACAGATTATTCTTTTTGGAAGTATGACCTACATAACAATTTTCACTGGAAAATGTCATCTGAACTAGTAAGAAACATCCACTTTTGTTCTGGTTCTGAAATTGCAGTAAATCGCACTGATCAATTCTTACAATCGCTTATAAGTTATCATATCACGCTAAAGCATGCAAATTATATTTGTTCTCAAATTGTTAATGTTAACAATGTTAGGATTGCGTGACTACATGTAATGTCCTTCCGATATGTATCCTTGTTTTCGCATGGGTGCTGTTGCAGTCTCTTTTTTTCTGTAGCCACTCCAAAGTCCGAATGAAGTCTTATGCATTTTACAGCGGGTGAATCTGTTGTCACTGGTTATTGTCGTTTGAACGTTTCTGGATCCGCCATCAAATTGATAAATTTAATTAAATCAAGTGCTGTGAGAAAAGGCCATAATCTCCACCTCCAACATCCTCACACGCAATATAGCTACTAGCCGAGACTCTTCCTTTATGTGTACAGATGTGACGTAATGATGCAATAACATGCTCAAATCTCCCGCGGAAATCCACCAGTACCACTGGAATTAAAAACATTATGACAAGCTTACCACTTTGAATCGAGCTAAGGCAAGCAGATTGTATTACCTTAAATATGTACTTTGGATCATTTCAATTTAAAAAAAGCTACGGACTGCAGCTTTAAAGAAGTACACATATTTTAGTGTGCTGGCTAACATACTCCGGCACTTTTAATTTTAACTGTAGTGTGTTATTCAACATTACATATCTTAAATGTATCATAAATATAGCCTAAATGCACTAAATTGCAACTTCATTATTACAAAATAATATAATACATAATTATGTAATTGCATAATTATGTATAATAAATACATAATTATGTCATTGCATTTATATATGTTCTTAAGTCCTACTTATGTCAAAAATCACTCTAAACTCTAAATTTCAACTAATTGCCTTTAATATAAATTTAAACTAAAACAGTTTCATTTAATTGCGATTATCATGCCTCCTGTATTACGCCAGTTTGTGAGCACAGCACCAAATGCTCTCAGATCTACAAAGGACTGCAGCAAGAGGTGACTGCATTGTCCCGTTGAGGAAGAGTGCACTTGGTCAAACAGCTTTTTCAGTAAGGGCTACTCGTGAATGGAACCTCATTCCAACTCACATTAGGAATTTTAAAACATATGTTTCTTTGAAACATAACTTAAAGAAATGATTAATATAGTCAGGACTGTTTACATTACACTTGACATTAAATCTTGCTGCTGCCCTGTCTTCCTTGTCCTGCCTTTTTCTTTGTTTGTTTGTTTGCTTGCTTGTTTGTGCCTCTTGTGCTATGCCAATACGGTTGGCTGGATTATTGTGTTCTCTTGTGTTTAGATAGGTGAAACCTTTGTTTTGGTTATTGTTCCAGCTATATATATATATATATATATATATATATATATATACCATTTTGCAAGATGTAAAAAACACTGGTCCAGAAACACTTCCTGTTTCAGTTTGTAACTGTTTTCTTTATTGCACATTTAAAGAAAACATCTTAAAGATGTTTGTTAAACTGTTTTGATTCAGTTTTATATGTTCTTTTGGTTGTATTTTATCCCAGCTTTTATGTAGTGTTAAAAAACTGAAACAGGAAGTGCTTCTGGACCAGTGTTGTTTACATCTTGCAAAATGATCTATATATATATATATATATATAATTTAGGTGTGAAATATCAAGATCTGTCCAGGGACAGCAGATGTAAAATAGCCTATTGGCTAATTCTGGCACACTGTACATTTAATTATGTATCATTAGTGTGCATTGTCCCTGTTAAATAAACCTGAAATAAAAATAAATAAATGCATTTTTATCAGTAACAGACTTAATGCAAACTGAATATTATTTTCATAATAAAATTATGCCTCACACCAAACTCACAGACTGAAAGCAAAAAGAGCAATGTTTTGAAATCAACACAGATCCACAATGTTTCTTTCTTCAACTTGTGAGTGGCATATGCGCATGGATATGAGAAAGTTTTAACAAAACAAAAAAAATACATTTCACATGAAATTCTATATTTAACCGTGAATAATTCCATAATTTGAACCTATCCTTTCGATTGACAGGCAAAAGTGTTGAGGATTGTGAGTCATGTCACGCAGGTTATGCACTCACACAGGGTGCTTGCGAGTCGCCCTGCATCACAGGACAATACGCTAAGTCTGAGGTAAACTTCTGTTCCTGTGCAGTCTGACACGCATTCTACTTTATTATGTTTATGAATGTGTTCACCTGACTTGTGATCTCTCTGCAGGAGCAGGGCTATAACTGTGAATCATGTGATGAATCCTGTTTGGAATGTAAAGGTCCTGGGCATTATAACTGCACCATCTGTCCGGCACAGTTGATCCTGACAGCAGAGGGGCGCTGTCTGCCCTGCTGCACCAACACAGAACAGGAAGACACAGCCCCAGTTCAGCAAGAGTGCTGTAACTGTACTGAAACTAGAGGTAGCCTATTTGGACTTGTGTCCATTTCACAAGTGCCATTTCAAAATATTACTTGTACTAACAGGTTGATCAGTGACATAAAACAACAACAACAAAGGCTTGTAGGAAATATGTGCCTCAACCTAATTTTTGCAAAACTCCAAAATCCTTATTCATATCACTGCAGTTTTCAGCTAAAATGCTAGTGGCAGTAAAAGACCAACAACTTTTATTCCTTTTCATACAAATTATGATTACAGGGGCATATTATTGACTAATAAAGATTATAAATGGTTTTATTCATTTTCATACAAATTATGATTACAGGGGCAAATTATTGACTAATAAAGATTATAAATGATAAAAATTATAAATGATTATACATTTTCATTTTCAGTTCCTTGCACAATTACCTAAAATAATTTTTACCATAGTGCATCATTTATAAACTAATACATTTTGATATTTGCATAACTTGATCAGCTCCATATGCATGGCTTAACTGAAATAGTAAACTAGCTCACCCGGCACACCGCTATACATAAATATGAGTTGTGTAAAATACGATAAAAAGACCTATGATAAAAAAAAGTCTCAACAAAAGAAATCAAAGTCTTGTTGAAGCAAGCTAAAATCGTTATAGAGGGTATGCGCGTGACATCACCTTCGGCCGCAGTGCCTGGCAAAAACACTGAGCGGCTGTATTTGTTTTCAGCGTGAAGGCCGCGAAAAACAAACACAACACATATAAAGTGGGAAAGAGCTTTGCGATTGACTGTACAACTAGATTTGACAAAAAATCAGAGGTATATTTTTACAAACTGCTATAGAAAGAGGAGCAATTGGATCACTGCAATTCACAGAAACAACTGGACTCCAGTCACCGAAAGGCTGATTTGCATTTATCATTTTGTGTCAATATGTTGAATTTAGGTGTAAAACCATACTCATATATTTTGTATTGTTATATATATTAACATCTCATCAATTGAATATTTATCATTGCATATTCTGCATTATTGGATGTTTTTTAATAAACACTGACCAAAAAAAAAACTGTAAAGTTTTAGGGTTGGATGATATGATGATATATTTATATATATATATATATATATATATGCTATAACACTGATATAAGTGATCACCCGGATTTAGACCTTTCTATATTGTATTTATATAAAGCGTTCACAGGCAAATTTGCTTTATGTTTAGGTCTATATTGCTTTTATTTCCCCGGTGTCAAAATCAGGCAAACTTAAATGTCAGGCAACACGATTCCTGGCTGCATGTCAATATCCATGGATCACTGGATCTTTAGTAAGTTGTAAGGAACACTATTGAGTGCAACATTTAGTTTCAATTGATAAAATTGTTCTTTTTAGTCACATTTTCGCAGTTTTCCCAATTAAATCCAGTCACGCAGCAGATCTTTTGCCACTCAGTCAGGCTGAAGGGGGTTGTTCCGGCGGGAAAGTGATGTCAATGCATTCCCTCTATAGTTGCTTCAGCTAACATGTTTTTTCTTTTTTCCTCACGTTTGCTTTTGTTAAAATGATCGGTTAGGTTAGGTTAAGGGTAGGGTTTAGTGTAGGTGGTACATTATTTTTAAATGTGATAGAGCATTAACTCTTTAACGCCATTCACTGGACATTACATTTCCACTTCCACGATACGTAACAATCAATGTAATAAAATCCTGCCAGATATTGATCGCTTTGAAAGTGCAGCAAAACATGCAGGAAGTAACATAATGTTTTGTAGAAATGTCATTAGTTATGTTTTTCCAATGAACCTGGGATGGAATTTTCATTCCATCCCAAAATGGAGGGTGAAATCTTTCTTTAATACTAAAATAGTAACTTAAATATAGTTTGTATCTCTTGGTTTATTTGTTGTGTCAGACGTTAAAACCAATCTTTTATCTCTGTTTAAGGTGAGTGTGTCCTTAGATTTCGAAACCATGAGGAAGAAGAGTACACAGGAAACCTGCCACTCTTTATCACCACCTCTATCCTGCTTGTTTTTGCCTCAATCTCCGTAATCATCCTCATTAAGCGTTCTCTTTCCAAACGACCCATGCCAAAGACCCCTATCCCACGTGGGTATGAAAAACTGGGCCATGGTGGCGGCAAAGACGGCTTCTACACATCATCATCAACCTCTGCCTACGGAGGTCAAGCAAGCTCTAGTTCTGGACTTTTCCGCGAGTCACAGCTAGTGGATCTTGGAGATCAGAAGGGGACTCGGGATGATGACGATGAAGATGATGAAGATGAAGATATTGTGTACATGGGGCAGGACGGCACTGTTTATCGCAAATTCAGATACGGGCAACTGGGAGACGAGCAGGAAGATGAGTTAGAATATGACGATGAGAGCTACAACTACCGATAACACCTTCATCTGTTTTAACAAAACTGAAAATTTACTGAAAATTGTCACTTAGCATGCAAAAGCAACGTTGTGTTTGAAAATTATATTTAAAAAATTCTGAAGAGTTCTGCAAAACTCATATGTGAACTCATATGTGAATAGTAATATATTGTTTAGGATGACATAATGGCAATCATAAATTGTAGTTTAAAGCCCCCCTTTAGTCAATACTTTTATCCCTTAAAACTCATATTTGATCACCAAAATTACATATTTACTGTAAAAGTTTTTTTTTTCCTTTAAAGAATGGCTGATGCCATAAAATAGCTTGAATGTAACTTTACACCCTTGCCTCATTAAATATATGCGGTTCTATGAATATGCAAATTAGACCCGCCTCCACTCACTCACACCAGCTCAGAGATCCACTCGTTGACGATCACACGTGATTGGTAACAAGGTAGTTTGTGACATTAGAAACACTTTGGCTTTGGTTCACTGCAGCGACTTGAATTTGAATTTGTCCATGCCCAGACAGCAAACTGACATTGAATCAACGTGGAAACGATGTCTCTCGTGACATTGAAACAACGTTGATTTTGCTCATCGAATTAACGTTGAACCAACGTCAGACGCGGCATTCTTCAAAGCTAAATGAAAATCGAATATTGGTTTGCTTTCATAACGTTGAAACAACGCGTTGATTTCAAGTTGATTTTCCGTTAGTTTTGAAAGAATGACACGTCTGACGTTGGTTCAACGTTAATTCGATGAGCAAAACAATGTCAGATCAACGTTGTTTCGATGTCATATTTCCACGTTGATTCAATGTCAGGTTGCTATCTGGGTGGTTTGTCTTAGCCACATCAAAAACACCACATAGACATAAACAACATTAAACACTTGGTTTTCGCCACAGGGGGACTTTAAAGGGTTAGTTCACCCAAAAATGAAAATTCTGTCAGTATTTACTCACCCTCATGTTGTTCCAACCCCGTAAGACCTTCGTTCATCTTCGGAACACAAATTAAGATATATAAGATATTAAGATCGCTCCTGCATACAGTCCATAGGCTTCTTGAGGGACTGGCTCTTGCCGTCCCCGAAAAGTCATAAAAGACATCGTTAAAATAGTCCAAGTGACTACAGGGGCTCAATCTTAAGTTTATCAAACGACGAGAACACTTTTGTGCGCAAAAAAACAACAAAAATAACGACTTTATTTCAACTATTCGTTTATTTCTCCCTCTGCGCGAGTCAGGTTACTAGTTTAATAGCGTATAAGCTTCTGTTATTGTACGTCACACGCATCACACACACATGACCAGCGTCGGCCAATAGTGAGCCTACGTGTGACGTAGCTCTACGCAATCACACTACGTTAACGGACTACAGGCTTATGGAGAAGGAAGTGAATAGTTGAAATAAAGTCGTTATTTTTGTTGTTTTTTTTGCGCACAAAAGTGTTCTCGTCGTTTGATAAACTTAAGATTGAGCCCCTGTAGTCACTTGGACTATTTTAACGATGTCTTTAATGACTTTTCGGGGACAGCAAGAGCCAGTCCCTCAAGAAGCCTATGGACTGTATGCAGGAGCGATTTTAATATCCTAAATATCTTAATTTGTGTTCCGAAGATGAACGAAGGTCTTACGGGGTTGGAACAACATGAGGGTGAGTAAATACTGACAGAATTTTCATTTTTGGGTGAACTAACCCTTTAAGGTGTAATGCTGTAGTTGGTCCTTTCAGCTCCTTGTCTTGTTTGACCTTCATTTTTCATCTTATATGAAGACAGCTGAATGTTGTTCTCTTTTCTAGTACTTTTGCTAGTAGCAGGAGTACAAATTAGCTGTTTGTTTGTTTGTTTGTTTGTTTGTTTGTTTGTTTGTTTTTTCCCACTGATAACTTTGTCTTTTGGTCATTTTTTGTAGTGAAAGTGTGTCAACTGTACATTTTAATAAAAGTATAACAATGTTAAGTGTTAATTTCCTACATAAGTACAGCCAATCATTTTTGACTTACTGCATTTCAATTATCCAAATTAGATTCTTCTACCTCTGTCACAAGATGTTTGAATGTCTCTCCATTTGTGCCTTCATCAAAATAATGATCTTACTGAATCTTGATGAACTACTCAAAAAGTATTGAACCAAATTTTATTATGCTTTGGATGAATTAGTAATCAAGTAATATCAGAGGAAATATTTACTGTATGTTTGTATGTAATTGACAAATTGCACTATGAGAAAAGATAGAAAAACAACAACAACAAAAAAGTTTTGGTAATTTTCTGCCAGGACATTCATTCCAGGATGAGAAAGAAAACAGGTAACACTTTATTTTACGACCCGCAAACAACTGTGTAAGTACACTGAAATTACGGTGTACGTTTCTGTAATTATAGTGTACTTCCGTGTAAGTACAAGGCAACAATATTTTAAGTTTGGAGTAGGCTAATAAAGGGGTAACAAACAGATATACAACCTGCAAATAACTTTGTAAGTACACTGAAATTACGGTGTACGTTTCAGAAATTATAGTGTGTACTTCCGTGTAAGTATAAGGGAAGAATATGTTAAGTTTGGGGTAAAGGGGTAACAGGCAGATATACAAGCAAATTATTTAAAAAAAAAAAATAACAGGTACCTATTCCGTTAATATATTTCAGGCAAAATTTGTACGTCTGTTGTTTCAAATGTATCACATTTCTGGCAAAATATGAAGAGTTCAGATGCATTTCTTCTCATTCTAGAAGAAAATTTCAAATTTAGAGGCTTTTGCATCTGAACTCTTCATATGTTCTTGTGCAATGTTACAGGGTAATTTTGACATCTGTGGGTTAAAAATTAAACACACACACACACACACACACACACACACACACACATATATATATATATGAAGAGTTCAGATGCAAAAGCCTCTAAGTGCCATTTGAAATTTTCTTCTAGAATGATAATTTTTATCAAGCTTGTAAGTTCAGTAATTTCACTTAAATTACTATTAGTAGGTAATCTTCATTGCAATTTAAGTGAAATTACTGAACTTAAATATACAAGCTTGATAAAAATTATCATTCTAGAAGAAAATTTCAAATGGCACTTAGAGGCTTTTGCATCTGAACTCTTCATATATATATATATATATATATATATATATATATATATATATATATACTATGATAAAAATTTTATTTATTGGCTTTTCTTACTAGATTACTTAATGTTAAGTCAAAATAATTTTATTTATTTTTTGCTATGATTTTAATTTAGACCGTACCATGTGGTAATTAGTACTTATACCTTTGAATTTCAATGACACTTAAATGTCAGGGCAAATATACTGTTTAATTCAAACGATTTTTGTTGTTGTTGTTGTTGTTGTTGTTGATAACAGTACCTTTCTCTGCAATTACAGTGCAAATAGTGTTGTTTCATATTGCTACATAGTAAGTAGCGTTTGTTACCCCCTTATTCTGCATAGTTACAGGGTAAGTGTAACTCCTGCGGGCTGTAAATTAAAGTGGTGCTTGTTACCCCTTTATTACCAAAAACTTAACATATTGTTCCCTTATACCTACACGGTACACTATAATTACAGAAACGTACACCGTAATTTCATACTTACACAGTTGTTTGCGGGTCGTAAAATAAAGTGTTACCTTTTTTTTTTTCCAGACTTCCTGTCTGTCTAAGATCGGGAAATCATGTCTAAAACAACAAAAAGAATCAAAAAACCTTTGTTTGTATTTTTTAAAAAAAAAAAGCTTACAAAAATTATAGAACTAATGCAAAGTATCATAAAAAGCTCAAAAACTTCTTAATAATAATAATCAGAAAATATTATAGAACAAAACTATATGTGGTTATCCTAGGAAAAAAATAAAGTTAAATTTTAAGGCTTCGTCCATTTTTGACCGGGAGGAAGTGTTACCCATTTACAAAGAAGCCCAGAGGAGTATTTATGTCCGGATAGTTTTATTTGTTTTGATGACATTTTCGCTTGTACATCGGGATGTTTCCAAGTAAATGTAAATGAATTGATGACGACTGCAGGTCTGCGTACAATGATGATTTGAATTTGTTGGTTTATGAATTTGTTTGTTTACACTCAAACATCGCAATCTTTTGCTCGAGAGACGAGGCGAATTCAGAGAGTTTTGCCGAGTATTTTCTGTGCAGATTTCGAAGCTATTTGGAGAATTCCTGAGAAAAAACTGATCATCTAGGAGGAGTAGATCGGAGGATCCTTTCCCTTTTCCCCACTCTTTTTTTTTTTAACATTTAACAGTTATCTTATTTCTGTGGAGGCTTCTATCTAATTGTTATTATCTGGGAGTTAAACTAGGAGTTTGTTGTTTTATGTCATTTTTAATTTAATTTATTTGTTTTTTTTATTTTTTTGTTTTTTTTATTATTTTTATTTATTTATTTGATTTATTTTGGTAGTATTTCTGAGGAGGGTTGTACTGTGTTATTTTTTTGTATTGTATTGTATTTTGTAATTAACTTCTTGTTTCTATTGCAGGTTGAAGGACGTTGATGGCTCAGAAGAGTGAAAGACGAGGTGAGTGCTCTACTTTTCATTTGTTTATGTTATGGTATGATGATGATGGACTAAATTAATGTGCAGAAACTTGTGCGAGATAACTTATTTGATCCGCCAAATTTCCTTAGCTAAGTGATCACGTGTATTTGATTCCTTATTGCATGTAAAATAAACCTTTCAATTTTGAGCAACTACATAGGAGCAATTTATAACTGACTGCTGACATTGAACATTGATTATTATCAAAACATTACTAACTATGTGATGTCTGAAATATTCTAGGCTCAGGCCTCTCCAGATCCGGGAGAGCTGCTTCCACTCAGACGGCTGGTCTGGAGGTTTGGAGACTCAGTTCTCATGGTTCAGCTCCTCTGTCTTCTGAGTTTTCTGGTTCTGTGTTTACAGGTCAGGATCACCGGAAGAGGCAGAGCGGCAGCCAGCAGAACCCAGATGGTGGATGTGCGTCCACTTCTATTATAACAATATACTTATAACAAGTGACCTCTGACATTGATTATTTATATTATTTAATAAAAAACAACAACTGTTTTTGATATTTGAAATATTCCAGTGTCAGGCCGCTCCAGATACAGTCAGAGAGTCGGAGAGTTGAGTCTCAGCAGCAGAGGGTCATACATCGTTGAGTGGAGGTGGAGTGGCTTGGGATCGGGCGGCCCAAGAGAACAGGAGGACAGTTGTGGCCTCTGGAGTTTGTCCGGGTCCGACAGCCTCCGAGAGATGATGTGTCCTCCGCTGCCGGGTCAGGTTCCCGTGGAGCCAGCAGTGACTTCTAATGGCCTGATAGCTCAGGGTGCCGTGGAGGCGTCTCCTGCCCACAAGAGCTCAACAGGTGAGATTGAAATAGGAGTGAGGGGTGTAAAGTGTACTGATTTTGCTATTTTATGCATAAGACTGCTTCAAGTATTTAACAGGTTAATCTCTAGTCATATTTACCGTTGCTCAGCATAATTTAGCTAACGTTAAATTGTTCTTTTTGTTTCCATAATGTTTGCAAAATTATAAAACAGAATGTTCCCTTAACATTTGCAATTGCAAGAATTTTTTTTAATACTCGAGTCAATACTAAATATTGTGAAATAAGACTTTGGGACATTTATGCAGGCATTAGTCAGAAGCAGGGCCGTCGTATAATATTAGCATTACTTGGATTTGTAATATTACAGATAAGAATCGAACAGTAACGTGTAATTTTGTCATTGATTAATTTGAGGTCAGAGATGTTGTCTTTTCAATATTTTTTTTCTACATTTCAGAATATAGGGAGAAGAAAGGACTTTGTGGTTTCTTCAGGAGGGTGTGGAAGGCTCTGAAACATCATTTCGGCTGCTGTTGTCACTGCAGTGCTGTGAATATTGTGGAGCCTTTCATCCCTCCACCAGATCTGGACCCAGAGCCTGACCCAGATCACTCAGCCGTCAAGCACAATCATGGTAAATCTACAGTCATTATTTCTTGATCATTATTTTAAACAGTATTGTTGTCTTGTATTCCACTAAAAATATCTTAAGGCTTGTTTTCTGAGAATAATATTATTCTCCCCATATTAATGTCATAAAAGGTAACTACAGGGGTTAAGATTAGGTTTAGGTGAAGGTGTGTATCAAGTACCCAGTTATTGTAATAACTTTAATAAGTACATGGGGAACAGGACTGTGAAATAAAGTGCTACCGGTAACACTTTATTTTAAGGTGACGTAGTTACAAATTAGTACATAATCTACTTACTAAAGTACAGTAAATTATGCATACTTAACTAATCCTAACCTTAACTCTATTGTAAGTACATGTAGTCAATTAATATTACTTATCTGAGTCAGTAACCTTTTATTGTTATTTTCAAAGGATCTAGCGAGCTTATTTATTTATAATAATTTTCTTTTTTTCAGAGTCCTTTGCTTCTCTCTTCGAGGTAGGAGAGATGATTGGATCCGGGGGATTTGGCAGGGTGTACGAGGGAATGCGGAAACTTGATGGCAAAAAGGTAAATATTACCGAACTGTAGAAACATTTTTGCAAGTACAATTTACAGATCGTGGTTTGATACCTAGTGCAAGGTCAGGTGCCTGAATACTGTTACTGTTAATGAAACATTTTTTGTTTGTTTTTTTGCAGGTTGCCATCAAGCAGATCAGCAAGACTGACAACAATCGTTATCTTGCTATAGTAAGTTGTTGAATGTGTATTTAGTTGTTTAAGTGCTGATTACTGTAGTCAATACACCTGTCGGAAGCATTCGCTGTACATGTTACAGACAAGTAAGCCTAGAAGCACCAAATAACTTTAAGCTGAAAAGGCTCTGTATCTACAGAGGTCAAAGAAAAGTACATAAAAAAAATGAGATTTGTACCTAGCTAATCTTCTCTCTTCTACTTTTCTCTAGCCTGGGCATCCCGAACCTCTCGTAACAGAAGTGGCGCTGCTTCTAATGATGAGGCAAGAACCCAGAAGCCCCCACGTCATACAGCTGTACGAGTGGTTTGAACACCCTCGAAAATTCACTCTCGTCATGGAGTACCCCGAACCTTGTGAGAGCTTGCTGGCCTTAATGAACCGTAGCTTTGAACTTGATGAACCAGCGGCACGGGTCATCATGAGACAGGCTGTGCTGGCAGTACAACACTGCATCGAACATGGCGTCTTTCATAATGACATTCATCCGGGAAACTTCCTGATCAACAAAAACACGCTAGAGCTCAAGCTGATTGACTTTGGGTGCGGTCAGCTTCTTAGTAGTGACGGCTACGAGAGCAGAGTATACTTTGGTGAGCATTTTGGCAGTGTGGAAACCTGAATGTAGTGACCTATTGATTATTTGACACTTTGGAAAAACAAAAAAGCTCAACAACTCGCGAATGTCTTGCTTACAGGATTAAGAACTTACTACCCACCTGAAGTCTTCACGGAAAGGAGATTCCACGCCGTCCCAACAAATGCCTGGGCTCTAGGCGTGTTGTTATATGAGATGACGAACGCATGTCCTCCTTTTATCAGTAGAAAGGAACTCACACGAGGCAAAGTTGTATTTGTGAACCCCAACTTATCCACAGGTGAGTGAATAATATTGAAATCTTTGATAAGCACACACATAAAGCAAAGGCTCTGTACAGAAACAGTTAAAGGTGAAGTAATCTATATGTACGATTTTTCTGAACCAGCAATAGTTGCCTTTGTGATGTTTGAGGCGTGAAGCCTTTACTCTTTAAAGTAAAGATAAAGAACATGTTACCTTACATTAATCATGTTTAGATGCCAAGTCACATGCTCATCATGACTAACCAGCTCTCTTCTTATTAATATTGGTACAGAATGCAGTGATCTGATTAGGCAGTGCCTTACAAAGGATCCAACTAAACGGCCGACGTTAGATCAGATCTTACAGCATAAATGGATTAGAGAATGATCTTCTTGTAGATTGGACAAGTTCAGGAGATTTCAGGTGTGAGGAAGTAGAACAGTCAGACAGAGTAGGACTGTTCTCATTTATCATTTATCTATTTTCAAATATGTGGAGTGAACAGAGTTTATTTTAATGTTGTTGTCATAGTCTAGTCACTTTCTTTTCTATAGCGCTTTATACAGTACAGATTGTTTCATGCAGCTTCATGATATTAAACAGGGAAATAACAGAATCAGTGATGCAAACAGAATTCAATTCTGCTGTAAAAACTTTTATGTGTTGACATGTTCTAATAATCTTTGTTTTGGACAGGAAATCACAAACTTGCTGTCCTTGGTGGAGGGCTTGAGCTCGTGACGTGACCCGAAGCTCGAAATCCAACTCGCCAGGGAACTCACGCCGCCACACCAGAGAGCTCAGAGCCTGGCAACACGGGGGATCTTGCGGACAGTAAATCAATCAAGAAAAATGTGGGATGTGCGGAGTGGAGCGGTTCAAAAGCCACACCAGGCCGCTCCTCTTATTATCGCTCGGCGCTTAGCGCAGTTTGCTTCGCGCTCCACTCAAATCGCTCCAAAAAAGGAAAAAAAATCTGCATAAATTTGTATTTCAAAGAACTAAAGACCAACAACAACATTTTCCAAACAGAAATGTTTCATTTCAAATTACATATTAGGACTAGCCTATGTAAGAACAGGAATGTAGCCTACACAAAAAGTCCTGTAAAATTAAACGAATAAATGGGCCTAATAATGTGAATTTAAAATTGTATAAACAAAAATATACATAAAAGTTTTAAAAGTAAATTAACTATAGGCCAGAATTTTGATAACTGAACTTTTGCTCAACGCGCACGATAAAAATTTAAATTGGCTTATAACCATTGTACATACAAACTACTGTAAAATTAAACGAATTTGGACCAGTTTGGCATCGAACAACCAGCCGAACGACTTTTAAAAAAACTTTTGCTGATAATTTACTCACCCCCATGTCATGTCATCCAAGATGTCCATGTCTTTCTTTCTTCAGTTGAAAAGAAATTAAGGTTTTTTGCTTTAAACGATTCCAGACGAATAAGGGTCTTATCAAGTGAAACGATCGCTCATGTAATAAATAAATAACAAACTTTAAGTTTTATAAGCTCAAATGCTCGCCTTGCTCTGTTCTTTGACGCACATTGTGACTCTCCTCTTCGAACTCAAAATGAATGAATCTTTTTCCGAGTCATTTGGTTCATTCAACGAACAAATTGACTTGGAAAAAGATTTGTTCATTTTGATGCATTTTGATGTGAGCATTTGAGCTTATAAAACTTAAACTTTTTTATTTTATTTAAATGAGCAATCGTTTCGCTTGATAAGACCCTTATTCATCGTCTGGAATCGTTTAAAGCCCTTTGAACAGTTTGTATTTTGCACTGAAAATGTCTTTTGGACCTTGAACCGTTTGGTTCCCATTGAAGTCCATTATATGGAGAAAAATGCTTGAATGTTTTCATCAAAAACCTTAATTTCTTTTCGACTGAAGAAAGAAAGACATGGACATCTTGGATGACATGGGGGAGAGTAAATTATCAGCAAAAGTTTTTTTAAAAAATGAACTACTCCTTTAAAAAAGATATCACAGTTTCTGTATAATATAATATAATATAATATAATATAATATAATATAATATAAATAAAGTTGTCCCCCGAAGAGGGGGGGTGGAGGTGGGAAAAAAAGTTAAACGAATAAATGGGCCTAATAATATAACCAAAAATGATATAAACAAAAATGTAAAAAAGATATATACATAAATGTTTAAAAGTAATTAATTATTAGGTCAGATTTCGATAAGCCTAACTGAACTTTTGTGCAGCGCACACTATTAAAATTTAAATTGGCTTAGGCCTAAATCAGTTGTACACAAAAAAAGCTGTAAAATTAAACGAATCAATGCGCCTAATTATATAAATAAAAATTTGGCTATAGGCCTACATCAAAGTGTTAAATTAAAAAGTAAATTAACTATTAGGCCACCAGACTTATATCTATCCGAACTTTTGCGCAGAGAGCGCGTGGATAACAGTTTAAATTGGCTCAAACTTTAAAAAAAATATCTAGCCTATAGGGCGACGCTCTGTTCTTTTTAAAATGCCGCTCTGCGCTCTGTCCAAGATCCGCCCGCTCGTCGCTCCACTCCACTCACATTCTCTGGATCCTAAAGTTAAGCCAAAGGGTGTACAAACACACTGTAGGGTTACAAATGTATTAAAAACTAGATTTCCCATACCAAAGAAGTGTAGTAGTGTGAATTATTTTGACTAAGGTAAATGTCACAAACCTGTCCTGATCTTTCTATTGCAAGTTAAATTGATACCATCACCTTGTGTTTATTAGGTTACCACCACAAGGGCTGGAGAAAGAGGGGACTGTGTTATTCCTCTCAGAAAAAGTCAATTTAGATGCTCTGTATTTTCAGTGTTAGCCACAAGGGAATGGAACTCCATCAATAATTAGAAGACTGGATATACATATGGTTATTTTAAGTTTCATCTAAAGAAAAAAAATGTCAGTCTTAAAGCTTATTTGAAGAGTTCACAGATTCTATCATCATTATTTACTCCAAAGTCATATGCCTACCACTATTTTTACAGTGGGACACAGTTTTGGGATTGCCTGGTTCAACCAGACTCTCGTACATTTCATTTGTACAGAGAGTCTGGCCTCTCTCGTTGAGAAACGTTTACTTCCTTGTAGGCGGGTTCTCTGTTAAAGTTCAAAACTATTGGATCTGCCTAGAGCAGGGGTGCCCAATCCTGCTCCTGGCGATCGACTGTCCTGCACAGTTCATCTCCAACCCTAATCAAACACACCTGAATGTGATCCTAAGGACCTTAATTGGCTACTTCAGGTGTGTTTGATTAGGGTTTGAGATGAACTGTGCAGGACAATCGATCGCCAGGAGCAGGATTGGGCACCCCTGGCCTAGAGTCACTCAGGATCTCCCATAGCCAATCGCTAACGTGTGGTCGGCCGGAAACAACAAGTCCGAATGATCAGACTCACCAGCAATATACTGTAATTATACGCTATTACTTCACAGCCATTTATTGTACAAATAAATGCAGTACATGTGTGTGATTATTACAATTTACAAACACACTCTAAAATGTGTAATGTACACATTTTTGTAAAAACAACACACAGGAAATTACTACAGTAAAAACACAGGCAGTTATAGGCTGGTGAACATTTATTTTCAACGCATTCTCATCCTAGGGCGTCATGTAGGTGACGCTTTTGACATGGCACCCTTTAGTGTCAATAGCCTATAACAAGCTTCGGTTATGAGTAGGTTTAGGTCTGGTGTAGTGTTAGGGTTAGACCACTATGAGGCGCCTTCTAGCCCATATGGTCCTTCTCAAAATATTAGCATATTGTGATAAAGTTCAGCTCATGAAAACCCAAAATTCCTATCTCAAAAAATTGGCATATTTCATCCGACCAATAAAAGAAGTGTTTTTTAATACAAAACAAAAGTCAAACTTCAAATAATTATGTTCAGTTATGCACTCAATACTTGGTCGGGAATCCTTTTGCAGAATGACGGCATGGCATGGAGGCAATCAGCATGTGGCACTGCTGAGGTGTTATGGAGGCCCAGGATGCTTCGATAGCAGCCTTAAAGGAAAACGCACCGTTTTTTGAAATATGCTTATTCTCATTCTTTCTTACATTTAGATATGTGTGCAAATGCATTTTTGTCTCAGTGCATGCATTGTTTTAGTTTGACAGGGTCGGCGCTAGCTTATCTTAGCACAATGAATGGAATCCTTTGTTGCCAGCTAGCATAGCAGCTAGCTAGACTTGATGTTCATTTTAGGGAGAACTATCCCTTTAACTGCAGTTTGTCTGTGGCCAGTGAGGATCCCAGGCAATTAAAGGTAAGCACTGTTTTATAACTTTTGCCAGATTTAGCCTCCAAATTTAAAGGGTAACTTAATTTTTTTGTGTGTGTGTGTGTGTGTGTGTGTGTGTTTTCCTATTTATTTTAAGACATTTGGGTGTTTATGGTGGTCGATAGATAATAATTTTATAACTTCTATTGCGCTTTTGGCTTCCGATTTCGCATAATGAACACAACTGCCCTGAAATGATAGACAGACAGGAAGCCTGTTTTAATTTTATTGTATTTTGTGGCGGAAACCAGCTTCCATACTAACCCGTTTAATCCCACCGGTCACAATTGTGACCGCAGCTTTTTTCTTATTTCTGGAAGCTCTAAAAATGTTGTTATTGACTTTGGGCAAGAAATTCAACTTTTAAATGACAAAATAGATTGTCTTGATTTAAATCAATTAATGTCATGTGACTAGTGTGAAAGGTCACATGACCAGATCAGTTCACTTCCTGCTTGCGCATCTAGAAGAAGATTTCTTACTCAGACTACTAAAATAAGTAGTATAAAAAAAACATCCTAATTTACAGATAGAACTATCAAATTTTGTACATATATTCTTTAAAGGGTCTACTACTGATATATTTTGAGAATAATACTCCTGCATTTATATTTTGCTCGTAAGACTTGTAAATTTGTTTACGGTCACAATTGTGACCGGTAGTATAACAGTGCTTCAATTGAAAACACAGGTATTGGCAGATATTGGCAATTCAACACTGAATATGCCACATCTGTAAGGAGGATGGAGGATCTTGGCAAAGGAGAAGTGCTCACTAACACAGATTTAGATAGATTTGTGAACAATATTTGAGAGAAATAGGCCTTTTGTGTACACAGAAATGGTCTAGATCTTTGAGTTCAGCTCATGAAAAATGGGGGCAAAAACAAAAGTGTTGCATTTATAATTTTGTTTGGTGCAGTTCAGTATCCCAGAAACGTTCAATGTGTTGGACCTTCTTGACGTACATGACCCCCTTCCCCCCACCCCAAATTGAAAGTGACTGTGATAGTGATGGCTCAGATAGGGAGTCCCAGGGTGAAACGGCCCATTTGCCAGGTAGACTATTGAATGGCGATGCAGAGGTGAACTATCTGGAGGATTGTGCAGACGTTCATGAGAACCAAATGGTGTGCCCCACACATGACCACAAACAACCCTTTCTACAACATTCGGCCCATCTTCAATGCACTGAAAGAGCGCACACACATCTACCTGAAACTGGCCTAGGACAGGGCCCAAGTGTAGACATGGTCTAGCCCATAGGGGTCTAGCCGAACAAGCAGAAGTTCCTCCAGGGTGTAACTTTGTACATGACAACCTTTTCACCTCACTAAGCCTTCTTCACGAAATGACAAAACGAGATATTGGATGTCTTGTAATGAATTGTGTCAATAGGTCTAATTGAAGAATTTGAATTAATTCTGACTATGTTGTTTCCCACCGGTCACTATTGTATAAAACCTAATTTTTCACTAACTTAACCAACATAAAATCAAAAAAGGCATATTGTTTGAGTGTTAGGGAGGTCCAAAATGCATGTACTCAAGTTGCAAGAAAAAAATTGGGATTAAACGGGCTAATACCACTTCGACATAAAAGGCAATCTTATGCGGACGCGGAAAGCACAATCTTTAGGCCTCTATAAATATTGCGCCACACACGACTCTCTCTCACACACACAACAAGCTTTTCAGAAGCGTGTGTGTCTGGCTTTAAAAGTCAGTAGTCATTATTAGCATGCAAGTAGGCCTACTCTATCTTTTGTATCCCTCTGGACTTCTTCGTCCAAAAATGACCGAAAACTTTTACGTTTTGAATTTTTTCTTCCAGACTTCCTGTCTGTCTATCATTTCAGGGCAGTTGTGTTCATATGCGAAATTGGACGCCAAGAGCGCAATAGAAGTTATAAAATTATTATCTGTCGACCACCATAAACATACCCAAATGTCTTAAAATAAATAAGAAAACACACACAAAAAAGATTTTTTTTTCCTCATTTTTCTTCAATAGTGCTGATCATTGATTCAAGTAACTTTTTTGACATTATTACCTATATGAACACACACACACTCAAAATTAAGGAGATGATTCTGATAAAAAAAAACAATAAAAAAAAAAATAAAAAAAAAAACAACAGTCACACTTAAGCTTCCTCCCGGTCAAAAATGACCGACATAGGAAATGAATGGGAAATACGAAAAAATAGGAAAACTCAGAGAAACGTTTGGTGGTACAAGCTACAGATCAGCCACGGTGCAGAAAAAAAGTGTACAGAATATGCAAAATTAAATCAATAAATGAATAAAAAATCTTGCTCAAATGCACATATGCACACACACACACACACACACAGAGAGAGAGAGAGAGAGAGAGAGAGAGAGAGAGAGAGAGAGAGAGAGAGAGAGAGAGAGTAACTGGTAGTTGGATGAAAATGGAATTATTCACATTACGCAGATGTCGTAAAACACGCAAAATAATGAATAGACCTGTGCAATAAATCCAATCGCGACATGGTCTGTAAATATTTAAGCACAAAAAGTCAAAAACACTATGTAAATAACTCTATTTGTTCTGCTGAGCTGCGTGTCTACTGGAGTAACGTTAGCCTACACCACACGTGACGTTCATGTTTTCAGCGTCTCACAAACAATTTGAGGATTATGAATACATACATGAACATTTCCAGAGCTGCTCTGAGAGAACGCCTAATGAGCATTTTCATCATTTTATTTCAGAAAAAAAATTGTCACTTTGAAACACTTTTTTTTTTTTTACACTTTTGGTCTTCACTGCAGCCCGTCAAAATAAAAGTTCGGTTTTACAAGGAGAAATTATGACAGAAATATATTACTATTGTAAGCATACAATATAACGTAGCCTACATCTCAAAATAATAACAATAACAACAATACTAATTAGTATGTTTTATACTTAATATTAGTATGTTTTAATATGTTTTATTTAAACATTATTTAAAGGAATATATATTTTTGTCCATGGACCATGGTTTAATTTAGTAACTGTTGCAGCGCTTCCCCAAAAAAATAAAAGGACACAAGTTTAAATTTAGATTTGATTACCACAGTTTTTGATAATATATTTGGATTCAATTATAAAAAGAAACATTAATTTTCTGAATAAAATACATAGGACAATATTATTCTTAAATATTTTATTAAATTATTAATGTTAAAAATAAGTTGTTAATTTACTTCATTATCAATTATCGAATTTAATTGATTTGATCAGACATGTTTTATTGAAATTTTAATAAACAAAACAAACAAATGGTTTCAAGTTTGTTATAGTTAAAAGCATTTTTTCAACCAAAAAACAAACCCTGTTTTCATTAATTTAACTGTCATTTTGACTTATGATGATGATAATAATAATAATAATAACCACAATTTAATAATACAGTTTATTTATTTAGTAATTGATTAATACTGTAAACCATGATATTTTCTGAGACGTTATCATACTGTGAAAATCTCATACTGTTAAAAGTTAAAAACCTACATGGGAGATTCCCCAGTAACTCAGTAACTTTTACTCTGATAAAATTTCCAATGAGCTACTTTTTACTTGTACTTGAGTAGATTTTTAGACCAGTAATTGTACTTGTACTTAAGTAAAATTTCACTGAAGTAAGTAGTAGCCTACTTTTACTTGAGTAGAATATTTTATTACTCTGCACCTCTGTTCGTTGCTAAACTCAGGGGCGCCGTAAAGGGGGGTAAACGATGACGATTCTTGGGGCCCATGACTAAGAGGGGGCCCAGAGAAGCCCCCAATAAAATTGTGGTTCTAAAAAATACATTTGATTGTTAAAATTATTAACTATAAATTACTCTATTTGCGTTTTCCTGGTGTCAAAAAATGATTTTGTTTAGGAAACACAAACGTCCGTGGGCCCCTCTCCCCCTCTCAATTATCATAAAATGGTTCAGTCCACCCAAATTGTATCCAGGCAACGTATTTTTACACTGTGAGACGTATACACACTTGGACAGATTGTGTGAGACGTATACACACTTGGACACATTCGGCTTGAGCAGTATATTTACAACAGTCTGAAACAGGTGTTGGCTGAAGCTCTTGCTTATCATGCCTATCCTTTTTTGAAAACATCTCTTATTTAAAAAAATAAAAGTAAAATAATTATTGTCTTACATCATTATAATCTTGACAAACAAATCTAAAAAAATGTATTTCCTAAGCAATACATTTGCACCATCCCAAATAAAACAAAAACAGTTTGTTCATTTATCGCTCTTTAAATTGTTTCATTTAGTTTCATTGCATTATTCTTAAATAGTTTATTTAACTTGCTAAGTGTCCCTTCCAGTTTAAATTATTGTCTATAATCACTCCAAGAAATGTAATCGCTGACACCCTTTCTATTTCAAATTCATTAATCATTTGTTTTCCTTAAATTTAATGTTAGTTTATTCAAATCAAACCAATATTTAGCAGTACCATTTCTTTTTCCATTGTATCCAGAAGTTGTTTCAGATTGTCACCAGAACAAAATAAGTTTGTATCATCTGCAAATAATATCAATTTTAGTACTTTGGAAACCTCACATATATCATTAATGTATAACAGAAAAAGCAATGGGCCCAGCACAGAGCCTTGGGGAACCCCACATGTTACCTGCACCAATTGTGACCTGCAATTATCTATTTGGATATATTGATGCCTTTTCTCTAAATAATTACTTATCCAAGAGTGAGCTACCCCTCTTGCTTGCTTCATATATATTTTTTTTTTTTCAGTTTCTCTTGTAAGATCTCTAATCTCCTTTTCTCTAGAAAAAGTCAAATGCTTTTTAAGATCTAAAAATACCCCAACTGTGTATTGTTTATTTTCTGGGGGCCCTGTTAAGATTCTTTTCATGGGGCCCAAAATCCTTAGCAGCACCCCTGGCTAAACTGTACATATTTACGAGTTACCCAATTCGTATTAATTCTTATGAATGACCTATCCCTGACCCCGCCCCTAAACCTACCCATCACTGGGGTTTAGAAAAATCGTACAAATTCGTACAAAGTAGCCAGCTTGTACTCACTCGTACGAATTGGTCGTGAGATAGCATTGAAGGATCTGTACTGCAAATCAACTCAATGTGACAATTATAAGTTTACGCATGTTTCCTTTAGCCCTAAAAAAACAAAACAATGCAATGCATAATTCAAAATATGGTTAAAACATTCTATTAAAAAAATATTAAAACAATTTTGAGGTAAGGATGGTTGCAAACATCAAATATTCAATAAAAAAAACAAGTGTGGCAATCATGGCTATCACAAAGTTGTTATTCATTCATACTGATGTTAGAATTTTTCGTTGTGTGTGTGTGTGTGTGTGTTGTGTATTATCCCTTGAACATAACAAATGTGCTTTTCAGAGAGCCAGTGTTGCAATATACACATTTTTGTCATTTAAATTTTAGAAAGAACTGTCATTGGTATCAAAATAGTACATAAAATACTACCATACAACTGTTCAGATATTAATTAAATTTATTGATACTCTGCAATATGACATACATCTCAATCTCAATATGCTCTGCTGGAGAAGGCCTCTGGATAAAAGTTCATATTCATATTCTTAGATAGAATTTCAGACTAAAAGGATCAGATATCAACAATCAGGGACACATGCAGTGATACAATCACACACATAATGTCTCTCAAATATTCACACACACACACACACACTGGCACGCTTCATTTGAATATTGTGCTTTACAGCAATCTTTTTAAGTCCCTTTATTTTAGTTTCCAAACCTGTTAGCAGGAAGAACTTGGTGCCTAACAGCATATAAACACATTCACAAACAATCACACACCAAAATACAAACCTATACACATACACTCTCACACACTGACACAAGAGGTGTTCGAAAGTAGACAGAGAAGTCACAATGAAAGTGAAAACCTCTGAAACAGCATGCTCTTAGGATTTGACAGACATTTGATTGTGGCAACTATTTTTACCTTTAAACATGGAAAACACTCAATAAGACATTAAAGTTCTGAAACATCTAGGACTGATTTTAGTGCTTTGAGCACAAGAACGACTAATGCATTACTACATAGCTTATAATTCTTAAAGGTGAAGTGTCATTATGGCGTCATAGTGGCACCAAACAGAGGAGCAAAAATAACTTGAATTAAAATGTTAAAGACCTTATGTGAGTGTGTGTGTGCACACACACACACACACACACACACACACACACATACATACATATATATATATATATATATATATATATATATTATTTCATTAACATTGCTTTGTGAGAATGTAGTTCTCTCTCTCATTAAATCCGTAAAAGACACACAGTCTTTGTAAAAAAAAAAATTATATATATATATATATATATATATATATATATACTTTTTTGCTTCAAATCAAAGTTTGTAATGTTATGATTCACCTCTTAGCGGATTAGTTTGGTTCGTGACTATAACTTTTTTTAAATCCCTATTATAGGAAAAATGTTTGGGAAAAATACTTATGGACCCAAGTCCACTAAAAAAAGTGTGCACTGTTGCACTCTATCATGTTTAAATGAGCAAATACAGGGTTTCGCAAATGTTCTGAGGACACCTCTTGTGGCAATATCCACTATTGTTTAAAGAAATTCATGTAATTGGTTGAGCCAGACATGTTTTACAGCAAAAACTATTATGAAACAAATTTGTGAAAGAGCTACAAAAGTCTTTATGCTACATTGTTCACAGAGTCAGCCTATGAAGGGTTTAAAGGGTTAGTTCACCCCCCCCCCCCCCCCCAAAAAAAAAAAAATTAAAATTGATCATCATTGACCCTTATGCCGTTCCAAACGCGTAAGACTTTCGTTCATCCTCAAATCACAATTGAAGATATTATAAATAAAATTTAGAGATTTCTGTCCCTCCATTAACAGTTTAAGCAACCATTACCTTGATGCTTCAGAAAAGTTCATAAAGAGGTCTTAAAATGAATCCATAAATTGAGTGGTTTAGTCCAAATTTTCTGAAGAAAAACAATCACTTATGATGCACATCTACTGTAAATTGTCGGCTTTTATTCCTATATAAAAATGAATCTGTGAGAAGCAAAAGGTTCGTTCCTGTGTGCCAGGCAGCAAGTTTGAGCTTTCGCAAGAACCAATGTTTTTACAATAAATGTTGAATGGTTGAGCTTCTGTTTATATGTGAATAAATGCCTAAATTCAATTTGTTCATCATATAAAGTGATTGTGTCTCTTCATATGGATTAGTTTTACAATCTATTTATGAACTTTTTGCAGCGTCAAAGTGGTATTAGCTGTCAATGGAGAAACAGAAAACCTCCCAGATTCCATTTTAAATATCTTCATTTGTGTTCCGAAGTTTGGAACAACATGAGGGTGAGTAATGGGCTCTATGCACGGCGGTATTTCCGTTGAACGTCTAAGGATGCTCAATAACTTCCGCCGATCGTAGAGTCCAATGCAATACCGAGAATTTATATTGGATTTTATACTCCATGGTTATACTAAAGAAACGTTAGTCACAAAAACAGACACCCCGTGTTGTGTTTATGCTTCTTTTTAAAATTCTATTAAATAAACATAACTGTATATAAAATGACATCTAAACGTATTAAAGTTTCGTTTCAAAGACGGGAGGACAGTAAATTTGGAAGACTCTGCCATAATCCCGTTTTCCTCGGTTTTCCTCCGCTTTAATCTCCCCAACCGGAAACTGACAAGCATCCTTGCGTCAAATGCGGAACTTATGCATGCATATAGCCCATTGATGACAAGTTTTAATTGTGCAGTGAACTATCCCTTTAATGTAATAGAGAAAGCACTTTAACATAATACACTTCACATTTAAGAACTACAAATGATTTCTCTCTGCTGATTTTGAACTGATACACAAATTAATATGAGGCTAAATTTAAATTAAAACCTGACTTATACTGTTTCTGACAATGGTAATAAGTAACTTTAGAGTGCTCTATCTTTTATGTACCCAAGTAGGGTTGGGTATCGAGAATCGAGTATCGATTGGAACCGAGACTTACTTTTCGTTTTTTCCGGAATCGTTCAAAAGTTAAAATTTCGATTCCTAGTTTCGATATTCACAGTCCGCCGAGCGGAAGAAGATATGGAGCGAAGTATGTGCCTAAACCTCACACACAAACAAAACGTGTTTTACTCACACCCAATGATTCACAAACAAACTCAGTGTGGTTTGTAAATACAAAACATCACTCACAAACTAATGCATATTGTTCTGCAAATAAAAAACGTACCTATCAAACAAATACAGTATGTTTTACATATACATAGAAACGTATTTCTTCAATGACCAAAATATCCTGCAAGTACAAACTAAAATCTTTGAAAGTACAAAACAAAATTCTACACGTACAAAACAAAATTCTACAAGTACAAAGCAAAATTCTACAAGTACAAAGCAAAATTCTACAAGTACAAAGCAAAATTCTACAAGTACAAAACAGAATTCTACAACTACAAAACAAAATTCTACAAGTACAAAACAGAATTCTACAACTACAAAACAGAATTCTACAAGTACGAAAAACTGTCACGTGACTTTTGGCACTATTTTTCCGCGTCCAGGCAGAATCAGATTTTCTCACAAATACAGTGGAACAACTTCCTCTTCTAGAACAGTAGATGGCGCTAAGATAAGGGATCAATTTGCTCGCCTTTGCCCATGGGAAAATGAGCGGTGAACAGGTGTGTTTCTGTCCAACTTTATCTATAATTAACCTTATTGAGGTTTTGGAAAATGTTTATTATATAGACAGAAATCCACATTAGCACTTAGTAGTAACGTACTCCACTCTAGGATAAGGGAATCTATAAGCTGAAAGCTGCCATCATGTTGCTTTTACTTTTTGTAAAAATGTTTCATTTACTGAATGACTCTATTTCTTTCGTTCTCCATAAATTAATGAGAACATTTCATTTAATTGAAAGGGTCCCACTTATTCATTAATTTTGTTGGAATTCAGTCAGCGTAACTGTTAATGTAATAAAATAATGAATGAACAAATCAAACAAAGTTGTTTCTTCCCTGTGATGTATAGTCCAAATTATTATTTTGGACAGACAAATGAAACCCTCCTTTCAATTAAATTAAATGTTTTCATTATTGAGAACGAAACGAAAGTAATAGATTCGTTCAGTGTATACATAATCACTACTTTAGTCATTTCACACGCGTCTTGTAGGCTAGATTATTAATCCTGGCGCGTTCACGGCGAAGATCGCGAGTCAGCATTGTCAACTTCATGTTTTCAGCCGACACACTGACAAAAATACACTTGTTTATTAATAAACAATTAAAATATCTTCTTGCTATATTTTACATAGCCTATTCATAATCTTTTGCCGGTTCTTTGTGACAGCTTTAAGGTGCTTTATTGGCAGTGCCACCCTACATGTTACACGCGTCACCACCGCATCACCGCACCCAGCCCAGTTTAGTAAACAGAATTAGATGGCCACAATTCTTACACTTCTAAAAGGCAATTCAATGCGGATGTAATCCCTCAGATTGAGTAGCTAATGTAATGGAATACGTTACAAATGACATTTTGGGGCATTTATTCTGTAACGAAATACGTTTTCCCAACACTGCCTACTACAGCTGAGGAAAGTGAGCGGTGAACGGTGTGTTTCTGTATTACTTTATATAATTAACCTTATTGAGGTTTTCTTTTGCAAAATGTTAATTATTTCTTGACAAAAATCCATATTACCGCTATTAGCACTTCACTCTCTCTAGGGGAATCTAGGCTGAAATCTATGTCATATGTTGCTTTAAAAAATAATATTAATAATCTACATAAGACGCGTGTGAAATGACTAAATTAGTGATTATGTTCACTGAACGAATCTATTACTTTCGTTCTCCATACATTAATGAGACCATTTAATTTAATTGAAAGGAGGGTTTCATTTGTCTGTCCAAAATAATAATTTGGACAATACATCACAAGGAAGAAACAACTGTAGGCCTATATTGTTTTGTTCATTCATTATTTTATTACATTAACAGTTACGCTGACTGAATTCCAACTAAATTAATGAATAAGTGGGACCCTTTCAATTAAATGAAA
This sequence comes from Pimephales promelas, assembly GCF_988280905.1. Lineage (NCBI taxonomy): Eukaryota > Metazoa > Chordata > Actinopteri > Cypriniformes > Leuciscidae > Pimephales > Pimephales promelas. The sequence continues at coordinate 10,545,338 of NC_142772.1, read as the reverse complement.
TTAATTCTCATTAATTTACGGAGAACGAAAGAAATAGAGTCATTCAGTAAATGAAACATTTTTACAAAAAGTAAAAGCAACATGATGGCAGCTTTCAGCTAATAGATTCCCTTATCCTAGAGTGGAGTACGTTACTACTAAGTGCTAATGTGGATTTCTGTCTATATAATAAACATTTTCCAAAACCTCAATAAGGTTAATTATAGATAAAGTTGGACAGAAACACACCTGTTCACCGCTCATTTTCCCATGGGCAAAGGCGAGCAAATTGATCCCTTATCTTAGCGCCATCTACTGTTCTAGAAGAGGAAGTTGTTCCACTGTATTTGTGAGAAAATCTGATTCTGCCTGGACGCGGAAAAATAGTGCCAAAAGTCACGTGACAGTTTTTCGTACTTGTAGAATTCTGTTTTGTAGTTGTAGAATTCTGTTTTGTAGTTGTAGAATTCTGTTTTGAACTTGTAGAATTTTGCTTTGTACTTGTAGAATTTTGCTTTGTACTTGTAGAATTTTGCTTTGTACTTGTAGAATTTTGTTTTGTACGTGTAGAATTTTGTTTTGTACTTTCAAAGATTTTAGTTTGTACTTGCAGGATATTTTGGTCATTGAAGAAATACGTTTCTATGTATATGTAAAACATACTGTATTTGTTTGATAGGTACGTTTTTTATTTGCAGAACAATATGCATTAGTTTGTGAGTGATGTTTTGTATTTACAAACCACACTGAGTTTGTTTGTGAATCATTGGGTGTGAGTAAAACACGTTTTGTTTGTGTGTGAGGTTTAGGCACATACTTCGCTCCATAAGAAGAAACCGCTGAACAACACCAATGAAGAAGCGTCTACCGGAAGTGTTGGCATAACCACGCGACTCTAACATGAGTACCTTACGTTGTCGATCCAAAGTGTGGCTTCACTTTTCTAAAAATAACGAAATCTCGGCAAAATGCAAAATTTGTGACAAAAGGAGTATTTTTACAGAAGGAGTATTTCCTTCAGAAAGGATTATTTCCTTCAGAAAGGCCATTGGTTAGCAAGGTTAGCTAAACTTTTTTTGACCCTGCCTCTTAAAAGAATCAGAATCGAGAATCGTTAGGAACTGGAATCGAAACAAGGAATCGGAATCAGAATCAGAATCGTTCAAATTCAAACGATACCCAACC